>NC_056729.1:1233803932-1234103932 GCF_019279795.1 Protopterus annectens | reverse complement strand
TAAATTCTACTCTGTTAACTTATTTTAGTCATAGCGCACACTGATAGATTACAAATAAGTTAAAAAAAATAGTGAAAAAAAAAAGATTTCAGATAGTAAAGCAGAGGCAATGAAGAGGGTGCCTCATTTTAATTCATTCTTTTAAGTGAGTAGGTGAGCTGGTCCATCTCTGACCATTTTTAGCAATGACCCAAGCCACAAGGTCTATGATGTATGCATTGTATGCAGACATTTTAGAGTAGCCAAGAAGACTATCAAAAATCCCATTTATGTAAGGTGAAAGGGAACTGGAGTACCAAGTTGCTCAGCGATTAAGATATCTTCACATTTTCAAGGCTCAGAGTTCATTCCTGTCCTCCAGTCATAATCCGTGTGAAATTTGCATGATGTTCATCGTGTTTCAGTGTTGCAGTCATCACTGTAGGGTTCTTCCTGCCGGCAGGCAGCCCTGTGTCGGCCAGAATCCCAAAGTCTGGGTCCGGCATCGGCTGTTCAGTCATGCTCCCTGACATCAGAGTGCCAGGAGTACAAAGCTGCCAGCCGACGCCATGTTCTCCAGTCTTTCTTGCCATATGGTGGAAGCATTTCGCAAGTGCCAGTCGGCTGACTCCTGATATTTTTTCGTGCTTCAGTCAAAAGACTTACTACTTCTTCTCAAAGCTAAGTACCCCGTTGGGGAAACTTTTTTCTTGCTCCAGTCCGATGTCAGAAAAAGTTAATAATTGTTTTTCTTGTGGGAAGCAAATACCTCATAAGGATTTCCACTCTTACTGTATTCCTTGTTTAGGCCCTGACCACGACGTAGCTAGTTGTCGGTTTTGTGCTAGATTTAACCAGCGTGCTATTAAGTGGAGGTACGATTTTGCTTTTCACTACTTTGGCAGGCGATTTAATTACAAAATGTCGCCGGACACGCTTCCGACTACCGGAGTTCACAAACGACGCAAGGATAAGGACAGGCCTTCGAGGTCCAAATCAGATGACGGTTTACAAGTAGAGCCAGCTCCAGGTTTGGCCGTTGTCAGTGAGGCGCTTTCGCAGCCCCTGTCGTCAGCCATTTCAGAACCGATTGCCGAAACGGATTCCCACGAGGAGCCAACTAGGCCTTTGAGTACTCCAGCTGCAGGACCTTCGGACAATGCTCCCTTGGATGGGTCAGGAGCCGCTGCGCAGGTACCGGCTTCCGAGGGGGTTTTCAGGCCTACACAGCTTCTGATAAAGGCAAAGCCAAAGACAAAGGCGAAGACTCCTTCCAAATCAGACACCAGCCCAGGCCTCTTCTGATCCGGGACCCAAATCTCAGAAACAGCTGCTTAAAATGGCGGAGGACGTACTAACCATGATTAGGGGTTCACATCCCCCTCCAGACAAAAGGCCCAGGCAAGAATTGGATTCTGAATCCTCTGATCAGGCATCTATTTCTTCAGTGTCTTCCTCTGAACAGGAATATACTTTCCCTCCTTATGAGGATTCTGATGCTGAGGAATCCATTCCATCAGCTTCTCCCCCTGAGGATTTTTCTTTTGGGGAAACTTTACATGACATGAGGGAACATTTTCACCGGAAAGGACAGGAGTACTCTGAATCTAAGAGAGGGCTTAGGGATTTCCTTCTTCTTTCCCAACATAGACCCCTGGCTATTCCTCCTATTTTGGATATTGTGGATGATGCCTTTTCTGAGGCTAATTTAACTCCTGACTCCTTTCCTCCAGCCCCTGCTAAGCCTGACAGATTTTACAGGGTCCCTGACTCCCACCAGTTCCTTTACAAAAATCCTGCTGCTGATCCAGAAACCATTTCTCAGGGTCCTAAGGGTGTTAAGGCCGCCTCTGCTAAAAACCCTATTCTGACAGATAAGGATTCCCGAGCTTTGGAGAGATGGGGCAAAAAAGTATACACTTCTGCTACTTTATCTGTCAGGGCTTTAAATTGCCAATTTCATATACTAAAATATCAGCAATTCCTGCTGTCTGTTATGAAGCAAAAGCTAGGTACCATTCCTGCATGTGCAGATAATAAGGAATTACACGATTGGATGCATGCTACTGAGCAAGTGGGGAAGCATGGTTTACACTGTGGTTTTGATGCCTTGGAGGCTTCATGCAGGGCGGCTGCCACTGGCACAGTCATTAGAAGGCATGCTTGGTTAAAGGAACAAAATTTACCTGATCAAGTGAAAGCAAAGTTACTGGATGCTCCTATTCAGCATAATGTTTTGTTTGGGTCTAAGGCTGAAGAGGTGATAAAGAAAATGGAGGATAAGGCAAAATCCATGCAAACGGTTAAGGATTTCTTACAAGTTCAGCCCCCTAGATTTAGCAGAAATTGGCCAACTAAAAATTGGTCCTTTCCCAGCTTGGACAGGCCTCAGAGGGGTAGATATAGGCGCTCCAGAGGGAGGGCCCAAGCACAGACCTCTTACAGACCTAGACAGTGGAGTGCTTCCACCCCCAGGGGTGGAGAGGACAGACCTCAGTCTTATAGAAAACAGGTTCAATGACTCCCCCTGCATGGCTCCAGGAAGTTCTCTCCTGGAAGCCCCTCTAGGAGGAAAACTCTCTTTTTCAACAAAATTGGACTTACATAACCCAAGACAAGTGGGTTCTGGATGTAGTTTCAAAAGGTTACAAATTCCACTTTCATACCTTGCCAAGACAAAACGGATGGCCAGACCTACCAAAACACCAATGGGCAGAGGCATTAAACCAGGTGGGTTCCCTCATGGCTATGAGGGCCATAGAACTGGTTCCACAATCAGAGACTGGGCAAGGCTTTTACTCCAGGCTCTTTCTAGTTCCCAGAAAACAAAATTCATGGAGACCTATCCTGGATCTGTCGGTTTTAAATACTTTCCTGGAGATACCAAAGATCAAGATGCTTACTCTGCAGCAGCTCCTGCCAATGTTGAGCAAAAATGTATGGATGGTGACATTGGATTTAAAGGAGGCTTACCTACACATCCCTATCAGACAGGAATGCAGAAAATACCTCGGGTTCAAGGCCGGCTCATCACATTACCAATTCTCTGCGCTGCCCTTTGGCTTGTCTACTGCGCCTAGGGTTTTCACCAAGTGCCTGGCACCAGTAGTAGCTTATTGCAGACTCCAGGGAATTCAAATTTACCCTTATCTGGACGACTGCCTTATTCAAGCAGACAGCAAGGATGTCTTACTCCAGCACCTGGAATTTGTTCAAAATCTACTCAAGTACCTGGGATTTACTGTGAACATAAAAAAGTCAAATTTCACACCCACACAACAGATAACTTTTCTGGGTGCTCTTCTAAACACAACAACTAAGGTGGCATTCCTGACATCCGAAAAACAACTACAGCTGGCTTCAACTTTCAAAACCTTGGCATTAATGTCTCAGCTAACTGCAAGGAAATTCCTGCAGGCTCTGGGTTACATGGCCTCCTGCATCCTTCTCATACCAAATGCAAGACTACATATGAGAAAAATACAATGGTACCTAAAAAGTGTATGGTCCCAGCATTGCCACAGTCTAGACACACAGATTGCTGTCTTGCCAACAAAATGAATTCCATTGGTGGACCATGGCATGTCTTCACAACAAAGGGAAAGCCTTCAGTCTGCCTCCAGCCAGCCAAGTGTTAACCACGGACGCCTCGGATTACGCATGGGGAGCCCACTTGCAGGGGAAAGGCCTGCAAGGTTTTTAGACAGAGGATCAGAACCACCTACATATCAATTTAAGAGAGATGTTGGCTGTACAGAATGCCCTCTTGGCTTGCAGGGATCTTCTACAGCCAGGACAACTACTGATACGGACAGACAACACCACAGTTATGTGGTACATAAACAAGCAAGGGGGTTCACACTCCTACCCCCTTTGCAGACTAGCCATGACTCTATGGAACACAGCTCTAGCTTGCAAAGTGGATCTACAAGGTCAGTTCCTGCCAGGGAAACAAAATATTCTGGCAAGACAGCCTGAGCAGGAACCTGTCAGACCCACACGAGTGGATGCTAGACACACAAATATTCAAGATGATTACAGAAGCCTGGGGCTGCCCGGACATGGATCTATTTGCATCCCCCCTCAACCACCACTTACAGATTTTTTGCACAAGGACATTTCACAAGCTAGCATGGAAAGTGGATGCTCTCTCATTCAGTTGGCGAAACCTCTCAGGGTATGCCTTTCCTCCACTACCTCTTCTTCCACGGGTGTTATTAAAGATCAAACAGGACAAACCCAAGATGATTTTACTGGCCCCAAATTGGCCTCGTCAATTTTGGTACTCAACACTGATGAATCTATCCCAGCAGCTATGACGTCGGGTGAAGTGCGACATCAGCCGAGGCCAGACCCAGACTTTGGAATCCGGCCGACCGATGGGCTGCCTGAGGCAGGACAACCCATATGTTAGGACTGCAGATGCATACCTCTCGGACATCTACATTTATGGTAGGTACAAAACTGTACTTTTCTTATGCAACAAATTCTCAAGGCAAAGCTATTTCAAAACAGACCATTTCTAAATGGATTGCTCATGGAATCAGATTTTGTTACTCTCATCATGGAAAGCAAATCCCAGGAAAAATTAGAACTCACTCTACCTGAGCTGCTGCTACTTCAGCTGCCTTTCTCATGGAAGTACCTACCAAAGATATTTTGGAAGCTGCAACTTGGAGTTCAGTGCATACTTTTTCTAAGCACTATAATCTCCCTCTTTACTCTAAGTCTAGGGCAGGCTTTGCTTCTGCAGTCTTGCAGGGCCTTCTAGCCGCCCCTTCTACTCTATAACCACCACCCTTTATCTCAGCTTTGAGATTCAACCCTACAGTGATGACTACAACAGTGAAACACAATGAACATAGTACAGTTGTGTACACTTACCATAAATGTAGATGTTCGAGTGTCTTCACTGTTGCAGTCTGGGTTACCCACCCTCCTGTCCCCTCTTATACTTTCATTACTGTGGATTCCTACTTCACCCTTCTTCTGAGGTGTATTTGCTACAGAGTATGGGGTTTGTTGTATGTTACATTTTTGTTTTACTATTAGCCTTCACTTTTGGGGCACCTGACATCTGGGGCAAGAAAAACTGGAGAACATGGCGTCGGCTGGCAGCTTTGTACTCCTGGCGCTCTGATGTCAGGGAGCATGACTGAACAGCCGACACCGGACCCAGACTTTGGGATTCTGGCTGACCGAGGGCTGCCTGCTGGCAGGAAGAACCCTACAGTGATGACTGCAACAGTGAAGACACTCGAACATCTACATTTATGGTAAGTGTACACAACTGTACTTTTTGTTCATGTCTGATTTTTTTTTCTAGGTAGTATGCTTTTCTCACATCTTCCAAATGCATACAGGTTGATTAACTACTCTGAGATGTTCAGGTACATAGACATAGTCCATAATGACTGGTTAGGCCATTTATGCCAATTATCAAGTGATTAGAATATTTGGAAGAAAATATTGGGGGTTCGATTTGGCATAAGGGTTAAAGTCTTCACTTCATAAACATAAGATATGGGGTTTGATTCTGACCAGAGGTTATTGGCTAGACTTAAAATGGCCCCGTAGGGCAGTTAGCTTAATATTCACCCATTGACCTATAAAAATATAGGTATGGGAAAGGCATGCTGACTCCTCACAGGTAGTGTCCAAATTTCAGAACTGAACCAATTCTGTAGAGCTTTGAGGCCACTGAGTTAACATGTTACCAGTCAGCAGTAAATGGCAACAGTTTGGCAGCTCTTAATTTAGTCTGTGAGAAAAGGGTGGATGTGAACTTAGAGCCAGAGTCATATATATATATATATATATATATATATATATATATATATATGTATATATATATGTATATATATGTATGTATATATGTATATATATGTATGTATATATGTATATATATATATATATATATATATATATGTATATATATATATCAGCAAAAAAAGGGTAATGAGTGCACCATGAGCTGCAGTCAAAAACAAACTGTCAAATAAATCCAAACGGTCTTCTTGTATATAAAATCCTCGTTTATTGCAAAAAGTAAAACTGCAGCAAGTTGTGAGCGCTTTCGCGTTGTTACCCAACGCTTCATCAGACATAAAGAAAATGCTGAAGCTCTCCTCTTATAAAGCATTAACTGTCATGATGTCATCAATGCTTAAAAAATAATTAAAATTTAAAAGGACATACAAACATAAAAAGCAATATTAAAACATTAACCATCTAAAACAAGGAACATATTTTGCATGAAGTTATCTGTGAGTGTTAGTGCTTCAATGGTCTGGAAGCTAAAAAAGGCTTAAGAGTAAGCCTCTCATTAAGCCCAAATTTGTGGGCTTGTAATTTGACAATCCACTTGCCTTCTCTTTCTTCAATCCTATTCCTTGTGTTGCCAAGTCTCCCATCTGTATGCACCAATTCAAGAACCTGAAATTTGAATATGTGATTGACACCTAACTCAACAGTATGTTTGGCTAGGGCGTTCAAAATATTACTTTTAGATATGGCATAAGCATGCTCTCTAATGCGTTCTCTTAAAGATCTGGTTGTCATACCTACATAGAACTTCCTACATAATAGACAATCAGCTAAATAAACCAAGCTAGTAGACCTACAGTTCGCATGGTGTTTGAACATATAGGTCCTATGTGTTTCAGGATGTATGTATTTGTCAGTGTTAGCCACATATTTGCATTGGTTGCAAGATGAGCAAGCATAAGTGCCACATTGTGTTTTGATGCGCTCTGTAGCATGAGGTTGGTCATAGCATAGTAGCCTATTTAATGAAAGCATATTCCTATAGGCTACACGAGGTGTGCTATCAACTAGGGACCTAATGTCATCATCTATCATAAGAAGATTCCAATGTTTGTTGAAAATCTTCAAAATGTGCTTGTTCTTGTTGGTATAGGGAATCAGAATCCTGTTAGGATTGGGTCTAGATGTTCGTGTGGAATCTAAACATTGAGACTTGTGTCTTTTTATGATTGGTGCGGCTTCGTTGCCTCTCTTGGTGTCACAATCAGAGATGGCTTCATGTACAGAATTCTTATTATAGCCCCTAGATACAAAATGTCTGGCTAATTCTGTTTTTTGTTGTTGGTATGCTGTCTGTGTGGAGGTCAGTTTGGAAGCCCTCAGGGCTTGATTCTTGACAATGTTTTTGTAGATGTGTTGGGGATGCATACTTTCTCTATGTAATAAGTTGTTCCTCCAACAACTCTTCCTGAATAACTCAGTTTCAAAACCGTGTTTGTTCCTTGAAACACTCACATCCAGGAAATCAATGCGCTCATTGGAGTAAGTATAGTCAAAACTCAAGAAGTCAGTTGTAACATTAAGGTAACTAATAAAATCAAATAAATGTTCAACAGTTCCTCCCCAAAGAAGAAACACATCATCTACAAACCTATTGTAGAATATTAATGACTCAAGAAACTCAGAATCATCATTGAACACAAACAACTGCTCCCAATGTGCCAGCACTAAATTGGCGTAAGCGTTGGCACAAGGAGTGCCCATCGCTACACCTTTAACTTGAAGATAATAAGTATTCCCATAGCATAGTACATTGTTTTTGAGAATAATCTCAAGTAAAGACACACATCTATCTACCATAAGTGATGTAAACTTATAATGTGTAAGAATAGCTCTAATGTAATCCAAGCCAATGTCGTTAGGAATTGAGGTGAACAACGATTTAACATCTAAAGTTACCAGTATACACTTGTCTTGAGGTGTAAAAGATTGTTCAAAATCTCCTAAGTTCTCCAAGAAATTAGTGGTGTCCTTCAAAATATGCTTAACCTTTAGAACAACAGGTTTCAAAATCTTATCAAGATAAATAGAGAGGGGCTCAGTGAGCCACCCTCGGCTAGAAACTATCGGTCGTAGTGGTGGATCAATAGCGTTCTTGTGTATTTTGGGTAAGCCCCTAAAAGATGGTACTAGGGGTTTATCAACTAGTAGATAAGAGTATAAATCATTGTCAATTACAGCGGTTAGTAACAAGTCATACAACATAGCATGTACATTCTTAATGAGATTGTTCAAACTATACCTAGGTAGAGGTAAATAAGTCTCACAATCAGACAACATAGCATTCATTTTTTCACAATATACAGAACTATCCATAATAACAATAGCGCCACCTTTGTCTGCTTGTCTAATAGTTATGGATTCATTACCTCTTAGATTATCCAAAGCTTGTTTCTCATCATATGATAAGTTAACAAAGTTAGATCTGGCTTTGTTGTTATAAAGTTTAAATAAATCATCTTCCACAGCTTGTTCAAAAGCATCCAAGAGTGGATGTTGTTGTGGAGCAAAAGTAGATGGCTTCCTAAATAAAGTGTGATCAATAGCAGGCTGTTGTGCCTGCTGGCCATACAACAATTTAAGAGTTAAAGTCCTTGTGAACATCTTTACATCCACAACAATGTCAGTGACATCATTGCTGTGTGAGGGAATGAAGCCTAACCCCCTGTTGAGGAGCGATGATTCAAATGCATTCAAAACGTACTGAGATATATTAACAACTAAGTTGTCAGAGTTCAAAGACTCAGATGGCAAAGCATCAACATTTATTTTCTCGGTCGCCATACCTTTTTTGTGAGCTGCGTGTGGTCCTCTGTGAACTTCCTTTTGTTGGCTTGTGTGGACGGGGACCAAGTTCTCTTTTCTTGTTGTCGGAAGGGTAAAGGAAAAGAAGGGAGACCCTCTCCCAATGCAAACAACTCGTCCTCTGCTGGGATTACAAAGGAATCAATGCACAGCTGTTTGTTGCGCGTTTCACTCACTTTCGGTCTGACAGAATCAACTTTCTCCACATGCGGCAATATATCTGAAACGGAGTCTGTATGTACAAGTGCCTGTGTTGTTACAACGTGAGAATGTTGTGTGGTTGTCTTGTTAGGCTCCTCTGTAACGTTGCTAAACATCTCCGTTGTGACGGTCGTAGTGGGGTCCATGTTGGATGGTTCGTCTCGTGACGTCAACGAAGTAGGAGTGGTAGAGCATGTAGCACGTTGTTCATTCATAACAACAGGATGAATACGCGTATTGTTCAAAGAGTTATTCGTATTGTAAGATCTCATGGCACTATTCTCCTTAGGCCAGGAGAAAACTTGAGATTTACTGAAGTCAACAAAATCTCTTTGTAGCTTGCGTTTTTTATCTCGCAGGCATTTGATGTCAAGCGAAGTTAACATGTTCTTTAGATCCTCAAACACAATGTTGGATTGTTCTGCATTTAATAAACCTACCAACTCTGTATGGATGGTTAAAATGTCCTGTTTCAATTCGGTAATAGAAATATCATAGTGCTCGATCAAAATAAGCAGATAGGAGAAACTGGTATCAATGTTATGTTTCTGCCACTTGGCCAAAAGGGTTGGTTGTGAACCGCCGAAAGTCGGCATTTTAAGGATTCTGAGACCTCGCGGCACCAATTTAAATTTTAAGCAGGCTTCCATATGAAGTTTCTGCCACTGTATGGTGCGGAGTTTATAATATTATAACGAGGATTTTATATACAAGAAGACCGTTTGGATTTATTTGACAGTTTGTTTTTGACTGCAGCTCATGGTGCACTCATTACCCTTTTTTTGCTGATTTGTTGTTTCTGAGGTGAGTGCTTTACCTGGCAGTGAGTTTTTCTTTTATATATATATATATATATATATATATATATATATATATATATATATATATAGATAGATAGATAGATAGATATATTTTATTTTATTTATTTATTTTACATTTGTTAACCGGGGGTGTCTGAGCCGAAAAGGCCCTTTTTCAGCAGAGGCCCGGGGAGAAAAGCTCCACAAAGAAAAATTACAGACACATTTAGTTATTTAGACATAATCAGTACGCACACAAATTACAAGAGACATGTTTTTACAATGGTATGCGGCACAAACATTTACAGTGGAGAGAACAATCAAAAAAGATATTAATTTTAAAAATAAAGGTAAGTAATAGATTTGTGGTGTACAGCTGAACTTTGGAATGTAGGTAGAATACATACATAGTACACAGGTACAGTACATACATTGTAGATTAGCCAGTGTTTGTGAGTAAGATTGAAAAGCTATTATAAATTGCTCTAGATTTAGTATGCATATGTTATCCGCTTTCACTAGCCTGGGGAGCAATCATGGCACTGCCAACTTTGCTTGAGATGTTGCCTGATGAGGTCTTTAAAGGAGGCTTTGGATGATGTGTTTTGAATGCTAGTAGGGACAGAGTTCCATTTTTTAGCCACCGAACTACTATATAGTGCATCTCAAAAGCTATTGTAGCTGTTGGTGACTTCTAGTAGTAGTTTGCTTGATGATCTAAGAGGCCTTTTGGCTGAGTGATGTTGTACTAGGTTTTTGAGGGCAGGACACTTATTGGGGAGGTAATAGATAGAATGACAGAGGCAGAGCTGATTGTAGGTTAGGAGGTTGGGCAGTTCAAGCCAGTGGAGCTGTCTCAAAGCAGTACAGTGATGAGTTCTATATGAGCAATTTGCAGCAAAACGGTCAATTCTGTTATAGCAAGCTTCCATTTTGCTTAGTTCAGTTTTGTTGAGATTAGTCAGAATGGGAGATGCATAGAGTAGGGTGGATAGAAGTTGGGAGCGAGCAATGGCTGATCTTGTGTTGTTGGTAAGAAATGGTTTGATACGGTAGAGTGACCCCAGTTTGGCATGTACTTTTTTAATAGTTAAGTTCAGATGACTATCAAATTTTAGATGGGAGTCTATGGTTATTCCCAATAGCTTAGCCTGTGCCACTGGAGCAATTGGAGTAGCATTTGTGGAGTAGATAGTGAATTATTAGTGTTTTTGTTAGAACTGGTTATAATCATAAGCTGAGTTTTCTTTGGATTGAGGATAAGTTGGGCTTTGGTAAGGTAGTTTTCAACGTCAGAGAATGCTAGTTGAGTTGTTTGCAGGAGGGTGGGAATGTTTTGTGCAGCACAGATTA
This sequence comes from Protopterus annectens, assembly GCF_019279795.1. Taxonomy (NCBI): domain Eukaryota; kingdom Metazoa; phylum Chordata; order Ceratodontiformes; family Protopteridae; genus Protopterus; species Protopterus annectens. The sequence continues at coordinate 1,234,092,968 of NC_056729.1, read as the reverse complement.
AGGTAGTGTCATCTGTATACTGAATTATAGATGCATGCTGTGTGGAGGTGTGGAGGTCGTTTGTGAAGACTGTGAATAGTAGTGGTCCTAAGATAGAACCCTGTGGGACTCCTATAGTTATGGGCAGCTGAGGAGAGAGAGAATTTTCCCATTTCACAGCTTGGTACCTGTCAGTTAAGTAGCTTTGGAACCAGGTAAGAGTGGAATTAGATAGATGATATTGGTTTAGTTTGTTTAGCAGGATTTTGTGTGAGACTGTGTCAAATGCTTTGGACATATCCAAAAAAAAGAGTTGACACTTGCAGGCCTTCATTTTTGAGACGGTTTACTGTGTTTGTGAAGCAGAGGAGAGCTGTAGTGGTACTATGGGCAGGTCTGAAACCATGCTGAGTAGGTGACAGGATGTTGCAGTCTAGGAGATAGTTTAGCATCTGGGTATGGATGCATTTTTCTAGGATTTTGGCCAGGGTGGAGAGTAAAGCAATGGGTCTGTAGTTAAGTTCAGTGGAGGTCCCGCCTTTATGTATGGGTGTAACATAGGATATTTTCCAGAGTTTGGGCACATAGTTTTCAACAATTGATCTGTTTATGAGAGTGGAGACTGGGATAGCAATAGCATCTACTGTGAGTTTCAAGAAATAGCTGGGGAGTAGGTCGGCTGCTGTTGATGAGGTTTTTAGTTTGGAGAGCATGCTTTTGATTGAAGTGGTGGAAACTTTTTTGAGGGTAAAGCTAGTATTATTTTTTATTTATTTTTTTTATTTTACATTTGTTGACCGGGCTAGTCCAGCTGGATTTATGTCCATTTTCAGTGGAGGCCCGGGGAGAAAAGCTCCAGAGGTAAAAACAATTTTAAAAATACAAATAATTCATAGTACAAATGTGTTATGCAATGGGAAAAATAAAATGTAATCACTTATATTATAGATCTTAATGAACTAAAAATCTAACTTAGAAAGTGAGGCTTGGGGAGACAAACTCCAGAGGTAAAAACAATTTTACGAATACAAATAATGCATAGTACAAATGTGTTATGCAATGGGAAAAATAAAATGTAATCACATATATTATAGATCTTAATGAACTAAAAAAGCTAACTTAGAAAGTGAGGCCTGGGGAGAAAAACTCCAGAGGTGAAAACGATTTTACAAATACAAATAATGCATAGTACAAATGTGTTATGCAGTGGGAAAAATAATTTGTAATCACCTATATTATAGATCTTAACTAACTAAAAAAAGCTAAATTAGAAAGAGATTTAGATAGAGGTTAACTACTAGCAATACAAAAAGGAAGAAAGGAAGGTAGGAAATATAAATTTTACAAATACAAATAATGCATAGTACAAATGTGTTATACAATGGAAAAAATAATATGTAATCATCTATATTATAGATCTTAACTTAACTAAAAAAAGCTAAATTAGAAGGAGATTTAGAGAGAGGTTAACTACTAGCAATACAGAAAGGAAGGTAGGAAATATTAGAGTGAATCAAGTAATATTTACAAAGAAAAGGGATATTTTGTCAAGTGAAGAGTTGAGGTAAATGGGGGGGGGTCCAAGTGGCTAAGTAAGGTGCAAACAAGTTAGTCTGGGTTGGTACAAGAGCAAAGCCAGAAATTATTAAGATGTCTTAATAGTTGTTTCTTAAAGAGTGAAAGAGTGGGCAAAATTAGAGTTATTTGTGTTGGGGGGGATAGTGAGGAAGGAACTGTCCTGTGATACTAAGGATAGAATTGAGTTCACAAAGTGGGAATTGAATTGTGTTTCGATGGGAACTTTAGTGTCATGGGTGGTTGGTTTGGGGTAGCCTTTTGGGTGGATTTTAGTAGCTGGTTTACATTTTGCCAAAATTTTTGCGGGTTGTGTTGGTATTTAGTTTGTAATGTTGTATAATAGGATTTTTTGTCCAGCCTAATGCATTTTTTTGCACGGTTGCGCAGTTCTTGGTACTTAGTTAGGCTTTGTGTTTCTTTGTTTTTTTGATAGTAATGCCAGGCAGTGTCTCTGGACTTGAGGATTTGTTTGGTTTCTTTACTGAGCCAGGGGTTTGTAGAGGTTCTAACCTTGATTTTGCGCAATGGAGCGACAGTGTCTAGGTGTTGTAGAAATGTTTTGTTGAAATATGCTACAGCCTGGTCAAGTGGGAGGGTTTTTAGGGGGGGTCCAGTCACAGTTACACAGTAAAGTGTTGAGGACCTCAGGAGAGAATTTTTTGTGTTTCTAGTGGATATATAGTTAGTGGTTTTGCATATGCTTGTTCTACTATGTATAAAGTATATTATGTTGTGGTCACTTAAGGTGTCTGGGAGACTGCCTGTGTGAGGGTACAATGTGGGGTTGCTAGTTGGGACCCAGTCAAGGATGGATATATATAGATATATATATATATATATATATATATATATATATATGTGTGTGTGTGTATAAAATACACACACACTAACATATGTACATAACACACATATACACATGTATATAATATATTGTGTTTCTTCATTCTTCTGATTATCTAGCCATCTTTTCTGTCTACTTAGTTTGCCTATTCTTTCCCATGGGTGAAAGCACTGTGACGCATGTTCATTTTTTCTATGAGGGTGAGGGCCATATGTACCAGGGGTGGTGCCTGGTGCCATTCACCCGGAGTAATTGGATGTCTTTCTAAACCTAATACCCTCCTATTGGTAACATGTCAGGGCTCCCCAGTTTCTGCTTGAGGATGCATGCATGCATGCATGCATGCTACAACACATGCTAGCCTTGTGCTCTCCTGCACACTTCTCTGCAGTGTGATTTTGCTTGGCTCTGACGGTAGATGATTCATCTAAGTCATGTAGATGTTGCTAATGGAGTGAAACAAAGCTGTCTTGCTCCCTCCCAATATCGGTAGGCTGTTATTGGCTGCTTGTTCCCTTCCTCCCCTGCTTGGCTCCTCTAGTACTTGTGCCTATAATTGAACAGTGGTTGTCTGGGTCATAAAACTGTGTCACTATACCACAGGGCCAGACTGTATTATTTTGTAGTTTAGCATAATATGAAATGTGTTAGTGTTAATAAAGTAATGACGGTTTACATTCTTCTGGATAAAGACTTGCTTCTTTTTTTATGTTTCAGGAACTTGGCTGATATTGATAGAGATGGAAAATTAAAAGCTGATGAGTTTATATTAGCCATGCACTTAACTGACATGGCCAGGTCTGGACAACCTCTTCCACTGGTTCTGCCACCTGAGTTGGTGCCTCCATCTTTTAGGTATGTATCATTTAGCTCTGTTGCTGTCTTGAAAGTTTTTTTTTTTTTTTTAGAAATATTTACTTTGATTATTATTGATCATCACAGGGATCACTGGTGCAGTAGTATTACTTGTCTATAGGATTTGACAGTGGTTCATATCCAGTGTGTGTTCATGCTCTGCAAGTGTGGCTTCTTGTGAGCATATAATGAGGAGACGACTTTGCCATTTTTCATTTCGTTTGCTATGAAGAAGTAATTAGCCATGAGATTGCTGTTTGGGTCATTTTTAGTTGACTTAAGAATGAAAAATACCTGATTTAAGAACTTTTTGATGGGTTTATTGCTGTTGATCTCATTGGATCTGCTGAAGGAGTATTCAGGAGATTGGAGAGGAAGGGCAAAATGATGCAGGCAGTCAAACACTTTTCTTCCCAAGCTCCTAAATTTCAGCAGGAACTACCCACCAAGAACTTAGCCCTCAAGTCCTAAACAAGACAAGGACAGTAAGATACAACCAGTGAAATTCTTTCTAGTCCCTTTAGTTTTACATATAGCTCAGGAATATTTTTATCAGCCAGAGAAGATGTGCATGATTAATAAAAAGTTGCAGGAATGTATTTAGGAGGGGAAGAGGGAAAGAGTGAAACAAGATAGGCTGACCTTTTCCCTAAAAACATATTAATTTAGAATTATGTGATTTGAAGTAATGCATACATGAGCCTTGACTGAGTAGCTATGAAGTAACACAGACCGAATGTTGTACATTAAAGTGGAAACGGGTGGTGATGAAATGGGGATTCGAGAAAGAAGGAAAGAGTAGAATTTTGGATGCTAGCCCTTACAGAAAATAGCAGCCGTATAGGATGTTAGTCATAAAATAATAGAAAGTATTTTAAAAGCTAAGCCATCACAGGAATGTATATAGGTAATTTTACCAATAAGAATAGCTTCAAACAGGAGAGGAAAAAATGCCCAAGAGAAGGAAATAGCCAAGAGGGGGATGGAATTTACTGGAGAAAATTAACAAAGGAACCCTAGCATTGGCAGCGGCTAACTAGAGAGGGAAAGGTAATAGAATGGGATGAGACCAAGCAGAAGTTAAGACTGCAAGTTAGAGACATTCTTCCCTAGCAGGGATTGATCAGAGTACAGGCTGGAAGAAAAGGAGGCGAGTGTTCTAAGTGAAAGACCATCTCTTGTTGAGTTTTTAGTTGAGTCTAGAGTAGATGCTGCTTTAAAAAAAAAGGACGATTAGTTGTGCATATAAAATATTAGTTGATAACTGTAAGAATCGAACAAAGGAGGTTAGAAAAGCTTGGAAGAGAAACTGAAAATGCATTTTACAAAGGAACAATGGTAAGGAACAATGGTAGGACGTATCAGAGTCCCAGGAATGCAACAAAGTCCTGAAGGTTTATGATTTTTTTTATTAGAAGTGTTTGCATAGGCATTTTTGCACCTAAGCAAACTTCAGAGAGAGAATTTTTCTTCTGGTAAATGGCAGATGCTGGATTTGGGATAGAAGGGGGGGGTACTTGAGAACTAACAGGTTGATGGATTGTAAGAATTCCCTATGGAGTACTTTATCAGAAATGTTGGTGGAGCGTTGCAACTAAGGAAATTAATCTTTTGAGCTGGGACATAGAATCTGAATTGCCTAGACTGGGTAAGGCCTTAAGTTTAATGCTGTGGGTTGCCAAAAAAGTGCAATTACTACAAAATGGAAATCAAAATCTGAACGACTGTAATTGAAGTACTGAATATTTTAAGGGAGTCAAAAGACCTGGAGTTGAGTTCTTTAGAAAAGGGAAGAAGCATGTACATAGAAATAAATGGAATTTGTAGGAATATAAATGCAGAATAATGTTCAGTAAAGAGGTGTGACATTCATGGGCAATTTGTTACGTTAGAATGCATAACTGTATGAAAGTAACAAGGAAAAATATTACTATGGTTTGTTTTATTTTCGATTAATGTTGGTGTACCTATGTTATTGTTTAAAACATAATTTAATAAAAGGATGTTTAAAACAAAATTCAAATGCTGGCTTTGTAAACTGTCATGTAGAACATTCCTGGTCTGTCTAATTCTCAAAGATGTATATCCATACATTCCAGTTCACAAAAAACACAAATGTTTCTTAAGATTCTTTGCCTTGGGACTACACTTCATTTACATGTTTACCCTTTGATTTCTGCACCACCCTAAATAGAGTCTTCAAGTGTCTTGCTCCAGACATAGTGTTTTGCTGCCTGTAAGCCATTCACACACAACCTGTGTTGGATGTTGAGATGAGGCACTCTTGCCTTTGTTTGAGAAGCAAAACTGAGGAAATGCTCAAGTCCCACTCAGAATGCCACTTGTCATTCTACCAGAGCTGTGGCCACTTTAGAGGCCTTCTAAAAAGGTGTAGATTCTAGATATATTCCTAAAGCAACTATTTGGTCTTTAGTGTACATTCACTAAACACTGCAAACTTGACTCAATTTCCAGAGCTAGCTATATTCTCCAGGGAATCCTAGACTCTAACCCAGGGGTGTCCAACCTTTTCAGTTGCAAGGGCCGCATTGAGTCAACAGAAATGGTCTGAGGGCAAGTGAGGACCAAAAAAAAAAAAAAAAAAAAAAAGGTCTCTCACATAAACTGAAGTGAAGAGCAAAAAAAAAAAAAAAAAGGTCAAACACATCCAGCAAGACACAAATATGCAGAGCTGTTGTTGAAGGCTGCAACAATAATGAAAGCTGGTGCGACCAAATAAGCACAGTACTTTATTTTTATACAGTGTGACAGCTGCACTAAACTAAGAATACAAAAGATGATAAAATTTGTAGTCAAGAAACTCGACAAACGCAGTTCTACACTTTGAGTAAAGCGTCAAGGGATAAAACAAATTTCAGACCATCTCGCAGCGTTGCAGGGAGGACACATACTTAGGCAGACAGTCACATTTTGAAACCGGTTCCTTTTATTTATTATTTTTACAGCTTTTGGTTTTGACAAGAAATTTTTGCCACTGGAGTGTATTAAAAAAGCGAGTGGAATCAGGAGACGCACTTCGATTGATGGATCTGAGAATTGTCTGGTTCCAGCCAGAACAGCTTGGACTTTCCACAATCTTGTGGTTGCAAATTTGGGAAACTACGCAAGGGCTGAGACATCTGTACTTTAATAATAACTGTAATATTAACACAAGAAGCAGCACCACCATCACAGACTTTGGTGGTAGCCCGGAGAGGATGGACCAGAAATCATCCGGCGGCCAAGGACCAAGATGCCAAATAGTAGGGGTCCCAGAACAGATTCATGTAGAACACCACTAATGACAGGTCTGCTGTCAGAGGTGGTGGTGCATATTTTGACCATGTGGGTCCTATTGGTGAGCTAGTTGGCCACTCATCTGACGAGACAGGGATTTACGTCAAGTTGAGTTCACTTTTTGATGATATCTGAGTGGGGCATTATGTCAAAGACCTTGGCCAAGTCAAGGTAAAGCTGTATGTACTGAATTTCCCTCATCCACGGCCTTGGTGACAATCTCAAAGAAGTCAACCAGGTTCAACCTGAACCTGAAAACTAGTCTTTTTGATACAACCAGGTTCAACAGGCAAGATCTTCCCCTTATGAATCTGAAATGGGTGGGGTCAAGTGCTTGGAGATTGCTATGTCCTTGTTTATGCGATCCATAATCATATGCTCCATGGCTTTACAGATCAGACTTGTTTAGTGGCTAGACTAGAGTGACATAACAGGTGGACTGTAGAGCATATCAGGCAGAAAGAAGAGAAATTCTGGTGAATTATCAACAGCAGAGATCTCTACTGATAGAAAACTGGCTGTTTTTGAAGGGACACCACAATACTCAACTATTCCAAGTCTGTTTATCGGAAAGTGAAAACATCACCATTTATAAGCCTGTGTTCATTACCTCTCAAATTAATGCGTTGGGAATCAAACCAAGACCCCAGTGCCATCAAGTGGTTAGGGGTTTACACAAAACTGAACAAAGCAATTCCGGAAATTTGTAAATGATTTTAGATCATGCTAATTTCAAAAATGTGTAATAGATGCTCTTCACTAAATGCACACTACAAATGAACATACCCCCTCATTCAACACAATATAACAAGGTTAGTGATTTATCAGACATATCACCTCAGAGCCATATTCACAATTAACCAAACCCACATGATTATCATTTTACTGCACAAAGCCACATACTGGACTTAACATCCACAAAAGTCTTCACTGTTATATAATCACTAGCTCATAGGATTCACAATCCATAAACAATTCAATCACTTAACAAGAAAAAAAACAAACAGCCCCCCCCCCCCAAAAAAAAAAAAAACCTCAGTCAGTCCCACTGCTGACTTCTGCCATGCTAATATGTTTAAGTATTGAATGGTTGATATGCAATTTACACAATACCATTTCTGGCAAAAAATTATATTATCTGGAACGCCAAGGACTGTCATTCCCGACAAGATGCAGCAACCCAGCACTATTTTTCCTTAACTGAGAAGAGAGAAAGACCCTTTAAATTGGGGTGTGGAGGACCTTTGCCCACTATGATAAATACATCCCAACACCTCCAAAAACAGATATCTGATTTAAATCTGCACTGCAAGTGCCAAATATATGACGTGAGCAGGGAGTATGGCCTTTGATCCACACCACTGAGATTAATGTGTCTGAGGTGTTATTAGCCTTACAGTAAATTTGCACTTCGACCTTGGGTAAGAGTCCACATTCAAGACTTATGATGTACTGTGAAGATCAGAGTTTTAATACTGGGCTCCTCTGGACTTCACCACCTTAGATTGATCCTACTATTTCAGCACACCAAAATGAGATGAAAAATGGGTCCGCTGAAGTGGAATCAAAAGTTAGTGCAGGACAGGACCAAGACGTATTGTGATAACAGCCTTAAAAAATACCTGTATTCAATACTTTGCATCAGCTTAAGATCTGGGGTAGCAGCTGGGGCAGCTTACCTGCAGATCAGACTAGGTAAGGATCAGAAGTCCACCAGCACTTCACCAGTATTACTTCTTTATTACAAATAGCGATCTGGTACCTCGGCCTTTGAAAGGCCGAGGTACCAGATCGCTATTTGTAATGAAGTAATACTGGTGAAGTGCTCGTACATTTCAGTTTTTTTTAAATAATGTACTACTAAAGGCCGAGTTACCATATCGCTATTTGTAATAAAGAAGTAATACTGGTGAAATGCTCATACATTTCAGCTTTTTTTAAAATAATGTAAATAATGTAAGTAGTACATTATTTAAAAAAAGCTGAAATGTACGAGCACTTCACCAGTATTACTTCTTTATTACAAATAGCGATCTGGTACCTCGGCCTTTAGTAGTACATTATTTAAAAAAACTGAAATGTACGAGCACTTCACCAATATTACTTATTTACTACAAATAGTGATGTGGTACCTCGGCCTTTCAAAGGCTGAGGTACCAGATCGCTATTTGTAATAAAGAAGTAATAATGGTGAAGTGCTTGTACATTTCAGTTTTTTTAAATAATCTACTACTACATAATTAGCTTAACTGTTAATGCAGTCAGGAGATGGTGTAGTAGTAGTAGTCATTGTAAATGAAAAATCCCCCTCTCTCTCTCAACTTTTCTTCAGCACGATTGTCAACTCCTCTTCCTTCACCTCTTTTTTGCTGCGAATGCATCTATCTGCGCGAAAAACGGAAGGGTGCTTTTGGCGCATGCGCACACCACCTAAAGGACGCAGGCATGAAAAAAAAAACGGGAAAAAAATTACAATTTTAACTTAAATGGTCGCGGGCCGCATAGAAGAGCTCTGAGGGCCGCGGGTTGGACAGTACTGCTCTAACCCTTCAACACCCCCCCCCCGATCTTTGGCTGTTGTCCCATATAGTTGTGGCTACTGCACAAGTAATCCTGTGAAGAGCAAAGTATAGTTATGTTAGTTTACTTGTCATAACAGTAGGTGTTCAAATAGATCACTGTTTCAGTACTAGCACCTTATCTCCATCCCCCATTTTTGTGCACCTTCCCTTGTTAGGGTGGAGTACCTTTTATTTTCCTGTTACTTTTCTGACACCACACGCCTTGTTTAGACCTTTGGGCTTCAGCCACCCTATTGGATTCAAGAAAGCTCTGAGTTATGGCACACCTGTTACACCCTTCTTATATTATCACATAATCTCGTACTAAGAGCAGTTGTATGGTGTGCAAGGAAAGTCTCTGAAGCTTTGTAGACTGGTCAGATGGGTCTATATTAGATTTTCGAAAATTTCGTAGAGCGAATCAGTATAGGTCAACACCTAGGGATCAATCTATGAAATAATCGAAAATCTAAAAAAATAAAAATAAAAACACAGAAACATAAAGTAAAGGGTGTAGGCAGGGGGGCAAGCCCCCCTGCGCTCACCACACCCCTGCTACTTAAATATACCAACTCCGAGATTGCACTTCAGTGCAATACAGTGCGGAAACGGAAGATTCCTGTTTCCTAGACTGTAGCGCGATCTCGGAGTTGGTATATTTAAGTAGAGGGGGATGTGGGGGTTGCAGGGGGGCTTGCCCTACACCCTTTACTTTGTTTCTGTGTTTTTATTTATTTTTTTATATTTTCGATTATTTCGCAGATTGATCACTAGGTGTCGTCCTATAGTGATTCGCTCTACGAAATTTTCGAAAATCTATTAGACCCTGGCCAGATGTCCTGCTTCCTTAGCAGTATACTTCCATGGAGCTGTAGCTACTGCAACAGTGACCTGTTCAAACATTTGTTGCTGTAGTAAGTAAACTTGCACAACTGTACTTTTTGCCATGCAGTTGTGTTAATTGTCATGTTTTAGTTACAGAATGACTGCTTCTTTACAATCATAATTCATATACACTTTAAATAAACACAGCACAGGGTGTCAATGTGAAAGCTGTCATGTTTTTAGAATTCTTTATTTGATGCATGACTACTATATTCATCAACGTGTCCAGTTAGATACAGTTGTGGAGTCTGCACTGAAGCATCCCTTCATTGCTTATGGCAACCTAATAGTCTGAATGCAGAGTTCAGTTTGGCAAAGCCATACAAGTTGCACTAATGTTGCAATAGGAGTAAACTACTAAAATTGGTAAGGATTGAAAGTGTTTTCTACTGTAGTGCACCAGTTTTCTAAATTATTGCCATCGACCCAATCAGAGTGATTATTTTATTCCGTTTTTTTTTTTTTTTCCAGCTTCTCTTCCGTCTGGCTGTGGTCAGCCTTCAGCTCTTTTCTCAGTTGCCACAGCAGCCCAACTCTAGGTTCCCCAATGGCTCCTTACCAGGTTACAGTTGGATGCATCCTTTTGCTTTGTGTGTCTCTTGATTCCTCAGTATGTCAGCTTCATAGTACCTTGAAAGCAAGGGCTGTGGTGAGGAGTTGCAGAATAGGGCAGTTAGAGCCTTTGTGAGCACAAAGACCAGTCGATGTCCTTGTGTTTAAGAGTAAAGTGTACAGCAAATTTACTGTGTTGATGCTGCTCCCTCCATAATAACTGGCTGCATCTGAGGCTCCTGATCCCCACCATGAGGTGTGCAGGCCATGGTTTCCATTTGCACCCTCTTCCTTTGATAGAAGAGGTGGCCATGGTTTCCCACTGCACCCTCTCCCTATGGAAGAAGAGGTGGCCATCAACCATTTCATCCTGTCATTCCAACTAGCTGTACAAGTGCCCTGAGCTCATTCCTGACTCACGTCGCCAGCAGAGTAGAAGTACTACATGCCACTTTGCCATTGGGTCAGCGTGCACAGTAAGGGAAATTACTGGAATAAATGTATAGTTGTGTTTATATTTTTATTTTGGAAAAAATGTTAATTGCAGAGCTAATTTTTTATGATATCATTTGTTTTGTAGGAGTGGAAAAGGATGTGATCCCATTAATGGAACTTTGCCTTTTTACCATGGCAATGATGAAGAGAAAGAACTGCAGAAGAAAATACCAGGTGAATTTTGCATTACTCATTGTAAACATGTTAAGAAAATGGAACAACATGTTCTGACTTGGGCAACCGTTTTATTCATTTATTGAATATTAATTCTGTTTGACATGTCAGCATTGTATGTTTTACCGGACCCAGATATAGCTCCTATAATTCAGCCTCAATGGAGCTCAGTAGTATCCCAGGTTGCCGCCTAAATAGCCCAGAACATGACCTATCAGGACTACTTGAGTCATTTTTCAACTACAGCCTCAAAATAGGCTATGAACCAAAAGCGAATGGAGGACAGAAACATATATCCCCCTTATCAAGGGCAGACCATCAACTGACCGTGGAAACTACCGACCAGATGTTCTTCGTATTTCACTCTTGCAGTCATCACACTTGAGTTATCTGCCTGCAGGTAGCCCTCAGTTGTCCCGAATACCAGAGTCTTGGGATTTCTGCGTTGGATTTTGTCGCTTCTTCCATGACATCAGATTGTCAGGGGTATAAAACATGCAGCTGACGCCATTACATCAGTCTTTCTTGTCGTGAAGGAGCCTGAAGCAGAAGCAGTTCACAAGTGCCGGTTGGCCACTACCTGAAATTTTCTTTTTTCGAGTTTCAAACCTGAAGTCTTCTAAAGCTAAGTACCCGTTAGATCCTTTTTCTTGCTCTAACCGATGTCAGAAAAAGTTAACAATTGTCTTGCCTGTGGAAAGCAAATACCTCACAGAGATTTTCATTCTTACTGCGTCACCTGTTTAGGCCCAGACCACGACTTCCCTCGCTGTCAGTTTTGTGCCTTGTTTAAAGCCTGAACCATTCATCGTCGGGCTGTCTTTGTTGCTAAATTTTTTTGCTCTCGTTCTCCTTATTCCGAAATGGCTTCGATAAGCCATCCGACTACCGATCTTCCGAAAAACGTAAAGATAGACCGACCGCATAGGTCCAAAACTGCTGACGACGCTTCTGTTAAGCTAGTCGCCAGTCCGCCGGTACTCAGTGAGGCACCTTTGCAGTCCCTGATGCCCACTTCTGCAGATTCTCAGGCCTCTGCTGAAACTTATTTGGAGTCTGGTGTGCTGCGAGATGCTTCTTCAACTATGGAACCTGCAGATGTTTCTACCTTGGATGGGTCTGGAGCTGCTGTGCAGGCACCAGCTTCTGAGGGTGTATTCAGACCTACCGATGTTCGCATTAAACCGACAACTTTGTTTTTAGCTAAAACTACCGAGTTTCTCAGGCCCAGAGTGCGCACTACGCCTAGAAAACAGGCGACCAAAGCGCATGCTCAAGCTCCCATGCCACAAAAACGAATGCTTAGAATGGCTGAAGACCTTATTACCCTAATTAGGGGAAGCCTGCCTTCCCCTGCTAAAAGACAAAGAATTTAGTTTCATTCTGATTCTACAGACCCAGGAGTCCGATGATTCTGACCCTTCTGATTACCAGGACATACTCTTATCTACCTATGAGGATTCAGATGCAGAGAAATCCATTCCGTCTGCCTCCCCTCCAGAGGATTTTTCTTTTGGTGAAACCTTGCATACTTTGAGAGCATTTCCGCTGGGAATGCCAGGACTACCCTCAGTCCAAAAAGAGACTCGGAGAATTTTTAAAGTTGCCTCAGCACAGGTCTCTAGCTATACCCCCTGTCCTGGATATTGTAGATGATGTCTTTATGGAATCCAGTCTTACTCCAGGCACTTTACCACCATCCCCTAGAAAACCTGACAGGTTCTAGAGTACCTGATTCTCACAAATACTACTGCAGATCCAGAGACCATTTCCCAGGACCTAAAGGCATTAAGGCTACTACAGCCAAAAACCCTACCCCTTCAGACAGGGATTCCAGAGCTTTAGACAGATGGGGGTAAGAAGGTATATACCTCTGCAACTGTTGCCATCAGGGCATTAAATTGACAGTTTCACATGTTGAAGTACCAGCAACATATTATGGAACTAATTAAACAGAAAATGGTGTTACTTCCAAATTGTGCAGAGAATAAAGATTTATAAGAGTTAAGTTAGTAAGCATACTTTGCAGTGTGGCTTTGATGCCCTAGAAGCATTTTGCAGGGCTGCAGTCACTCTGTCTGTACTGAAAAGGCATGCTTGGCTAAAGGAACAAACTTGCCAGATCATGTCAAATCAAAATTATTAGACACTCCTTTAAATCAGGACCGTTTTGTTTGGCACCAAAGCAGAAGTTGTTCTTAAAATGATTGAAGAAAAAGCTAAAATCTATGCAAACTATTAAAGAATTCTTAGTGCAGCCACCTAGATTCAGTAGGCATTGGCCTTCTAAAAACTGGTCCTTTCCAGCCCCTTACAGGCCTTCTCAGTCCAAATCCAGGGGAAACAGGCCACCCAGACTACAGTCTCAGGGTATGCAAAGATCTAAACAGTGAAGTGCTCCCACCTCAAAAACAGGGAATGGTAAGCCGCCCCCTTTATGGAAAAAGTTTGCAATGACTTTTCAGTTATCCTTCCCAGCCTTGCCCAATTACTTGTGCCCCTAGGAGGAAAACTTGCCCTTCAAGCAAAAAACTGGATGTCTGAAACTCAGGACCCAGTGGGTCCTAAACATTGTTCCCCAGGGGTACAGATTCTACTTCCACTCCAAGCGGGTTTACAGACCTTCCTCCAAACCAGTGGGCAGAGGCTCAAAAGCAGGTGCTTTCCCTGCTCAACATCAGGGCTATTCAACCTGTTCCAGTAGAACAAAGGAGGCAGGGATGTTCTTCGTGTTTCCCTGTTGCAGTCATTACATTTGAGGTAATCTGCTGGCAGGTTGCCCTCAGTTGGCCTGAATTCCAAAGTCTTGGGTCCTGCATCAGTTGCTGTCTTCTCTTCCATGACAATAGGTCATCAGGGGTATAAAACATGCAGCCAACGCCATTTTCTTTAGTCTTTCTTGCCGCGTGGTGCCCGAAGCAGAAGCATTTCGCAAGTGCCGGTCGGCCGACTACTTAAATATTTCAGTTTGAATTTCAGAACCGAAGTCTTCACTAAAGCTAAGTACCCCGTTGGGGAAACTTTTTTCTTGCTTTTTGCCGATGTCAGAAAAAGTTAATTGTATTACTTGTGGGAAGCAAATACCTCATAAGGATTTCCATTGATACTGTATTCCTTGTCTAGGCCCTGATCATAACGTGCCTGGCTGTCGGCTTTGTGCTAGATTTAACCAACGCATTATTAAGCGTCAGTATATTTTTGCATCAGAGTATTTTGGAAACCGATTTAACTACCCAGAAATGTCGTCGGATAGCAATCAGACTACCGGAGTACATAAAAAACGCAAAGAAAAGGACAGAGAAAGGCAGTCGAGATCCAAAACTGACTACGAAGCTTCTCCTAAGCCAGTCGCCGGTTCGCCGGTAATCAGTGAGGTGCTTTTGCAGCCCCTGATGCCCGCTACCTTTGAGTCACAGGCATTTACCGACACCCATGTGGAGTCCGGCATGCCGCAAGATACTCAAGGTATTGGACCGATGGATGTATCTCCCTTGGATGGGTCTGGAACCGCTGAGCAGGCACCGGCTTCTGAGGGTGTATTCAGACCTCAACATTTGTATATCAAACCGACGAAAGTTGCAAAACCAAAGACAAAAGCAACTTCTAAAACTAAAAAAACGACGCATGAGCCACGTGCACAGGCCTCTATGCCTAAAAAACAGATGATCAAAATGGCTGAAGACCGTATTACCTTGATCTAGGGTACCCATCCCCCTCCAGATAAGAGGCCTAGGCAAGACACTGATTATTAGGGGTTGGGAGGATGGCCTAATGGTTAAGGTGTTTGCCTTACAAACGCAAGGTACAGGGTTTGAATCTCTCAGGGGATAATTGGCTTGGCTTAAAATGGCTCGCAAGGGCAGTTAACCTAGTACTAATCTATGTGCAATCTATGAATCTTCAGATCAGGTTTCTATTTCTTCTGATTCCTCTCCTGATCAGGAATTATCTGTACCTCCCTATGAGGATTCTGATGCTGAGGAGTCTGTTCCATCTGCATCTCCTCCTGAGGATTATTCTTTTGGAGAAACCTTGCATGCTTTGAGGGAGCATTTTCACTGGGAGAGTCAAGACTTCTCAGAATCAAAAAAGAGACTCTGGGATTTCTTTCCCCCTCAGCACAAGCCTTTAGCCATTCCCCCTGTTTTAGACATTGTGGATGATGTGTTTTTGGAGTCAAGCTTGACCCCTGACTCCTTGCCTCGGGCTCCCAGTAAGCCTGACAGATATTACAGGGTCCCTGACTCACATACATTTTTATTTAGAAACCCTGCTGCTGATCCTGAAACTATTTCACAGGGTCCAAAGGGAGTTAAGGCCTCAACAGCAAAAAAATCCTACCCCCTCTGACATAGATTCAAGGGCACTAGACAGATGGGGAAAAAAGGTTTATACCTCTGCAACCTTGGCAATCAGGGCCTTAAACTGTCAGTTTCATATGCTTAAGTACCAACAACATGTTATGGGATTGCTGAAACAGAAAATGATGTTGATTTCAGAATGTGCAGAAAATAAAGATTTGCAGGAATTATTGCATGCAGCTGAACAAGTTGGAAAGCATACTTTGCAATGTGGTTTTGATTCCTTAGAGGCCTCCTGCAGGGCCACAGTTACTGGATCTGTGATTAGGAGGCATGCCTGGTTAAAGGAGCAAAATTTTCCTGATCATGTTAAAGCTAAACTGTTAGATGCACCTTTACAGCATGATTCTCTGTTTGGTATTAAGGCAGAAGAGGTTTTAAAGATAATGGAAGACCACGCTAAGTCTATGCAAACTATTAAAGACTTACAAGTGCAGCCACCAAGATTTAGTAGACACTGGCCTACAAAAAAATTGGCCCTTTTCTGTGTCAGAGCTCAAAGGGGCAAATCCAGACGCCCTAAGGGTTCCAGATACCAGGCACAAGATTCATACAGGTCAAAGCAATGGGGCGCCTCCACCTCCAAAGCTGGAGGAGATAAAGCGCAAACTTACAGAAAGCAATCCCAATGACTTCCCTCTACCTACACCAAGCACTTATCTTTTGGCAGCACCCACAGGGGGATAATTAACACTTTTTGCTCAAAATTGGCAGTTAATAACCCATGACAAGTGGGTACTAAACATCATATCACAGGGATACAGATTCCATTTCCACACTCTGCCTATGGCGAATGGTTGGCCAGATCTGACAAAAAATCAATGGGCAGAGGCACAGAAACAGGTTACGTCCCTCATGGATATGGGGGCCATTCAGACAGTACCAAAACAGGAAAAAGGACAAGGTTTGTACTCAAGACTGTTCTTGGTACCAAGAAAGGACAAGGCCTGGCAGCCAATACTGGATTTATCAATTTTGAACACATACCTGGACATTCCAAAATTCAAAATGCTGACTGTGCAGCAGCTTCTGCCCATGTTGGCAAGAATGCTTGGCTGGTGACTAGACCTAAGAGGCATACCTGCGTGTCCCAATAAGGCAGTCGTGCAGAAGATACCTCAGATTCAAGGCTGGCTTAATGAATTACCAATTCTCTGCACTGCCCTTTGGCTTATCTACTGTGCCCAGGGTCTTTACAAAGTGCCTGGCACCAGTAATTGCATTTTGCAGACAAAGTAGTGTACCAATATATCCTTACTTGGATGACTGTCTCATTCAAGCAGAGAACAAGGACACTCTTCTTCGACACCTGGCATTTGTGAAAAGGCTTCTAACATGCCTAGGGTACACAATAAACGAAAAGAAATCACAACTGGTACAGTCTCAAAAGATAACATTGCTGGGTGCAAGCTTGGATACAACTGCCCAGATGGCTTATCTCATGCCAGACAAGCAAAGGCAACTGACTGCTTACTTCAGACTGATGGCAACAAACACCTAGTCTTCTGCAAGGCAAATTCTGCGGCTCTGGGCTTCATGGCATCCTGCATCCTACTAATTCCATATGCAAGACTGCATATGAGGAAACTTCAATGGTACCTAAAAAGTTTATGGAGTCAACATTCACACAGTCTGGAAACAATGAATCTGAAGTAGTTAACCTCAGCTTTGGCCAGCTGAGAACTTGGTTATATTCAACTGGACGTATAAGAGAATTTAAGTACCTTTATCTGCACTTTTTTTTAAAAAATACAGTATTTAATTTGATTTAAACTGTGTATGAAGGAGTGTTGAAGGAATATTTAACTGAAGTTATTCTGCTCTTCAGTAACTTGAACTGAAGCTAGTGTTGGCTGAATTTTGTTATTTGCTAGTAATTACAGGTGTGGGGGTAGCCACATTCTTTGATTTCCTGTCCTTGCATATTTAACTGGTGCATGTGAAATAATTCCTGCTTTAAAACCTCAGCTTTGGCCAGCTAAGAACTTGGTTATATTCAACTGGACGTATAAGATAATTTAAGTACCTTTATCTGCACTTTTTTTTTTAAAAAATACAGTATTTAATTTGATTTAAACTGTGTATGAAGGAGTGTTGAAGGAATATTTAACTGAAGTTATTCTGCTCTTCAGTTATTCCCACCCACCTGCCCTGTTTTTGTTTTGGTGTTAATCTTAGTGGCATTGAAACTGCCCGCCCCTCAGCCTGCCTCTGGGCCCATCTCATTTGCTCACTCAACTGAGCGCAGTGAGATCATATTCTGATTTCAGGCACTCCTACTGTGTACAAAGAGAGCATCTGGGAAATAGAAAAAAAATTAAGCTTATTTCCTGCCTTTCTTGTTAAGTTGTATAGACTATTTGTAGGCTTCTGAGCCCCCAAGCCCTTCTGTGTTTGAGGGAAGCCTTCTAGCTTGTTTTTTTTTCTTATAACTAGCCAGTTTTCTAGTTTCAGCACTCAAATCTGTTTCTTTGATCTCAGCACTTGGTCAGGAAAAAAAAAAAAATCATCTGTTTTTACTGTACTTGTCTTTCTACCTACTTCTTTTTACTTTTGCATCATCTTAAAAATACTCAATTGTATTTATTACTGCTTGGTGTAACTCATTCTAAGCCTTTTGGTTTAAACACTTGGGCTTCGGACCAGTTAGTTGTTTTGCACTGAGAGGGTTTGTGGTCTGCACTGTTGTGGCAGAACAGGTAGCTTACATCCTTCTAGGTTGAGAACTGCTGATTGAGGGCTCAGTGTCTGTTATTCTAAAAGTGTATTAATTCTGGTTTAAGCACTTGGGCTTTCAAGCCAGTTATTTTACATTAAGAGGGTTCGTGGTCTGCACTCTTGTGGGAGGAGAGGCTGGACTCTGCCCTTCTGAGCTGGGAATTTCTGGTTAAAGGCTTATAGTGCATGCATATCTGAACTGTTTCTTACTGAAGTTGGTGCGTCTTGTTTGCTGTGGCATAGACTGGATTCGGGCCTGCTGGATCTAGCTTTGTTTGTGTAACTTGAGCACGAATCCAGACATTCTCTAAAGTATTCAGTGGTATTTATTACTGCTTGGTTGTAACTTGATTAAAGTGTAGCCATCATTCAAGTCTTTTGGATTAAGCACTTGGGCTTCAGACCAGTTGTTTTACATTAGGAAGGTTTGTGGCAAGCACTGTGGTGGCAGGACAGGTAACTTTCATCCTTCTAAGTTGGGAACTGCTGATTGAGAGCCCAGTGTCCAAGTGTATTAGTTCTGGTTTAGGCACTTGGGCTTCAGGCCAGTTATTTTACATTAAGAAGGTTCGTGGTCTGCACTCTTGTGGGAGAAGAGGCTGAACTCTGCCCTTCTGAGCTGGGAATTTCTGGTTAAAGGTTTATAGTGCCTGAATATTTGAACTGTATCTTACTGAAATTGGTACACCTTGTTTGCTCTAGCATAGACTAGATCCAGGCCTGCTGAATCTAGCTTTGTTTATATGCTTGTTGTTTGTTTGCTTGTTATTTCCCTGGAAGCTAATTCCACCTAATACGCAACTTCTCAGCGCTTCTGTGGATCACTAGTGATATCTGCATTGCTTACTGTACTTATTTCCTTGTTTCACTTGAAAGAAAGTTTTTGCATTTAGTTACTTGTAACACATTGCACTCAAGTTACCTGGCACTTGCTCACTAAAGCAATTATATAAGTCAGCACTAAAAATTAAAAGCACTACACCCTCACTCCCCACTGGCCCTTGTTTTCAATTAAGGATTTCCCAATATTATTCTAGCATGTCCAAAGGTCAGTTGTCAATCTCCTCTCCGGTCCAGCTGGTGAATCTGGGAATCTTGAGGCAATGTTATAACTGCCTCATGTACACAGACAACCCTCTCCTCCTCCCACATAACACAAATACTTGCGAGAGATGCAGCTATTTAGCCAAACTGGAGGCTGAGCTCTCTCAACTCAGGACTGGCAAGACCAGACAGGAGGAGAAGGCAACTACACACACCACAAAACCAGCCTCACATAATGCTACCACTCCACTGAATCAAACCCATAAACACACAAAGACATACTCGGAGGCTCTGAGTAAAAATTTACCTAAACAGCAGAGGCCTCCAAAGCAGACCCCCAAACAACTGCTACCTCAAGACACTCCACAAGCAACACATAAACCACAAAAGCAGTGTGCAAAGCAGTCACAGCCCTTAAGGCCAAATACAACACCAAACATACTTGTCATAGGTGACTCCATAGTCAGACACATTGACGTCCCACTCACCAGGCTGAACAAGGAGAGGGTCACAGTAAGCTGCCTATCGGGCGCTAGAATCCGCCACATAACACAAGCACTCGGGTCACTCCACGGCAAGTACAAATATGACACAGTCATTGTCCTTGCTGGTGTGAACGACCTGAGACGTACCTCCCTGGACTACATGAAAAGAGACATAGAGGAGCTCTCTGATTATGTAGCCCAGGCAGGTATGACCC
This sequence comes from Protopterus annectens, assembly GCF_019279795.1. Classification (NCBI taxonomy): domain Eukaryota; kingdom Metazoa; phylum Chordata; order Ceratodontiformes; family Protopteridae; genus Protopterus; species Protopterus annectens. Next base: position 1,234,072,928 of record NC_056729.1, on the reverse strand, counting down.
TAACCCTGAGCAGTATCCTTCCTTCACCAACAATGATGCCACAATATAGAGACAAGATGATCAGCTTTAACAATTGGCTTAATGTCTAGTGTCATTCAAAGGGGATCCAGTGTCTGTCTGCCTGGGATGACATGCTTGACAAGCCACGCTGCTTCGCAAGGGACGGCTTGCACCTGTCACCCCTGGGATTCCGGATATTGGCTAAGGCTCTTGGCACCCCATAGTGCCTTTTTAGGCAAGGCTCAAATTCTAAACCTACCACCCTAGAAAACAAAATGGGAAGAAACTGAGGGTAATGCTGCTCAATGTCAGAAGTCTAAATCTCAAAATGCACGCACTCGAGGCCCTTCTCAGTATGGAGAACATCGATGTCTGTGCTGTAACTGAAACCTGGCTCAAGGCTCCTGAGAGCACCCGGCACTATTAGGTTTTACCTCATATCATGCGTCCGGCCCCAAAACCCGGACCACACCACAAAAGGAGGGGTGTATCCATATTCATAAAAGATACCCACACCTCCAGGTTGGTGGCAACGCAAGCTCGGAAACCATCCAGGTGCAACTAACCATAGGCAAAACTGCTCTACAAATTGTAGCATGCTACAGGCCACCCTCTCAAACTCAGGAACCCCACACAGCCTTCCTGAAGACACTGGAGGGTATAAATGTATCTCCAAACACCATCATATTGGGTGACTTCAACTACCCGAATATAGACTGGGAACATTACTCAAGCCCTAACTTTCTAGCCCAACGGTTCCTGGAGTTCATAAATTCAAATGCCATGGAACAGCTAGTCACTGTTCCCACGAGAGGAGAAAATATACTAGATCTCATTGTCAAAAACATGGGGACAAAATGCTCCACACGAAGTATATCCCTCATTGGTGAGATCTGATCATAAACTAATCTCACTGGAAATCCACATCCGCCCCCACCCCAAACAAAAAGACCATAGTGAAGAACTTCTCTAAAGCAAACTTCACACTACTCAAGACTGGTGTGGTATCCTTCAAGGCCCCTGAGCCAGTGGAAACCACAACCCAAGCTGCGGAAGCCCTTACAAATGCCTTCTATGAACACCTCCAGGACTGCATGGATCAGGCAATCCCAAATAAAACCAAGACTCTTTCCACAAAGGGCAAACGTCCAGTCTGGTGGACCCCAGCCATTAACAAACTTTACAATAAGAGGAGAAAGCTATTACATGATAGAACAAAATCCATAAAAGGGAAGTCACCCCTGATCATTATTAGTAAACAAATACGAGCACTCATAAAATCAACTAAGGCCAATTTTGAGAGAAAAATTGCCATGGATTCAAAGGACAATCATAAGGCCTTTTTCAGCTATGTTAGGAACCTGGGTGGAAACTCCCAGATATGCTCAGAATTAGTCCAAAATGATACAGAAATCACTGAACCCACAGACATTGCCAACATACTGGCAGACAGGTTCAGTGCAAACTTCACCCCCCTCTCCCTCCCTAAAGGAGAGATAACTATCCCAGCCGAGTGTAGCCTCCCGGACATCTCAAATGCGCAGGTGAAAGCTGCTCTCTCTAAAGCTAAAAACACAGCATCAATGGGACCGGATGGTGTCCCCGGCTGTGTGCTACACGAGCTAAATGAGGAATTAAACCCGCTCATAAGGCAGCTGTTCAATCTCAGCCTTACCACAGGATACATGCCCAAGGAGTGGCGTACGGCAACTGTGGTCCCACTCCACAAAGGCGGCGCCTCTACGGACCCTGGTAATTACCGCCCCATAAGCTTAACAAGTCTAGTCTGCAAAGCTATGGAGAGGATCATAATGCAGCTCATAAACAAAGATGTAGGGGACTTGCAGACATTGGACCCAACCCAGTTTGGCTTTGTCAAGGGAAGATCATGCCTTTTGAACTTGGTTGACTTCTTCGAAACAGTCACCAAGGCCATTGATGAGGGAAAGGCAGTCCATACAGCCTACCTTGACCTTGTAAAGGCTTTCGACACAATACCCCACTCAGGTATTGTAGAAAAACTTACCAGCTTAAATGTAAACCCATATGTCACAAGATGGGTTGCAAACTGGCTTAAGGACAGAACCCAAAGGGTTAGAGTTGCTGGCGCTATGTCAGACTCCAAGCCGGTCACAAGTGGTGTCCCACAGGGCTCGGTCCTTGGCCCCCTATTGTTTGGCATCTACTTCTCAGAAGTACAGGCCAACATGGGAGGACTTTGGCTGACAAAGTTTGCAGACGACTGCAAACTGGGCCATAGTGGAAAGTGCATCGGACACGGATATCCTTCAGAAGGGACTCACGGAAACAGATAGCTGGTGCCAGAGCCATGGCCTGAAGTTAAACGCCAAAAATGTATAGTCATACCCTTCGGGAAAAACAAGGTAACCCCAAGCTACCATATAGGTGGCAATCCACTAAGCACAGAAGAGGTTATCAGGGACCTGGGGACCCAGGTTGACAGTGGCCTTTCTTTTGACACTCACGTTGCTAAAGTGGTTAGAAAGACCTTCTACATTGCCCACCTGATCATGAAGGGATTCACATCCAGATCTAGTGAGGTCATTGTTCCCCTGTACTCTTCACTTATCAGACCAATGATCGAGTACAATGCCCCATTCGGGATGTATCTCACCCGACATCTGCAGCAACTGGAAGAGACCCCAAAAGTTCCTCACCAAAAGGATAAAGGGACTCCAAAATCTGTCATATGCTGCCAGATTGAAGAAACTCCAGCTCTATTCAGTTGCATACCGTCTGCTCAGAGGTGACATGTGCCTGACATACAAGGCCATGTCCAACCCGGAATTAATGGACATGCTCCACCTCAAAAAATCCAAATCCACCAAAACCACTAGAGCAAGCGATTTAAACCTTAGCACGGATATAAATAGGACGTGCTGGAGGGATAGATTTATCACTCAGACTCCCTATGCTGTGGAATAAAATCCCGGTCCATGTGAGGCAGAGCACCTCGCTGACTCTGTTCAAGAGAAATCTAGACCTGTGGATGGGAGATCATAGGTTTACCCCAGGAATCATCTCTGTGTTACTGCTGGACAGAGGCACAACAAACTAATGGGCACAGTATTTTTTCATATAAGGGGTGGCGTAAGCCACAAAAATTTGGGCTAGGCTTATAAATGCCTTAGGGCAGATAGCCTAGTATAAACCTATGAACCTATGAACTTCATTTGTCAGCAACCTTTGGGAATTGGATCTGACCTCGGATCCGAGCCGGTAATCTTTCATAGCTTAGATCCGAGCTGCTAGCTCTTCCCCTTCACCCATAATCCCCTGCCCAACCCTGACTGACCTCAGATCTAGTTTGCCGCGCTTCTTGTCAGCAGCTAGGTGTTTGAGCTCCTGGTGTCGTAGGGTTGTTGTGAAAGTTTTTCAATCTTTTTATTATCCCCTTAAGTCGAGTGAGTGTTGTGTGGTCAGGTTCCCTTTTTTGACTAAAACTACCCTAGTTTATACCTCCTTTTTAGTTAAACTTACCCTCCCTCCCCTTCGCTGGTCATAGTGTTCTGTGTGTTGTGCGTTTGGGGCCTAACGAGTGGATCTTTCTTTAAAATGTCTGAGGCCCCAAAACCCATCTTTTCCAAGTGCACCGAGTGTGGCCATAAGCTCTCCCCAGCGTATGGCCACACTCGGTGTGTGCGGTGCCTTGGGGTTGAACACCTTTCCTCTGGGTGTTCCATCTGTGCGGCGTTCAACCCCAGGGCACTGAAGGACCGGAGGTCGAAGCTGATCCTAGCGGGACTTTTGCCCCCGGATTTGGCTTCGGCCTCCGGTGCTTCTGTGGCCTCCTCCCCGGTTTCGGCGGCGGCCACTCCTGCCTCTTTTCCTCCGGTCGGGACTCAAACTTCCGCTGCAGCTCCAGAGGAGAGGGAGGCCAGGAAAGAAAAAAGGAGGGAGAAGCACCACAAGCGGCGGGTCTAGGCCTCCACTTCGGGCCCCCCCCGGTAAGCGGTTTTCTTCCTCCAGGGCTTCCCGGTCTCCCCCTTCTTGGATCCGGTCTCTGTGCTTCTCACCGGGCCCCGAGGAGGAGGAGACCCGATCTCCGTCAAGGTCATCGAGGCGGCATTCCCGGCCAGCCTCTGTGGCCTCGTCGAGATAGACTCGCAGCCTTTCCGACGCAGATTTGGACCGGATGATGTGAAGGTTTCTCCAGGCCCAACTGCAGATGGGAGTGCTCCCCCCCCTCCGGGGTGGAGCTCGACACCTTTCTTTGCCCCGATAGCTCCTTCTCCGACCTGCTTCCTGGGTTCAGAGCCGGAGGTGGGTCGGCGCCAACAGTATTGGGTACTTTGGCGCCGACACTTCCCTCGAGCCTGTCGGGTCCGGGCTCTCGGAGCCATGGGCTGAGCGGCGGATCCGAGGGAATCAGTGTGTCGTCGGCTCCATCTAGGTCGGAGCACACTGGTCCGTCAGATCCGATGGCTTCGGCGCTGACCCCGATCCGTCCATCGGATCCGAGCAAGGGTCTGCTCTCGGATCCCAGAGAGAGCGGCTCTCCTTCGGCTTTCGATGTGGTGGGGAGGGCACTGTCGAGTGCTTCCAGACCCCCGGTCCTTGCTACGGCTCTGCCCCACACTCCTTCTCTGTTGGGTCTGGCTTCCATCACCCAGCCCCAGGGACAGCCTGCTTTGATATCCCAGGTCATTCCCTTGGAACAGGACGTGGCTGGTGAGACATCCTCGGACAGCCTCCCCCGAAGACGTCCCTCAGAAGCGAAAGTGCAAGAGGAGGCACGTGGACTCCCCCGTGTCCTTGACTGATGACACGGATTTGGATGAAGGGGAAGGCTGCCCTAGGTCACCCCCCGAGGATGTCTCCTTCGGAGACTTCATGGAAATGCTCAGGATAAGGGGGGGGGGGGTAGTCTGCCCCCAAGGCTTCCTCGGACGAATCTGTGTGTGTTCCTGGAGGCATTCGAAGCAGGCCCATCTACCTCTTGGGTGTCCCCTCTGCCCAACCCCTTATGGACCTTATTACCACTAGGGCGTGGAAGGAGCCGGACACTGTGGAGCCAGTCCCTAAACGCCCGGACAAGATCCTTAGTCCGCCCTTCTCGATGAGAGACCTTCTCGGTGAGGTCTCTGAACTACCTTCTCGGTGAGGTCTCTGAACTACATGGCACATGTTATTCGACTGCAGCGGGACCTTATCAAAGAGTACGCTGTGTCGCCCCCAGAGTACTCCACTCGGATGGCCACTGTCAGGTCCATATTTAACACCTGTATGCGGCTGTTGTCCCACGCCACAGAGGGAGCCGCTAGAGCCAGCGGAGCAGGCCTCGTCATGCGACGTCAGGCCTGGCTCCGGCATTGCGATTTTGCGGAACCCTTCAAGGCGTCATTTGCAAATGCCCCTTTCGATGGTTCTGCCCTGTTTGGCAAGACCGTTCACGAGACTTTGGTCCAGAGCGAAAAGGACGGGAAGACGTTGTCTGCCGTCGGAGTCTGCTTCTCTGCTCCCCAGAGGTCCTTCTCCAAGAACCAAAAGGGACAGAAGAAGATGTGGTTCCGGAAGTCGCAACAATCCCAGTCTGCTCCGGATCCCCAGTCCTTCCGTGGCAGAGGAGGACAGGGTGGACGCCACCCTAGAGGCAGTGGGGGCCTGAGGAATGGTGGGTCCAGAGAAGCTTTCACTGACCGGCCCACCCAGAGACCCTGAGGGGTTGCCCGACTGCTCCTCTCTGGAGGCAGTCGGGGGACATTTTTCGAGGCACCTGGCAGCTTGGGAGTCCATCACAACAGACCGCTGGGTGCTTCACATCATATCCAGAGGATACCAAATTCCCTTTTCTCACATCCCTCACCAACTCAAACGCCCCCCCGATGTCCCACCCGATCAGAGGGAGGCTGCAGCTGCGGAAATTCAACAGCTCTTAGGAAAAAGAGCCATCCAACATGTTCCCCCAGACCAGTTTGGATCGGGTTACTACTCCAGGTTCTTTTTGGTGCCAAAAAAGACAGGGGACCTAAAGCCTATCCTCGACCTCTCCCTCCTGAACCTGTCAGTAACCAAAGAGAAGTTCCGTATGGTCACTCTTCAATCCATTCTCCCCCTGTTGCGGGAGAGCGACTGGATGTGCTCGATAGACCTCAAGGATGCGTATTACCACATTTTGATGGACAAACGATCCAGGAGGTTTCTCCGCTTCCGGCTAGGAGCCAGTCATTATCAGTTCAGGGTCCTTCCCTTCGGTCTCACCTCAGCCCCCAGGGTGTTCACCAAGGTATTATCAGTGATAGCGGCCCACCTGAGGCTCCAGGGAATGCAGGCATTTCCATACCTAGACGACTGGCTCCTGACCGCCTCAACAAGGCATCTACTCTACTCAGCCAGGAATTACTTCTCCACCTTGCTCCCCGGCTGGGGATCACCATCAACACGGACAAATCCTTTCTCAACCTGACTCAGGTGATGGACTTTATCGGGGCCAGATTAGACACTAACAACTTACTAGCCTTCTTAACCACCAAGCGACTTCACACCCTGAGTCTACATGTGCGGACCATTTTACTATCATCGGCTCCCCCGGCGGGATTGGTCCTGAGGGCGCTGGGCTCCATGGCGACCGCAATTACCCTGCTCCCCATGGCTCACCTGAACATGAGGGTTTTGCAGTGGGCTCTCCAAGTCCAATGGTCCTTCCGTCGATACCCTCTGTCACCCCATTCCCCTCAGCAAGGCTTGCAAAAGGGCTCTTGCATGGTGGTTGCAGTCACCGGACCTCCAAGCGGGACGCCCTTTCCCCATGGCCCCTCCACTTGCCATGGTGACCACGGACACCTCTCGCCTCGGGTGGGGGGGCATTATGCGGGCAGGACGGTCCCACGATACAGAGACCTCATTGCATATAAATGTTCTAGAGATGAGGGCAGTGCTGTTGTCGTTGCAAGCACTTCAGAGCCTTCTTCCTACAGGAACAGTTGCAGTTCAGTCAGACAACATGTCTGTGGTCTGGTACATCAACAAACAGGGGGGAACCAGGTCCTACCCACTCTATCGAGAAGCTATGAGAGTGTGGGAATGAGTGATCTCCACCAACTGCTTTCTTATTGCAACGCACATTCCGGGATGGTCCAACATCCTGGCGGACAAACTCATCGCACCATACTGTCTCCTTACGAGTGGTCTCTCAATCCCCAGGTAGCGAAGCGGATATTTGCCGTATGTGGACGACCCTGTTGCGATCTCTTCGCCTCTCCTTCAAATACGAAATGCAACAGCTACTTCGCTCTAATTCCCCCCGCCGGGGAATCCCCGAGAGACGCTCTGGTGCATGCTTGGCCTCCCGGTCTACTCTATGCTTACCCCCCTCTACCTCTGATGCTGAAGCTTCCACAGAAAGCCAGTCAGTCGGGGAGCAAAATGATCCTCATTGCCCCATTCTGGCCTCGTCAAGCTTGGTTCCCTTACCTCTGGTCTCATCTGGTGAATCCGCCTTGGATTCTAGATCCCCTCCCGGATCTGATTTCCCACCCCCTAGGCCTCCCAGTCCCGAACCTGGACAATCTCAAGCTTACGGCTTGGTTGCTCCAGTTCCACTCGTAGCTAGGACTCCCGGTATCTCTTCCCCAGTTAAAGCTATCCTAGTAGCAGCACACAAGCCTTCTACTAGGAAAGTCTATAGTAGTAAATGGAGACGTTTCGCTATTTGGGCTGAGCGTCAGAACCTCGACCCTTTCACAGCTCCGTTGCCGTTTTGGATTTCCTTTCAGGGCTTTTTCATCAGGGGGCTAGCTGTTCCACAGTCAAAGTTCAACTAGCAGCTATCTCTCATTACCACGTGGGACATGAACTGGGTCCTTTGATCACCACGAAGTTATGTAAGACCTTTCTGAAGGGCACCTTCCTACTCAGACCTCCAATAAAGGAAGTAGTGCCTCCCTGGGATTTGACTTTAGTACTTCAGGCCTTGACAGCTCCCCCCTTTGAACCTGCAGCTTCAGCTGATCTCAAACATTTGTCATGGAAAACAGCCTTTCTCGTCGCTATTACTTCAGCTAGGAGGGTCTCTGAACTTCAAGCCCTATGTGTAAAACCTCCTTACTTGACCTTCCACAAGGATAGGGTTTACCTCAGGACCAATCCCTCATTCCTTCCGAGGCAAATATTAACCAATCCATTAATCTGCCAGTTTTCTTTCCTGAATACCAGAACAAAGGAGAATACAAACTACATTCTTTAGATGTGCATAGACAGCTACGTTTTTACATTCATAGAACGGCTGGTCATAGACAATCCGACCAGTTGTTCATCTCCTTTGCCAAATTTAACTTGGGTAAATCTGTGTCGAATGTCACCTTATCGAGGTGGATTTCGCAATGCATCCTTTTGGCTTATGAAAGTTCTGGCAGGCCCGAACCTCAGGGAGTCCGTGCCCACTCTACTCGGTCCATGTCTACTTCTGCTGCCTTTTGGTCTAGAGTACCCCTGGATGATATTTGTTCAGCAGTCACTTGGGCTTCACCTCATACCTTCATCAACCATTATAAATTGGATATTATCTCTAGAAGGAGAGCATCCTTTGGCTCTGCAGTGCTCCGGAACATCCTTCCATGAAGGCCGCCCAAGGTCCAGGTAGCTGGGGACTCTGTCCCAAAGGTTGCTGACAAATTAAGTTAACTACTTCAGATTAAGAAGTTTTGTACTCACCATAATGTTCCATCTGAGTAGGTAAACTTCATTTGTCTGCAACCGTCCCACCCTCCTTCCCCCTGACCTTCGGATGTTATTTGGCCAGAGGTTTTACTCTGCCCTTTAAGGAAGGTAGTTTCCTTTCTCAGCCTTATTGGTTATGGGCAAACTTGATCTGAGGTCAGTCAGGGTTGGCAGGGGATTATGGGTGAAGGGGAGGAGCTAGGAGCTCGGATCTAAGCTATGAAAGATTGCCGGCTCGGATCCGATTCCCAAAGGTTGCAGACAAATGAAGTTTACCTACTCAGATGGAACGTTATGGTGAGTACATAACTTCTTATTCCTCTCATTCCAAGCTTGCAACAGGAGTTTCTATGATGGGCAAAGGCATGTCACCAAAACATGGGACTGCCCTTCACTCTACCTGCTGCCAGCCAAATCTTAACAACAGACTCATCAGATTATGCCTGGGGGGCCCACATGGCAGGAAGATGCATTCAAGACTTATGGACACCCAAACAAATGCATCTACATATCAACCAGAAAGAGATGCTAGTGGTTCAAAATGCCATAACAGCCTTCAAGGACTTACTTCATCCAGGGCAACTACTGATAAAGATGGACAACACCACAGTTATGTGGTGTATAAACAAGCAAGGGGACACACACTCATACCCCCTATGCAGATTAGCCATGGCACTGTGGGACACAGCTTTGACCTACCAAATATATCTTTAAGCTCAATTCCTGCCAGGAAAACAAAATACTCTAGCAGACGATTTAAACAGAAACCTTATGGATCCTCACGAGTGGAAACTAAATCCACAAGTCTTCAGCATGATAACAGAGAAATGGGGGAGCCCAGACATAGATCTATTTGCCTCTCCTCAAAATTATCAATTGAAAGATTCTGTACAAGAATTTATCACAGACAAGCATGGAAAGTGGACGCCCTATCCTTCAGTTGGAAAAACCTATCAGTTTACGTCTTTCTTCCTCTTCTACCCAAGGTCCTCCTAAAAGTTAGACAGTAGAAGCCAAAGATGGTATTAATTGCCCCCGGACTGGCCCCACCAATACTGGTACCCAGTCCTAAGGAACTTGGCTCAATACCCAGCTTGGACCTTGCCTCAGAAGACCTCAACTACTGTCCCAACAAAACAATCAGATCCTGCACAATCAACTACAGACTCTGAACCTGGCAGCATGGCTAATCATGTAGTCATACAAACCACACCTCTCAGTAAAGCTGTGATGGATGTAATTTTGGAAGCCAGAAGGCCTAGTACTAGAAAATCTTATGCTGACAAATGGAAGAGATTCTGTGCTTGGAATCAAGCACTAGGAACTGATACAGCAGAACCAAATATTCCTCAGATATTACAATACTTAACTGAGATGCTTGACAAAGGCATATCTTTCTCATCAATCAGAATCCATGCCTGTACCATTTCGGCTCATTACAATACAGAGCCACCAATCTTTTCTCATCCTTTTCTAAAGCAGTATCTTAGAGGAGCCAAAAATTTACGGCCTCCTAGAACATCACCATTACCACCGGCATGGGACTTCAATTATGTGTTGGAAAAGCTCACCCTGCCTCCATTTGAACCAGCTGCTACCGCTGATCTAAAGTTCTTTTCATGGAAAACAGCTCTGCTACTAGCAATTACTTCAGCAAAAAGAGTTTCAGAGCTACAGGCCCTCATGGCTGTAGAGCCTTTTATCATATTTTACCCAGATAGGGTGTCTCTGAGGACAAATCCTACTTTTATGCCTAAGGTGGTTTCCAGTGTGGCTCTTAACCAAACTATTCATCTGCCAACTTTTTATCCAAATCCACAGAACAAGGGGGAGAGAATTTTGCATTCCTTGGACGTACACAGACAACTAAGATTCTACTTGAGCAGGACAAAAGCTCTAAGAAAAACTGAGCAATTACTAGTGTCATATGCTGCAGGATCATAAGGAAACGCTATTTCAAAGCAGACAATTTCAAAGTGGATAAGCCACTGCATCCGTTTCTGCTACTTACACCATGGTAAACCTGTGCCCAAGGGCATTAGGTCTCATTCCACCAGAGCTGCAGCTACTTCAGCAGCCTTTCTCAGAGGAGTACCAACCAAAGACATTCTAGAGGCTGCTACTTGGAGTTCTGTTCACACCTTTACAAAGCATTACCATTTGCCTCTCTACTCTAGGTCCAGGGCAGGCTTTGCTGCTGCAGGGCCTTATAGCCGCACCTAATGCTGTTTAGCTCCAGCCTCCCAACCATAGCTTTGGGATTCTGACCAAATGTAATGACTGCAACAGTGAAACATGAAGAACATAGTACAGTTGTGTACACTTACCATAAATGTAGATGTTCGAGTGTATTCACTGTTGCAGTCCAGGTTACCCTCCCGCCATCCCCCTGTCATTCTGAAGTTTATCTTTCCTTCTCTATCTTCTACAACCTGTGTGGTGTATTTGCTTGTAGATGAAGGTAAAGTTTATATTGATGCATGTATATAGATGTATAGATATATTTTTGCTACCTTTTTGGGGGCACCTGACATCGAGGGCTAGAAAAATTAAAGAAAATGGCGTTGGCTGCATGTTTTATACCCCTGACGACCTGACGCCATGGAAGAGAAGACAGCAACTGACGCAGGACCCAAGACTTTGGAATTCAGGCCGACTGAGGGCAAACTGCCAGCAGATTACCCCAAATGTAATGACTGCAACAGTGAATACACTCAAACATCTACATTTATGGTAAGTGTACACAACTGTACTTTTCTACTCCAGACTTTTCCTGGTGCCCAGAAAAGAGTGCTCTTCACGCCCAGTCCTGGACCTTTCAATTTTCAACACCTTTCTGGTGGTCCCAAAATTCAAGATGCTTACCCTGCAACAGCTTCTCCCTATGCTAGCCAAGGATTCCTGGTTAGTCACTCTAGACTTAAAAGAAGCTTATCTGCACATCCCCATAATGGAGTCATGCAGGAAATATCTACACTTCAGGGCAGGCTCTATGCACTGTCCATTCTCTGCTTTTCCCTTTGGCTTATCTACTGCACCCAGAGTATTCACAAAGTGCCTGGCTCCAGCTATTGCATATTTCAGGCAGAGAAATATCCAAATTTTCCCATACTTGGACGATTGCATGATTCAGGCAGGCAGTCAGGATTTGCTACTTCAGCACCTGGCATTTGTAAAAAACCTTTTCACTTCATTAGGGTACACCATCAACGAAAATAAATCACAACTGATGCCCAGTCAAAAGATTGTATTCCTGGGAGCAAGCTTGGACACAACTTTCTAGATGGCATTTCTCACTCCAGAAAAATAGGTCTATCTGACCAACTACTTCAAACAACTGGCCACCAGAACCCAGCTGTCTGCAAGGAAAATACTGCAAGCCCTAGGGTTCATGGCCTCATGTATTCTGCTAATTCCATAATGCAAGACTGCATATGAGGAAACTTCAATGGTACTTAAAAAGTCTTTGGTGCCAACATTCTCAGGACCTGGAAACAATCATTCCAATCATACCTTGTCTAAGGGCAGAGTTCCTTTGGTGGGCAGAAGCATGCAACCACAACAAGGGACTGCCTTTCACTCAACTCCTTGCCCCCGCAAACCCTGACTACAGATGCATCAAACTATGCATGGGGGGCTCACATGGCAGGCAAATGCATTCAGGGCCACTGGAGCCCAGGCCAAATTGTCCTGCACATCAATCAAAAAGAGATGCTAGCTGTACAGAATGCTCTGACAGCCTTCAAATACCTAATCCTTCCAGGACAACTGCTGATAAAAACAGACACCACCACCATTATGTGGAACATAAACAAGCAGGGGGAAACCCATTCTTACCCACTGTGCAGGTTAGCCATGGCCCTGTGGAACACAGCCTTGAGCAACCAAGTGTATCTACAAGATCAGTTCCTGCCAGGCAAACAAAATTCACTGGCAGACAACTTAAGCATAAATCTCCTAGACCCACACGAGTGTAAATTGGAGCCCAACACCTTCAACCTTCTAACCCAGACGTGGGGGACATCGGAGGTGGACCTCTTTGCCTCCCCCGAGAACCACCAGCTGAGCAAAGTCTGCACCAGAAACCCTCATAGCAGGGCCTGGAAGGTGGATGCCCTATCCTTCCAATGGAAAAAACTCTCAATTTATACCTTTCTCCTTCCTTTCAAAGGTACTGCTCAAGATCAAACAGGACAGGCCAAGGGCATTTCTTATTGCCCTAGACTGGCCATGCCAACACTGTTACCCATTGTTGTGCAGTCTGATAGCAGTGACACCCTGACACCTTCACCACACTCCTGCCCTGCTGTCTCAGCAGGAGGGACAGATTTTTCATCCACAGTTGCAATCCCTAAACCTTGCAGTTTGGCTTATCCCCTGAATATACCACCAGCAACCCTAAGTAAATAGGTGCTGGACGTCATTCTTGAAGCCAGAAGGCCTAGTACTAGGAAATCTTATGCTGAAAAGTGGAAAAGATATTGTTCTTGGAATCTGTCTCAAGGAAAGGGCACAGCAGTGCCCTCCTTACTTCTAATCCTGGATTACCTAGCAGAGCTGCTCCGCAGAGGCCTATCCTTCTCCATTAAGATTCATGCCTCTGCCATCTCAGCTCACTATAATACTGACCCACCTCTATTTTCTCACCCTCTCATCAAACAGTTCCTGAGAGGGACTAACTACTTAAGGCCCCCTAGGAGAGCATCCACCCCTGCCCTGGGACCTTAACTTTTTAGTGGAAATGCTTGCGCTTCCCCCTTTTCAACCTGCTGCTTCGGCAGAGCTAAAATTCCTCTCTTGGAAAACAGACTTGCTTTTAGTCATAACTTCAGCAAGAAGAGTGTCTGAGTTACAGGTGGTAATGGCTGTGGAACCTTTCATTATTTTCCATGCTGACAGGGTTTCCCTTGGGACTAACCCATCCTTTATGCCTAAGGTGGTGTCCAGCTTGGCTCTAAACCAATCCATCCATTTACCAACCTTCTTCCGTAATCCCCAGAATAAAGGGGAAAGGATCCTGCATTCCTTGGATGTGCACAGACAGCTCAGCTCAGGTTCTACCTTGACAGGACTAAACCTGTCAGAATATCTGACCAGCTGCTAGTCAGCTTTGATACAGGGGCAGAGGGCAAGGCCATTTCAAAGCAAACCATTTCCAAATGGAAAACCCACTGCATCCATTTCTGCTACAAGCACCATGCAAAACCTACCCCACAGGGGATCAGACCATATTCCACTAGGGCTACTTCCACCTCTGCAGCAGTTCTCAGGGAGTCCCTACCAGGGACATTCTGGAAGCTGCAACCTGGAGTTCTGTGCTCACCAAGCATTACCACTTACCTATTTTTTCTAAATCCAGAGCTGGATTTGCTACAGGAGTCTTACAAGGCCTGCTAGCCAGCCCTAACACCTCTTGACTGCCTCCACCCTTCCTCAGCTTTGGTCATCAACCCAAGTGTGATGGTACACTTACCATAAATGTAGATGTTCGAGTGTATTCACTATTGCAGTCCTGGTTTCCCTCCCTCCAGCCCCCTGTTTTTTTCTATCCTTTCTACCTCTCCTCTGTATGGCCATTTTTAAGGGCAGTGGTATTCGTTTTTTACTGGTGGTGTTCCTCACCATATACTAGCTTTCTATATTGGGGCTTCTGACATTTGGGGCAAGAAAAACTGATGTAATGGCATCGGCTGCATGTTTTATACCCCTGACGGCCTGACGTCATGGAAGAAGCGACAGCATCAGACGCAAAAATCCCAAGACCCTGGTATTCTGGCCGATGGAGGGCTTACCTGCAGGCAGATAACCCAGGTGTGAAGACTGCAACAGTGAATACACTCGAATATCTAAATTTATGGTAAGTGTACACAACTGTACTTTAGTCTGACTAGAGAAATATGCAAATCTGTGTAACAAATTGTCATGGAAATGGTTAACAAAGACATTAGTAACCTACTAACATTGGACCCATCCCAGTTTGGTTTTGTCAAAGTAAGGTCATACCTACTTAACCTGGAAGACTACTTTTAGAGGGTAACCAAGGCAATGAATAACAGAAAATGGTGCATACTGCCTACCTAGACCTTGTTAAGGCATCTGATGCAATGCCTCACTCTGGTATTATGGGCAAATTTTCCAAACTAGGCATAAATCCCTACACAGCTCACTGGATTGCCAGCTGGCTTACATATAGGACCCAAGAAGCCAGGATTGGTGAGACCGTCTCCACCAAGAGGCAGGTCACTAGTGGAATATCACAGGGCTCCATGCTGGCCTCAATCCTGTTTGGCATATTCTTTTGTAGGTCAAGGCTAATGCCAAAGGCCTCTGGCTCACAGACTTTGCAGGCAGCTGCAAAGTGGGAACTGTTATAAATTCTCCCCTTGACACTAACATCCTGCAAACTTATAAGTAAAGTATGTCACCCAGATCCGTGGAATTTATAGTACTACTCTACTCATCCCTTATCAGAACCATCATTCAGTACAGTGCCCCCTTCGGTATGTACCTGACCATGCATATGCACCAGTTGGAATGCCCACAGAGGTTCCTCACCAAGAGAATCCAGTGCATTAACAAACTGTCCAATGCAGTTCACCTTAGAGCACTGTCTCAATTCTGTCTCCTACAGGATGTTAAGAAGAGATCTGTGTTTGGCATGTAAAGCATCCTTAGATCCAGCCCTGATGGAGTTTTTGCACATCTACAAAACGAGTAGCACTAGAATCACTAGATCAAGGGATGTGAACTTTGCAACATAATTAGAACAAGTTGGCAAAACAGGTGTGTGCCTCAAGGGATCCGCATTTATTTTATTTTACATTTGTTAACCAGATGTGTCTGACTGAGCCAAAAAGGCCCTTTTTCAGCAGAGCCCCGGGAAGAAAAACTCCACTCAAAAATAATTACCGATACATTTAAATATTTAGACATGATCAGTATGCATACAAATTACAATATACATGTTTTTACAGTGATGTGCAGCACATCAACAGTTACAGTGGAGAGAAGAAACAAGAAAACATTTATTTAAAAGTAAAGGTAATTAATAGATTTGTGGTGTACAGCTGAAATTTAGAACATAGGTAGAATACATACAGTACATACATTGTACACTAGCTAGTGTTTGTAAGAGTGAAAACTGTTATCAAGTACTCTATGCTTAGTATGTGTACCTTATCCACTTTCACTAGCCTGGGGAGCAGTCATTGCGCTGGCAACTTTGCTTGAGATGTTGCCTAATGAAGCTCTGGAATAGACTTCCCATCCATGTGAAAGAGTCCATCACTAACCTTATTCAAACGTAATTTTGATAATTGGATGAGTAGCCATAACTTCATCCTAAGGCTGGCCCCTTTATCTCTTAGAGACATAGGCCTACAATAAACATTCCATAACTAACATACTCCCCACATAACTTTTTAGCAGTATACTAACAAACATACTCCCCACTCATGTAACAAGGGGACACAATTGGTTGTTTTGCATAGCTGTATTTATAAAGGCACTGGTAGTCATTAGCCTAGTGTATACCTATGAACCTGTTGGTGTAGATGTTATTCTTGACTTACAACCCAAGTGATAAAGAGTTAGAGTAGCAACTGCTGCATCTGGTATGTTTCTGAGAGGAATGGTGTAGCTTAGCTGATTCTTTCCTCCTTGAAGGAGAGAAGGATATAGGAGCTTATACCCTAGGGGTATGTTCCCCTGTTTGAATTCTTAGAGTCTGGAGACCCCACAGGAGAGATGACTTCAGGAACTAAGTTTTTTTATTTGATGCAGTAATGTCACTAGCAGACACTGTTGACATGCCCTTGCTGACACCCATTGCTTGCTGATCCCTAGTCAATTCTATTTGATATGCACAGTGGTGATAAGGCTGCAAGAGATAAAATGAACCACCTATGTTGGCTGCCTCATTGGTGGCTCTCTTGGTTGGCTCTCACCAAAAAGGTGCAAAAACTGGGCAGAACGTGGGGCGTAGAGAAAGTTATGCAGAAACCAGGAATACTGCTCCAGCACTGGGTAGAGGATACAGAGAGGTCTGTCATTTGCTATTGTGCCATTGTCATATTTGCTGAATTCACAGATAGATTCAGCTTTACTTTGAGGAGCCCTTAACAGTACATTCATTCCTTGTTCTTTCACTTAGTCATTCTAAGTCTTGAGTCCATATGCTAACCGAGGCATATTACACTGATGACATCTTTATTTATTTATTTATTTGAATTTAAGCAGGGTGGAACACTAGGGACAGGTTTTCAGGATCAGGGCAGGACACAAAATAATACAGATTTCACCACGAGATAACACGTGACCGTGAACACAAAGATGCAATAAACATAAGTACAGTGAAATGGAGTATAATATTACATGCTTGTAAGTAGAAAAGTTTAGTGTAAACTTTTTGTACACCTTTCTATTAAATGGCATTGAGAAATTCTGGATAATATAATATAAAGCATAGGGGGAAAAGGGAGAGAGAAAAAGCTATGGTGACAAGTGTCTTGATCTGGCATTACCTCAGTGGACCACAATTTCTTTCCATCTTCTCTGGCCAGTTAGGTTCACTTCCCAAGCTTTTATCATTTGGAAAGATGTTTGGTATGGGAAGCATTGTTGAAGTAGAATTAGCACAATGGGAATCAACTACAGTTTGACTCTACAGACATGGAGGCCTGAGCTAAGTTGCACACACCCCCAATAAGGATTGAAACCATGCATCCCATATAAAAAAAATAAGGACATCAGCCTCTTCGTTCTTTTTTGCCATAGATGTGTACACCTTTTCTCTGAGAAATTAAACTGAGTGGTCACTCATTTTTGTCCTCTAGCCTCAGAGCTTCTTTTGTGAAGAATCTTTATGAAGATATATACTCGATGGAGAATACCTGTTTCTGTAATTTAATTCAAATTCTGTAGTATTTTGATACTTCAAGTCAAGTTTGGCATGGAAATTGTACCTGCTCCCAAGGATATGCTTCTTGCAGGTTTGAAGAGCCTTTTTGAGAGCTGGTAAACACATTCCATGTACAGATAATTGTATTTTTTAAAAGCTTTATTAAATTAACACTTAAGATATAGATAAAGATACATTTATATAAAAGAAAACAAAACATGTTAACATGTTCACAGTGACAAACATCATATATCGCATATATTCTTTTATAAAATTATCATCAATCCACCATTACATAAATTGTTAATTTCCTGCCTTTCTTTAAGTCTCACTCCTCCAAAACCTTATTCTATGTGTATTGTTCCCACAATATCAGTTTTTATATGTAATTTGCTCTTATCTTTTACTGAAGATCCCACTTCCAGTTCTTTTATCTGTTGCAATATTCACCATTTCAAATCAAGTTGGTTTAGACTTTGATTTCCATTTTCTAGGAATTCCTTTTTTGGCAGTCACCAGAATTAAACTTAACAAGGCCTTAACTCATTAACACCTATGCTGTGTGGAATGTTACACCTGAAGCACCCCACACACAGCTTGCATTCTTAGGCATTTTCTGAAAAATAAACTTAAAAAGCATTAGACAGATAAATGTAAATATTTAATGTTAAGTTGTCAATCTCGCCTTCATTCTTGCTTGATGGGTTCGGAGCTGATCCTCGGCTCCGACTCGGCACTTGCTAAGCTCGAGAGTCACTTTTACCAACTTGAGGCAGCCCCATATCCCATGATGCAAGGCAGTAAGTACCCAGATCTCGTTTGCCGCTTCGCTGATGAGGTCCTCCTTTTACCAGCTCCTGGTAAGTGAATTATTACTTTACTATTTTAGCCCCTTTTTACAAAAAAACCTTAAATTATTAGTTTTAACTTAATTTTAATTCCTTTCTGACAGAAAATTTCCCTGTCTCCTCTAAACTTATAGTCAGACTAAAACCCATCCCATCCCCCCCCCTGTTAGGGTGTGTGTGTGTGTCTGTTAGTGATACCTTTTGGTATATTTAATTTTATTTCTTGGACTGGTGTGTGTGTGTGTGTTTACACCATGTCTAAAGAAAGGGTCTCAGGCTTTAAGAAGTGTGACTCGTGCTGTCAGAAGATGTCTCTGACAGACGGTCACACTTCTTGCCTGTACTGTCTGGGGCCTCTTCACCTGCAGGACTCCTGTGCTATATGTCATTCTTTTAGCCAGAGAGTCCTGCAGGAAAGAAGAAATAAATTGATTTTGAGGGGCCTTCTTAAGCCGGAGGGCTCTCCGGCTAAGTCGGCCCCATCTAAGACTTCTAAGTCTTCCAAGGCCCAGGCTTCTGTGTCCAAGCCTGTGGCCTCGGCTCCGACTCATTCAGAGTCGAGATCGGCTCCAGCTGGAGCCGATTCTGGGTTACCTAAAACCTTCGGCACCGATGGCTATCGGTGCCGACTCTGGTTCGACCACTTCGGTGTCGGCTCCGATCGGTTCCGACCACCATGTGGCCCAGACATCGGTGTCGGCTCTGATCGGCTCCGACACCCTTACATTTATGGCCGTATCGGCTCCGGCTGAAGCCGATACATCGAAGCTACCTGTCGGTGCCGATAAGTTGTCGGCTCCGACAGTTTCAGTAGTTTCATCGGCTCTGATGGTTCCTTCGAGGAAGAGGTCTAGGTCCCCTTCCTTGGAGCCGATACTTTCGGCTCCGGCTTCGCCTCTCCTCTCGGAGCGGAGCCATCGGAGCCGATCTTCAAGGTCATCCAGGCTTTCTGACCATAATTTGGAGAGAGTGGTCAGTAGACTACTAAAGTCACAGGCACTGGCCCAAATGTTACATAGTCCGTCTCAGCAGACGACTATTAGTCCACACCCCATTGCAGTTCCTCCTTCGACTCTACCCCAGAGTTTGGAGTTGGAGTCTTTGGGAATAGTTTCTGCTACGGCTGAGGGACAGATACCCCCTTCTGCTCCTTCAGCCTCTACTCTTATCTCCTCTTCGAGACCTTCCTTAGAGGGATTCGGTGGCCGGGCTTCCCTGGTCTCCTCCGAGGGGGTGAGTGGCATCGGACCCTTGTCCGACCCCGCTCTTCCCCTTGGAGCCTCGGCCTTGGTGAGTTCGGCTCCGACATCTGCCTCGGAGCCTTCCTTTTCGGTGGGTCCTGGAGTTCCTAGCTCTTCGGAGCGGGTTCTCTCGGACCTCCCTGGGAGGGGAGCCTTCGAGGTGATGAAAAGTGTGCTGGCCTCTGGACTCAGCCAGCAGTCTGCTCCCTTAGCTCCTCCCTCTATAGTGCCTGTTGACATCTCTGCCACTTCTCTTGCTCCCGGACCCAGAGATCCTCCGCCTCAGGTTTCCCCACTGGGAATATCCCCCTCTTCTGAGGATTCTCCTGACTTGTCGGGTGATCCTCCGCGGAAGAGGACTTGTAAGAGGAAACACGTAGACTCCCCCGACTCTATCACTTCGGATACTGACTTAGATGAGTCAGAGAGGGATCCCCAAGATCCCCCTCTGAGGTTGTCTCCTTCTCAGACATCCTAGAACTCCTTAGACAGAGGGGAAACTGGCCCACCAACAATCCCTCTGAGGATGAGTCAGTATACCTGGAGGCGTTTGGATCTCGGCCCTCCACCTCCTGGGTGCCTCCGCCTTTCGACCCCCTTATGCAGGTTATTGCTCGAAAGGCGTGGACTGCTCCTGACTCTGTAGAGCCTGTCCCTAGGAGGCCTTCTAAATTTATTACTGCCCCGTCGGACAAGCAATTCCTTACAAAAGGTGTCCCCGCTGATGCCATGGTGGTGGCGGCTGCCACCAAGAAGGAACTTGCAGATCCTTCCGTACCTGTCCATCCTCCTAATAAGGACTCTAGGACCATGGATAGATATGGTAAGCGGATGTTTTCTTCAGCGACCTTTGCTATGCTCGCTGAACTATCTTTGTCACTTCACCAGACTCCAAAGGGATATCCTTAAGGAGCTAGGTGAAGTTGTGCAGGATCCTACAGCTGCGGGGGCTCAGGAAAAATTGCTTCGCAGCTAGGAACCCTTAACTCCATTGCAAACTCCTCCATGCGGCTTATATCATATGCTGCTGATGGAGCAGTAGGGCCGCAGGTACAGGTGTGGCTCTTAGACGCCAAGCCTGGATGCGACTATGTAATTTTGCAGATCCCTTTAAGGCGTCCTTCACAAACTCTCCCTTTGATGGGTCAGCTCTGTTTGGCCCTCAAGTGAAGGAAAGCGTTGACCAGGTGTGAGCAGGACGGCAAAACTCTGTCTGTCAGGAGTCCATTTTTCCACCCCTTCTAGACCTTATCCCAAAGGACAGAAGGGTGGCAAAATGTGGTTCCGTAAATCCCAAGGAGTCACGCCGGATTCACGTGGTCAGTTTACCCCTAGAGGCAGAGGGGGTAACAACAACAGGACGCTCTAGAGGCAGAGGGGTCCACAAAACCAGGGAAACAGAGAGTCTCTCTCTGACAAGCCCTTTCAGCATCCCTGAGATGTTGCCCGGCTGTCCCTCCTTGGAGGCAGTCGGGGGAAGACTATCACTGTACCCAGAAGCCTGGCGTTCTCTCACTCAAGACAGATGGGTACAGTCGATCATATCCGAGGGTTACAAAATTCCTTTTGAGGAAAGTCCTTTCTATCCCTCAAATTCCCTTCCAGACGTACCACCCGGTCTAAGGGAAATTGCAGAGTTGGAAGTCTCAAAACTACTGCAAAAAAGAGCCATTCAGCCAGTTACAACAGACCATTCAGAGCCCGGAATCTACTCAAGGTTCTTTTTGGTCCCCAAAAAGACGGGAGACTGGAGACCAATATTGGATCTCAGCAGAATCAACAAGTCTGTGAGGAAGACAAGATTCCGAATGGTCACTCTTCAGTCGATTCTGCCCTTCTTGCAGAAGGGCAACTGGATGTGCTCAATAGATCTTCAGGATGCGTACTATCACATAAAAATTCACAGACGCTCCAGGAGATTTCTCCGCTTTCGGCTGGGGTCCAGTCATTTCCAGTTCAGAGCCCTGCCCTTTGGTCTCACCACAGCCCCCAGAGTGTTCACCAAATGCATGGCAGTGGTCACGGCTCACCTGAGACGTCAAGGATTCCAGGTGTTTCCGTATCTCGACGACTGGCTCCTGTCAGCCACCACCAGGCATCAGCTTGTTCAAGCCAGGGATTACACAATAAATCTTTGTTCTCATTTGGGCATCTCGATCAACTTGAAAAGTCATCCTTATTGCCCTGCCAGTCTATTACTTTCATAGGCAAACTTAAACACTGTTCGGATGTCAGCTACCCTTACAGACCAAAGAGTTTCAGACATTCAAAGTCATGTCAGGATCATTCTAGCCAACAAGAAGGTACAGGCCAGAATGGTTCTAAAAGTATTAGGTCTCATGGCTGCGGCCATTACTCTTCTTCCCTGGCTCGCTTCTACATGCGCCTTCTTCAGTGGATGTTGTTCACTCAGTGGTCTTACCAACAACTTCCAATGCGTCACCAAATTCTGGTGACACAGATTTGCAAAAATCATCTTGCTTGGTGGTTCACTTCTCCCCAGATTCACCAAGGCAGACACTTTGTACCCCCATCCCCGGTAGCCACTGTCACCACGGATGCCTCCCTGATCGGGTGGGGGGGCATTATCAGGGCAGGATGGTTCATGGGACGTGGCAACCGTTCGAGTACCACCTGCACATAAATGTCCTAGAGATGAGAGCAGTGCTTTTAACGTTGCAAGCCCTCAACGACTCTCTTCCTGTAGGGACGATTGCAGTCCACACAGACAACATGTCTGTAGTTTGGTATATCAACAAACAGGGCGGAATCAAGTCCTACCCCTTGTGTCGAGAAGCGCTCAGACTGTGGCAATGGGCGATCTCCTCTCATCAGTTTCTGGTAGCAACGCACATCCCTGGGAAAACCAACACTTTAGCGGACAGATTGAGCAGAGCTATTCTCATGCCTCACGAGTGGTCTCTCAAGCAATCTATAGTGGAGGAGATTTTTCTGGAATGGGGTCGCCCATGTTGCGATCTTTTTGCTACTCCCCAAAACAGCAAATGCCCAGACTTCTTCTCTCTCTTCCCTCTGTCAGGCCATCCCCCCAGAGACGCTCTGACCCAGGATTGGCCCCAGGGACTTCTTTATGCCTTTCCTCCTTTTCCTCTAATCCCTCAGGTTATCCAGAAAGCTACCGGTTTGAGAGCCAAAATGATTCTCATTGCTCCTTATTGGCCTCGACAAATTTGGTTTCCGTTCCTCCATCGTCACCTTTTGGTGCAGCCATGGCATCTGGACCCAGTGCCAGATCTTCTGGTTCACCAATCCGGTCAGCTGCACCGGTCTATCCCTTCTCTCAACCTCTCAGCATGGTTGCTCCACTTCCTTCCTTAGCCAGGCTTCCTTTGATCTCTAACCCTGTTAGAGACATCATAGTAGCTTCTTTAAAATCCTCTACCAGGAGGATTTATACAAGCAAATGGAAACGTTTCTCTTATTGGGCTAAAGCCAAGAATATCGATCCCTTCACTGCCCCAGTTCAGGCAGTTTTGGACTTCTTAGCGGAGATTTTTCATGCAGGCTCCTCTTCTTCCACAGTTAGAGTTTAACTGGCTGCTATCTCGAACTTTCATGTCGGGATCGCAGATCACAATATCATGTCCCATAGGCTTTGTAAAGCCTTCTTGAAAGGAATTTTCCTGCTAAAGCCTCCAATCAGGAATCCTCCTCCTCAATGGGATCTAAATTTAGTGCTGACATCCTTGATTCTTCCCCTTCGAGCCAGCTGTTTCTTGCTCCTAAAATTTCTTTCTTGGAAAACATTATTCCTAGTAGCTATTACATCGGCCAGGAGGGTGTCTGAACTTCAAGCTCTTTCGGTTCGACCCCCCTATTTGGTCTTTCACAAGGACAGAGTATCATTGAGAACTAATCCGACCTTTTTGCCTAAGGTCGCCTCAAAACTAATTTGAATCAATCCATTGAACTTCCTGTATTTTTCCAAACTATTCAAACAGATCGGAACAAAAATTACATTATCTTGATGTCCACCGCCAACTCAGATATTATTTGGACAGAACTAAATAATTTAGGAAATCCGATCAACTCTTTGTTTCCTATGCAGATAACAGAAAAGGCCTTCCTGTCTCTAAAGTGACTTTATCTAGATGGCTTTCTTCTGTCATCTCTGAAATTTATCTGCTCAGGGGAAAACAGCTGTGCTCAAAACCTAAAGCACATTCAACTAGGAGCTTAGCTACTTCTACAGCCTTTCAAGCTAGACTTCCTTTAGACACTATTTGTGCAGCGGCCACTTGGGCCACTCCTCATACTTTTGTTTCCCATTACAAATTGGACTTGGCCTCCAGGGACAGAGCCAGTTTTGGCTCTACAGTCCTCAAGAGTCTGTTCCATTGAGCCACCCAGGATAGAGATGCTAGGGACGCGGTCCCATCAAGCAAGAATGAAGGCGAGATTGACAACTTAACATTAAGAAGTTATGTACCTACCATAACGTTCCATGTTAGTTGTCTTCTCTCGCCTTCTTTCTTGCGACCCTCCCTCCTTACCCCAGGCCTGGACAGACCTTTCTACAAGGAATTATTATACTGAAGACCATGCAGAGCTGGTCCTTCTTCCATCCTGTAGGCTTCTTCTTCCTTTGGGAAGTATTTATGCTTGGTGCTATTGCCCTTTGTCATCAAACGAGATCTGGGTACTTACTGCCTTGCATCATGGGATATGGGGCTGCCTCGAGCTGGTAAAAGTGACTCTCGAGCTTAGCAAGTGCCGAGTCGGAGCAGAGGATCGGCTCCGAACCCATCAAGCAAGAAAGAAGGCGAGAGAAGACAACTAACATGGAACGTTATGGTAGGTACATAACTTCTTATTTTCTGAACAGTAAAGACTATTAAAACTGTAGAAGTAGCGTTGTTCATCAATAAGAAGTATTCCATACTGTCTTAATAGTGAATTCATAGTCTTTCCATAAATATTACAGCATATTATGATTCACACAAACTCCAAATTATACTTTCACTAAGAAACTCTCATATCTTGGAAACTGCACAACCTAGACATATGTTAGAACATTTTAACCAAACAGGTTTTCACATGACAAGAAGAAATTCCTCTGAGTGCATGTTTAGTGAAACATTTACAACATATGAAGATATATGAATTGTATAATTAGCAATATAAAAAACGCTGAATATCACTCAAGATATGCAACACACCACACAGTTCAAACATTACTCACTGTTTTATTCAACAACATCTAAGGTTTCACCTGATGACGTGCAACAGATTGTAAATCACTTGTTTTTTGAAGTATTAAGTACAAATAGGAATAATGTTTATTTTCATAATCCCTAACAAACAACTCGCAATATTTAGGTGTAGTGTGATGTAAATGGACATTAACAGTGAGTTCCTCCATCTCCTACAATGGCAAATCACACCATACACCTTCAATAATATCCAGGGCACTCAGTTATGAAAATATGAACACAAATATGAATAATAAGTGAGAGATATTGATGAATTTCTCTACTGTGGCAGATTCTAGATTAACAATTTTAATGTCATCTTGTTATAACAACTTTTTGCACTTTCAAATACTGCCTGTTTTTAGCTGGTAAGTTGCTTAGTTAAAGCAGCCAGACCCAAACATGTCTGGATGCCATAAGGAGCTGTAACAAAAGGAGCTACTGACAGGTTTATTTATTTATTTATTTATTGCAGTTGGTTTACCAGGATAGTCCAATGGGCCATAAAGAACCCATTTTCAATGGAGTCCTGGGGAGAAAAGCTCCAAAAAGAAATCAAAATGTGCATTCAACATTTGACAGTGACAATCTAGGTACAGAGAGTTGTTAATACAATGTAGGCAGAATAAAAGTAAAACTAATCGGATATAGAATAGCAGTCATAACAGTTAATACAATGAGAAGAAACATGCTAGTAATAGAACAAATTAAAACATTAATACATATTAGAGAACAAGCATAGTAGCTAAATAAAGTAGGATATGATATTGAAGGACATTAAGTAGAGTTAGTTATGTGGGGTGGGAGCAAGAGCATTCCCACTGTGATGCTAGGTGTAAGAAAAGAGACTTTTTGAAGGTAGAGTGGTTAGAGGTGGTGCGGATGCTTGGTGGTAAGGAGTTCCAGAGGCGAGGCTGAAGGAAAGAAGGTTTTGCCTGGGGATGAGTAGGTTTATGCACTTCTAGCAGATTTTGATTATTAGACCTTAGAACTCTGTTAGGTAGGTGCATTTTAAAGGCAGAGGAAAGGGGGGGCAGAGGGAGGGGTTTAGAATAAGCTTATGGGCTAGAGTTAGTTGAGTGTAAGTTAGTTGATTGGGAAGTTCTAGCCATTTTAGTTTATGGAGGGAGAGACAGTGGTGAGCGGAAGACCTATGGCTGGTGGCAAATTTTGCAATTTTGTTATAGCAGGAGGTAAGCTGTTTTTTTAACAAGGACTGAAGATTAGTTAGTAGTGGGGCGCCATAGAGAAGGGAGGGGATAAGGAAGGAATTAGAGTGATTTTAGTGGTAGATGTGAGGTAGGCATTCTGTCTACAAAACATGCCAAGTTTTTGATGCGTTTTTTTGATGTTTGTTTGCAGGTAGGAGTTAAATTTAAGTTGGTTGTCGATTTGGACCCCAAGTAGTTTGGTCTCTGATACTATTTCGAGAGGTGAGTTGTTTTGACTTGTAATTAAGAATGTATTCATGTCGGGAGGAGTGACTTTGGAAGGAGTGAATAGCATTAGTTTGGTCTTGGTAGCATTGAGAGCTAGATGATGCTTAGCATCCATTGCTCTGTGGAAGAGAAGGCATCTTGAGTAAGTTTTTGTAGTGTAGTGATAGAAGAGGCAGAGCAGATGATAGTTGAATCATCTGCATATTGGATGATGCTAGAGAAAGGGATTGATTTGTGGAAGTCGTTAATAAAAATATTGAAGAGAAGAGGAACCAGTATGGAGCCTTGAGGAACTCCTGTAGGGGTACTAAGGAAAGAGGAAGTGGCTTTTTTTCATTTTACATCTTGATATCTGTTAGATAGATAACTAGAGAACCAGTCCAAAGAGGAGGAGGATAGGTAGAGTTTGGAGAGTTTAGTTAAGAGCAGGCTGTGTGAGATAGTATCGAAGGCTTTGGAAAGGTCAAGGAGTAAGGTGGAAACAATTTGTCCTGAGTCATGGGCTTTATTTACAATTTCAAGGAAGGAGAGGAGGGCAGTCATAGTGCTATGATTAGGTCTGAAACCGTGCTGTGTGGGAGTTATAAGATTGTTGTCTAGGAGGTGGGGTAGGAGTTGAAGTTGCACACATTTTTCAAGGATTTTTGAAATGGGGGACAGGATGGCTATGGGACGGAAATTAGTAATGTTATTATTGTTACCACCTTTGTGTAGTGGTATAATAAAGACTTGTTTCCAAATTTGGGGAACTATGCATTCTTGTAGGGAGCGGTTAATTAAGATGTTAATGGGGTAGGCAAGAGTTTCAGCGGCTATACTGAGAAAGTAAGAAGGGATATTGTCAGGACCATTGGTACATGGTTTCAATTTCTAAAGGAGTTTCTTAATAGTAGATGTAGGTATGGGGTTTAGAGAGAAGTGAGTGCAGTCGGGGGGGGGGGGAATTATGGGGTGGTGGTAATGAGGATAGAATTTGTGTAGAAGAGGGGGTAGTGGAGTTAGTGGGTGGGGAGTAGGGTGAAGAAGTAGAGACAGTGGGGGTGGGTGAGGGGGTATTGGATGATAGGGAGGAGTTGGAGAACGAGGAGGTCAATTTAGAAATAGAGTCAATAAAGAAAGAATTAAATTGGGTGGCTAAATCAAGTTCTGTAGAATTTGGGTCTGGGGTAGGAGTATCTGGTTTGCTGGGGTGGAGGAGAGTAGAGATCCCTTTCCAGAATTTTTGAGGGTTGTTTTTGTTATGGTTTTGGAGCGTAGAGAAATAGTTTTGACGATCATAAGTAATGAGTTTATTTACTTTATTTCGGAGCATTTTATATTCGTTAAGGAGTGGAGTTGTCTTATGTTTTTGGTAGCGTGCCCAGACTTTGTCTCTCTGTCTCATGGTAGCAAGAGTACTTTTGGAGAGCCATGGGGCTGATTTAGTTTTTATTCTCTTTGTCCGTAAGGGAGCTTGGGAGTCTAGTAATTTCAAGAATGTTGAGTTGAAGTATGAGACTGCATTGTCTAGAGGTAGTGTTTTTAAACGATTCCAATTAACTGCTTGTAGTGAGTTAGAAAAGGTTATTGGGTTGAAGTTTTTTTGGTCACACTTAGTAATATAGTTATGGGTTCGTTTAAGGATAGTGGGAAGCCGGTAGGTAAAGGTGGGTATGTGGTCACCAAGTGGGTCGGGAAGAGTGCCACTGTTGGTGAAATAGCGAGGAGGGGAGACTAGAATCCAGTCCAATATACTCTCATTGGAGGGGTTTTTGGCTGGGTGAGTTACCAAAGTGATGAGTTGTGAGAAATTGTAGAGGTTTATGTTAGTGGGGTTTGTAGGAGACTGGATAAGGGCCCAGTTAATGTTTACATCTCCTAGGATTATGGTTTCGTTACTAATGTTACTGGATAGCCAGGAAAGGATAAGTTCGAGAGTGGAGATATTATCCCCTGGGGGGATATAAAGGGAAGCTATACATATGTGTTTATAATTATTGATTTGTAGTAGGGTAAGGAGAAGTTCGGCGGTGTTAAAGTGTGGGATAGGTTTGTTGTAGGGAGAAACTACTAGGGAGGAAGAATATAGAAGGGCTACTCCTCCACCTTTTTTGTGAGCTCTGTCTTTTCTTATGATGGAGTAGTTTGGAGGGACTATTTCAGTGTCTTTAATGTGTGGTTTTAGCCAGGTTTCAGAAATAGTGAGGATGTCAGGTTTATTGTGTGTGAGCCAAGCATGAAGGTTTGGGACTTTGTTTACTACACTTTGGGAGTTTAAGGAAGTGAATAATAGGGATTTATTTATGGTGGTTGTAGTGGTGGGGCCTGGATTAGGATGGATGTCTCCAGATATGAGAGTGCTAATCAGATGTAGTATGGAATAGTTTAGGTGAGTAGTTAGCAAGGAGATGAGATTGGGTTCTTTTGTGAATTGGAGGGTTTTGCTAGTAGTTATGGTGATAGAGTTAGCGTGGTAGTAGATAAGTTTGTGTTGAAAAAGAAGGAGGTTATCCGAGGGGTATAAATGGGGGGAGATAAGAGGGTATGAGTGAGAAAGGCGAGTTGTGAGGATTAGTTATGTGAAAGGGTTGGAAGTGGATGGAAATTGTGGGCTGGGAAAGATGGTAGAAAGAGGATAAGGTAAGGAGTAGTAATAGTGAAAGGAAGAGAAAGGAGTGTTGCATGATGAGAAAGAGTTTAATAGAGAAGTAGTATTAAACTAGAGAAGTAAGGTATATAGGAGATAGTATGTATATAGGAACTAGATGTTATCTAGGTAGTAGTGTATGGGGAGTTGTATTAGATTGGAGGGGGTGAGGTTTGGGTGTGGGAATATAATGGGACTGATGTAAGATAATGATGGGGAGTTGAGTGTAAGTTGGTTTTGGCGGGAAAAAAAGAGGGTGTGTTTTGGAAGTGGGATACTGATTGGAGTAGTGTGGCAGTGGGTGTGGTATTAGGAGGAATAAATGTAGATGTACTGGGGGCGGGTGGGAATTGGGGGTAGGGGAGCGGAGTGAGCCACTTAACGGAGCGGGTATGCCCAGAGAGCAGAAGAGGTACGAGAGACTATCAGTAGAGCAGTGTTTGTAAAGTGTAAGTAATAGAAGGGTAAGTGGAGGTGGCCTAGCTAAGGTTGGAAGAGTGGGCTAAGGTATTAGGTGAAAAGAGAGGGACAGAGATGTGTGAGCTGTGAAGCAGAGGGAGACAGTTTTAAAATAAGTTTGTTAGTTTTATTTTAAATTTGTAGTTTTAAATTTCTAATTCAATGGAGAGTTTTAAGTAGAATTTAGTCTCAATTCAAAGGAAAAAGGGGTGCCCTGTAGTGGACTATGCACAATGCAAAGGCTCACCAGGGCATACTAGGCTGATAAGACAGGTGGAAGGGGAGAGCAACAGAACAGAGAGCTGAGTGAGGTATGGAGGACAAGGGAAAAGAGTTGAGGAGTTAGGCTGCTGGCATTCCTGACAGGGAATGTATTACTACAGTTAGCAGAGTAGAGTAGTTCTGGTTTAGCAGATGTACATACTTTCTTGAGTTCTGTTTTAGAGTCTCTAGGTACACTTTTCCTCAAGAGGGAGTTGAAGCAGCAGGGAGTATTGCTTTGGCAATAGGGAGTTCAGCTTAGTAAGGTCCAGTATCCACCCAGGCAAAGACACAGGGGGAAAGATTCAGGGCAAGAAAGCTGGAGGACAGAAAAAGACAGAGTGAGAAACAATATTCATTAGTAGCAGGCTAATTTACACTTTATATTCTGCTAATGCTTAAAGTAAGGAGGTAGCTGGTGGGTAGGACTGTAACACTGCACAGAGCTACAGTTATTAGCAAGAGGGATAAGGAAGAATACATGTAACAGCAAAAATATCAGAGCACATAGGTAGCATAAAAAACAATGTTTGGAATGCAGTATATATAAAGAAAAAACAGAGCACAACATAAGCAAATTACTTTGCTACAACTAGATATGTCATAAACATTTACAGATTCATCTAGTAGAATAAGACATAAGGGCAGGGCAAGGTCAGATACACTGTGCCTCACAGCAGCAATTCACAGAACACGTGGATGGAAGCACAATTGCCTGTAAAAAGCTGTCGTCAGGAAAATTAAAAGTAGCACATGCTACTAATTAAGACTTATTTAAAGATAGAGCGTTAATCTAGTTCCTACAGTAGTGGTTAATTGAATACTAAATGCACCCCTAACACAGTATGGAGACCTTAGCTGGTAAAACAAAAAGATAGCACATGCTGGAGACGCTAACGCTATGTTTAGTTAAGTTAAAAGATAGCGTTTCCCTGGGAAGGCAGTCACTATCAAAACCTATTAGCAGTATATCTTGTAGCAATTTGAATTAAAATAAGCTAAGATAAGCACCAACCAAGATAGCGCTTGCCTGGGAAGGCAGTCGCTATCAAGAATTTACAAGTTATCTTTACAGCCTTCGATATAAAATAAGATAAGCACCAACCAAGATAGCGCTTACCTGGGAAGGCAGTTGCTATCAAGCATCAACAAGTTATCTTTACAGCCTTGGTAAAACAGATTAAAAAATAAAGCTAGCGATTAACTGACAGGGCAGTCGCTAAATTATAAGGAAATCATTGCAGCCTTCGTGATAGTGGGAAAAGAAAAAAACAAGCAAATGAGATGGCGCATACCTGGGAAGGCAGACGCTATCAAAGAGTTAGTAATTACACATAGCAGCCTTCAATATTAAAGTCGCTAACAGAAAGTCAGTAATTACACATAACAACCTTCATCTTAAAGTAAAAACAGTGGAAGCAACAATGTAAACTGTGGTAATGCAATATACTTGTTTGTCGACAACAGGACGAGGCAAAACTAGTTAAAGGATAAAGGCAGGAGACTCGTCTGTCGACTGCAGGACAAGGCAAAACAATTCAACACAGCAGGAATGCGATAGTCAATGGAGTTCAGAGGCAATCTAACAAAAAAAAATACAGTAGCTCACATAAACGCAATCTCTACTTACAGAGGATACACACTCACAGCCGAGGATGCACAGCAGCCAGAACGGGCGAGTTTAAAGATGGCGCCTAGGGACAGGGAGTGACTTTATCATTTCCTGGAGAAGGATGGGATAGGGGAAGGAGCTGAAGTTGGATACTGGCAGGACAGAGAGGACGAGCTTAGTGAACGCAATAAAAAAAGGGGGGGGGGAGATTCCTGAAAATGGAACAGACCAGGGAGTGAAGAGGGAGCTGAGGCTAGGAAGAGGGAAAAAGTAAGAGAGGGCAGGATATGTAATAGAGAGAGAGAGAGACAGAGATAGAGAGAAGTACACAATGGAGCTCGAATGGTAGTTGAAGAGCACAGATATTGTTGGAGGGAAATAGATACAGGATAAGAGGGAGAGAGAAGGGAGATAAGGAAGATAGGGTACAGGGGAGCTACAGGGTAGATAAGCCCAGAGAGCAGAAGAGGTACGAGAGACTATCAGTAGAGCAGTGTTTGTAAAGTGTAAGTAATAGAAGGGTAAGTGGAGGTGGCCTAGCTAAGGTTGGAAGAGTGGGCTAAGGTATTAGGTGAAAAGAGAGGGACAGAGATGTGTGAGCTGTGAAGCAGAAGGAGACAGTTTTAAAATAAGTTTGTTAGTTTTATTTTAAATTTGTAGTTTTAAATTTCTAATTCAATGGAGAGTTTTAAGTAGAATTTAGTCTCAATTCAAAGGAAAAAGGGGTGCCCTGTAGTGGGCTATGCACAATGCAAAGACTCACCAGGGCATACTAGGCTGATAAGATAGGTGGAAGGGGAGAGCAACAGAACAGAGAGCTGAGTGAGGTATGGAGGACAAGGGAAAAGAGTTGAGGGGTTAGGCTGCTGGCATTCCTGACAGGGAATGTATTACTACAGTTAGCAGAGTAGAGTAGTTCTGGTTTAGCAGATGTACATACTTTCTTGAGGTCTGTTTTAGAGTCTCTAGGTACACTTTTCCTCAAGAGGGAGTTGAAGCAGCAGGGAGTATTGCTTTGGCAATAGGGAGTTCAGCTTAGTAAGGTCCAGTATCCACCCAGGCAAAGACACAGGGGGAAAGATTCAGGGCAAGAAAGTTTCTTGAGTTCTGTTTTAGAGTCTCTAGGTACACTTTTCCTCAAGAGGGAGTTGAAGCAGCAGGGAGTATTGCTTTGGCAATAGGGAGTTCAGCTTAGTAAGGTCCCGTATCCACCCAGGCAAAGACACAGGGGGAAAGATTCAGGGCAAGAAAGAGAGGATACACACTCACAGCCGTGGATGCACAGCAGCCAGAACGGGCGAGTTTAGCTATCTGGAATGTTGTAAATATATGTCGTGTGAATATTTATATGATTTATATAGAAGTGTGACCGAAGGAGATACTGCCAGCAATAGGTATCTGGAATTTTTTATGGAATTTTATGGCATTTTGTATTGGAATGTTGACCAGGGGCTCTGGGTTTGGTTCTTTACCCCCTTACTCCATGATAAAGCTGTAACTGCTAGAGTGCTTTAAGGTAACACCTGAAGCTTATAGGAAAAAGTTTTGAGCATAGACACAAGGCAGATGAAAGTGTGTGTGACTATATTGCTGAGTTTAAGCAGTTTTTTCATAGGTGGGTGAGTGAGCATCACGTCGCTACTTTTGAAGGGCTAGTAGACCTTTGGTGAGGGGAACAAGCCCTTAGCATTTCGCCTGAGGACATGGGAATCTGGTTAGCAGATAGGCAATGCAACACTGCAGATGAGTTGAGGAAGAAGGGAGACCTATACCTAGCAAGCAGGGCATCACTTTAGAAGAAAGGGATAAACAATGCTGCTTCATGGGTCTAAGGGAACTTATGGTGGGCACCCTAAACCTCCTCAACAAAGTCTGCCAGTAGCAGGGGAAGCCATTAGTCCAGGTACACATCCTGGACCAACGGTTAAATGTTTTAAATGCAACCAGTAGTGCCATGTAGCATGTAGATGTGCACTGAGGCAAGGTGGGGAACAAAAGGTGAGAGAGCCAATAACTGGGAATGACAGAATGCCAGCTGTAAGTTGTGTGGAGACAACAAGGGTATCAAACTACCACAAGAGATTATGTCCTATCTTAGAAAATGGGAAAGAGGCCATTGCAAAGAGAGGGAGAGTGTCTGTCCTAACCATTGTGAAGCCTGCAATGGTTAAAGAGGAGCACTACATGCTTGGGCAGTCTACTCCAGTCAGAGCTTTAGGAGGGACCCCATTCGTAATACCTTTTCTAGGGTTCACCTTAACTGGGAGGGTAGAAAAGGAAGCCAGCAAGTAGATGTGTTTGAGGATGTCCCTGCAGATGTCCTGATAGGGAATGATTTTGATAATGCAGTACCTTCTGTGCATGCAGTGACATGCAGTCAGACTTGGAGGCAAGCATGTGGGTCTGTAGCAGTGAGACTGAAGGTGAGCCACAGCTGCTTGTGGATATTGATGTTCCCTTGGACAGAGTGACTGCAAGGGCAGAGGTGTGTAGTAGTACCCATGCTGACAGTGAGGCACCACTGTCAGAGAATACCAGACTTCCTGTGGAAGGGGAAGCTATGAAGGGTTACAAAGAGAGAGTTGAGACGGGCTCAGCTCTCAGACATTACATTACAAGGCCTGAGGGAGGTAGTTAGTGAGGCACCTGATTGTCAAGGGAAGGGGAATCTGCACACTGAGACAGAGGGTCACTGTATAGAGAGTGGACCTCTGAAGGAGGGCTAGAGGTTGAGAGAATAAAACAGTTGGTAGTGCCCAGAGCCTACCGTCGGACACTTCTAGCCATAGCCCATGATGTTCCCTTTGCAGGTCATCTGGGCATAAAGCATGCCAAGACGTGTATTATGCAGAACTTTTATTGGCCTGGGATTTCCAGAGATATAACAGGGTACTGCAGGACTTGTGAGCAGTGCCAAAAGGTAAGCAAGGCAGAAGATAAGGAAAGCTCCTTTGATGCCTTTGCCGTGATTGAGGAGCCATTTCAGAGGGTGGCTATGGATATTGTGGAGCCTCTTAATACCCCAAGTTCCACAAGGAAGAACTATATCCTAGTGGTAGTAGATTATGCTACCAGATATCCTGAGGCAGTGGCATTGTCCTCCATTGAGGCAGAAAAGGTGGCAAATGCTTTGTTGGAGATTTTCAGCAGGGTTGCTTTCCCAAAAGAAATACTGGCTGATAGAGGCGCCTATTTCATGTCAAACCTGCTAGCTTGTCTGTGGAAGTACTGTGGGGTTAAGCACCTAAAGACCACCCCCTACCATCCCCAGATTATTGAGAGGTTAAACTCTACACTCAGGACCATGCTACGGGCATTTGCAGACTAGTTCAAGAAGGAGTGGAACAAATATTTGCCCCTTCTGTTTGCTTACAGAGAGGCGCCGTAGGAATCCTCAGGTTTTCACCCTTCGGTTTGCTGTATGGGCAGAGGGTGAGGGGACCTCTAGATCTGATTCAAGATGAGTGGGAGGGTGGTGAGTGTGAATCCCACAAGGAGTCTTGTGGCATATGCCCTAAATCTCAGGATGAGGCTCAGGGAACTCATGGGCTTGGCACAGGAGAACCTGACAGAAGCCCAACATCAGAAAAAGGTCTGGTATTACAGGAATGCTTGAGCTAGAGAGTAAGCTGTAGGGCAGCAGGTAATGGTTCTCATTCCTGTCAAATACAAAAAGCTGCAGGCAGCTTGGGAAGGACCCTTCAAAGTGGTAAGGAAGGTCATTGATGTTAACTTACATGGTAGAACTGCTAGGCAGGAAGCAGGGGCACAAAATGTACCATGTTGCCATGATGAGACCTTGCCATGACAGGGAGAACCTCGAGCTAAGTATTTGCTGTAAGAGTCAGGAGGAGTCTGAGTGGGATCTATGGCTACAGGGAGCCAGCCATCAATGTCCCAAATTACTATGGTGGAGCCCAGGATTGCAGGCATATGATAGGGAAGCGCAGCACTGTACTGGGGTCAGCAATGCCAGGGTAGCTGGAGTCTCAAGGCAGGGTATGGGGTAGTGTATTCCCATATAGGCTCACCCTCTCAAGCAGTGTTTCTCATGGGTCACTTGAAAAACTAGCTTGAGTGTTTGTGGGGGGTGGGGGTGTAACAAAAGGAGCTACTGCCAGCCTAGATTTCTGGAATGTTGTAATTAATTGTCATTTGTGAATATAAGAATGATTTTTATAGAAGTGTGACCGAGGGAGATACTGCCAGAACAGCTATCTGGAATTTTGTAAATTGTCATTTGTGAATATTAATATGATTTATATAGAAATGTAACAAAAGGAGAAACTGTCAGCCCGGCTGTCTGGAATTTTGTAAGTGGTTGGGTGTCATTTGTGAATATCAACATGATTCATGTGCCTGTGTTATAAATGTGTTAAAACTGTTTCTCATATTGTATACACATGTGCTGAAAAGATATTTTTTATGCATTGTTGTAACAGTTTAGGTATATATAGTTAAAGGAAGACTGAAACACAGAAGATTAACTTGCAAAACTTCAGAAGAATGGTTGAGGTTAAGTTACTTTATAGCTGGGCCATAAACACAAAGATGTTATCTTTCAGTTTCAGTCAGCAGTGTCTATACTAGGGGACTCTGTGTTACCTTGAAAGAGAGAGAGTTACTAGCTTTGAGATGTAGAAGTGTTTTATTGTTTTAGGATTTCTAGGATCTGCAAACATCTGAGGAAAAGCCTTTGTTGATATCTTTTCACAGGTAGATTGTAAATGCTACCTCAGTGGTTGTTTTTGAGCCTGGGAACTGAAGTTAGATGACAAGAAATTATGTCATGCTGCAAGTATCCCAGCAGCAATATTTGAGATATTAATTTAAGAACACTCAGAGAGAGAGAGAGTGTATTTTGTGTTTTGTCTTTGACCTGGCAGCATCAGCTAGGAAAACCCACTCATCAAATCTGTCTTGCCTGGCTCTATAAGCAAGTTAACTAGGGTACAGTAATTCCTTTTAGGTTCAGTAAGGAATATAGTAAAGATTAGTTTATATGTTTTCTGTATTTGTTTGAGAATGTCCTGCAATGTTGTTTTAAATATTTCCTATGACTTGGAAATCTGAAGTTACTATGATGATTTACTGAGTATTTTCTTGTTCTTTTATTAATTATTATTAAATGCATTTAAACCTATCTTTGTGGCTGATATTTGTGAAGGGTATCCTACAGCACTTGCATATCTGTTTGGTGACACTGTGTAGGCCACTCTTAATAGCCTTGCTCTTCTGTTTGGTGACACTGTGTAGGCCACTCTTAATAGCCTTGCTCTTGGTCAAACTACCATTTGGATTAACAGTAACATTACACAATAAGATTGGACACCCTTTGAAAAAGGCTTTAAAGTAGCTGATAAGGAGTGACTGGTGGCAGGTGAAGCTACCTTATAGTCTGGGCAGAAGGGGGCGCACCAAGTAAAGCTGTGCCATCCTTTCCCAGGGGTGTGTGTGTCAGCTACTTGGGCAGGGACAAGAAGCACTGGTTGGACAGAGAGAGTGCTGGAGATCTTGGCTTGGTTACTCAGCTGAGATCTCAACTCTATAGCTGTGCCAATGGGAAGTCTTATTGGGGATCTGGAGAAAGAGGGAGAAAACCAGCCCCAGACTGATAGTGGTCTCTGTGTGCTGTTAAGGGAAATTCCACTTTACTGTGTGTGTACTTGTCATCCTCCCAGTGTTTGCATTCCCCACTGTTGCCAGTGGTGAGGATTGAGGCTTCTTGATTACTGGGCCAGTGGTTGGGTGTCACAGGAGCTATGGATGAGAACTGGAAATATACAAATAAGGCATTTTAGGCTTGAACGCTTTAATATGTATAGGCATTTCAGATCCCTTATCCCAGCTTAAAAAAAAAAAAAAATCATTAGTTACACCCATTTGTTCATACAACATTACATGCAGAGTACTCTGTAGGAAATTTTTAAAGTCTGCCAATTTATTACACTTCCAAAACATATGATGTTAAGTTGTCTATCTCACCTTCATTCTTGCTGTTTGGGATCGGAGCCGATCCTCGGCTCCGACTGTGCCATCTTCAATAGCTCAAGAGCTGTTTACTGGCTCGAGGCTACTCCTTATCCCATGATGCCTAGCGATAACTACCTAGATCTCGTTTGCTGCTTCAGCTGCGAGGTGTGTCGTTTTCTGGCTCAGGCTTGTATTTTAAAATTTTTTGTGTAGAAATATATTCTTATACTCCATAAAACTATTAGACAAATTACCTTTCTTAGTTTTATTCTCTAGTGTGTGTTGTTGAGTACCTTGTTCTTTTATTGTCCCTTTTTAGTAGAACTCGTTTTAAGTTAGAGAGTTCTCCCCTCCCCCACTCCCTTTCCAAGGACAGCCATTTAACTTAGAGGCTCTCCTTTTCTTCTGTTTTTATCGTTTATATATTTAAAAAAAAAAAAAAAAAATTGATTTATATATATATATATATATATATATATATATACATACACACACACACACACATATATATATATAGATATAGATATAGATATATATATATATATATAGATATATATACACATATATATATATATATAGATATATATATATATATATATATATATATATATATATATATATATATATATATATATATATATATATATACATATATACATAGTCTGTACTTTGACTATCTGTGTTTCTCTTCTGGTGCTTGGTTTTTTGTGGTTCAGTTATGTCTAAAGAAGCTAAAGTATCTGGATTTAAAAAGTGTGACTCATGCTGTCAGAAAATGTCTCTGACAAACGGGCACACTAGTTGTGTTTATTGTTTGGGCGCTGTTCACCTGCAGGACTGTTGTTCTATCTGCCATGGCTTTAGTCCAAGAGTCCTGCGGGAACGGAAGAACAAATTGATCCTTAGGGGTCTGCTAAAACCTCAGGATTCACTGGCAAAGAGTTCACACCCAGTGAAATCCCCAAAATCCTCTAAACCGTCGGCTCCAGTACAGGATTTACCAAGTATGTCTGTTCCGACTGGCACCAACAAGACAACCCCTCCATCGGCTCCATCGAATGTTTCGGAGCCGTCTCGGAGCAATAAAATGCTGAGGTCCCCTTCGTTAGTCAACTCATTCGGCTCCTGGCTCTCCATTATTGCAGAGTGAACGTAGCCACCGTTCTTCACACTCCACTCGATCCTCTAGGCTGTGTCTGATCATGATGTGGAGAGAGTAGTAAGTAGGTTGCTAAAATCACAGGCACTAGCTAAAATATTGTCTAGTCCTCCTCAACAGGTATCGGCTCCATCCACCTCCTTTACTGTTCCTCCTCCGACTCCATTGAGCTCGGAGTCAGAGTTCATTGAGGTTCGGGTAGTGGAACCATCGGCTCTGATAACCATATCTCCTTCGGTTCTGACGTTGGCTCCGATTCCCTCGATAGTACCTTTAATCGAGGAATCTTGAGGGGCATCGGACCCTTGTCCGACCCCGTTCTCCCTCACGGGGCATCGGCGCAGCTGAGCTCAGCTCCAACATCAGCCTCGGAGCCGTCCCCCTCGGCACGGAGAAAAATTCCTATTTCTTTGGAACCGTAGCTTTCTCTGCCTCGAGGCAGGGATGCCTTTGAGGTCATGCGGAGTGTGCTGTCCCCCATGTCAGCTCCACTACCAGCCCCACCGGCTCCGTCCCCCGTAGTGTCTGCGCCAACCTCTGCTCCTCCTCCAGACCCCAGGCATAGGGAACCGATGCTCCAGGACACCCAATTGGGTGTTCCTTCATCTTTCGAGGCCTCCCCTGATCACTCAGAGGAGCCCCCTCGGAAGAAGAGGTGCAAGAGGAAACACATTGACTCCCCTGAGTCTGACACTTCTGATACAGACTTAGATGAATCGGAAGGGTCCCCGAGATCCCCCTCCGAAGATGTTTCCTTCTCGGACATCCTAGAAATGCTTAGGCAGTGGGGAAACTGGAATCCCCTAGCCCCTACCGAGGATGAGTCTGTATTCCTGTACGCTTTCGGTTCCCGATCTTCCACCTCCTGGGTTTCTCCGTCTTTCAACTCACTTATGTCTGTAGTGGCTCAAAAGGCTTGGTCAGCTCCGGACACAGTGGAACCAACTCTGAGGAGACCTGGTAGACATATTACAGCTCCCCAGGATAAGCAATTCCTTTCTAAAGGTGTACCCGTTGATGCCATGGTGGTAGCAGCATCCACCAAAAAAGAGTTAGCAGCGACCTCTTCATCTGTTCATCCTCCTAACAAGGCATCTAGGATGATGGACAGGTACAGAAAGTGAATGTTTGCTTCAGCGACCTTCTTCTTGAGGTCCCTGAGCTATCTGTCATTTTATTCGCCTTCAAAGGGATCTCCTTAAAGAGCTTGGAGATACCCTTCAAGATCCTACAGCTGAGGGAGTACAAGCCAAAGTAGCTTCCCAGCTAGCGACACTTAATTCTGTAGTTAACTCCTCCATGAGTCTAATTTCCTATGCAGCCGATGGAGCATTTAGAGCCGCGGGCATGGGTGTGGCCCTTAGGAGGCATGCATGGATGTGGCTGTGTCACTTTGCGGAACCCTTTTGAGCGTCCTTCACCAATACCCCCTCTGATGGCTCCTTTCTCTTTGGGCCACAGGTGAAAGACACGTTGACTAGGTGTGAGCAAGAAGGCAAGATTCTCTCTGCCATGGGAGTCTGTTTTTCCACTCCCTCTAGACCTTACCCCAAGGGTCAGAAGAGTGGGAAGATGTGGTTCCATAAATCTCAGGGATCCTTACCTGACACACGTAGTGATTTCTCCTCCAGAGGCAGAGGGGGAAACAATAATAATAAACGCCACCCTCATGGCAGAGGGGGTCCGGAGAACCAGGGTAACGGAGAATCTTTCTCTGATAAGTCCTTCCAGCATCCCTGAAGGGTTGCCCAGCTGCTCACCTCTGGAGGCAGTCGGGGGAAGACTTTCACTGTACCCAAAAGCCTGGCAAAATTTAACAAGAGACAGATGGGGTACGGTCCATTATATCTAGAGGTTACAAAATTCCCTTCCATCAATCCCCCTTACAGTCAAAGATGACCCTTCCAGATGTTCCACCCAGTCTGAAAGAGCAAGCAGTAATAGAAGTTTCAAAACTGCTAGAAAAAAGAGCCATTCAGGAAATCCCTGCAGACCAGCACGGATCCAGAACTTACTCAAGGTTCTTTTTGGTACCAAAAAAGACAGGGGACTGGAGACCAATTCTGTATCTCAGCAGACTAAACAAGTCTGTACAAAGAACAAAGTTTCGGATGGTCACACTACAGTCCATTCTACCCTTCCTGGGTCAGGACAATTGAATGTGCTCGACAGATCATCAGGACGCATACTACCATATCAAGATGGACAGACGCTCCAGAAGATTTCTTTGCTTTCGGGTGGGGGCCAGTCATTACCAGTTCAGAGCTCTGCCCTTTGGTCTCACCATAGCCCCCAGGGTGTTCACCAAATTTATTGCAGTGGTCACGGCTCACCTGAGACGTCAAGGATTCCAAGTGTTTCCATATCTAGATGACTGGCTCCTCACTGCTACCACCAGGCATCAACTCCTACGAGCGCTGGATTTTACAATCACATCTTGCACCCGGCTAGGTATTACAATAAATTTTGAAAAATCTGCCTTGTTGCCCTGTCTATCGCTTACATAGGAGCAGACTTAAACACAAGGGATATGTTTGCATGGTTGCCACTGGAAAGAGTGTCCACAATTCGTCAACAAGTGCAAATCCTAATGCAGAGCAAAAGGATCCAAGTCAGGTATGTCCTTCAAACTCTGGGCTCCATGGCAGCTGCCATTCTTCTACTCCCGCTAGCGAGCTTCCACATGAGAATTTTTCAGTGGCTTAATTTCACTCAGTGGTCTTTCCAAGAGCTACCCATGTCTCACATGATCCTGATCATGGAGGCATGCAAAAGACACCTTTCTTGGTGGATGGTCTCCCCACTAGTTACTCAGGGCAGACCTTTCATACAACCCCCTCCGGTAGCCACAGTGACGACAGATGCCTCCCTGATAGGGTGGGGGGGTATTATCTGGGCAGGACAGTCCAAGGCACTTAGCAACCTCACGACTACCATCTGCACATAAATATCCTAGAAATGAGAGCTGTGCTCCTAGCATTGCAAGCTCTTCAAGACTCTCTTCCTTCCGGGACCATTGCAATTCAAACAGACAACATATCAGTGGTGTGGTACATCAACAAGCAGGGCGGAACCAGATCCTACCCCCTGTGTCGAGAAGCACTCAGACTTTGGCAGTGGGCGATTTCCTCCCAACATTTTCTGATTGCGACGCACATCCCTGGGAGATCCATCGTCATAGTGGACAGGCTCAGCAGAGCTATCCTCATGCCTCACTAGTGATCTCTGAATCAGGAAGTTGCGGATTTTATTTTCCGCAAATGGGAACAGCCTTGCTGCGAACTTTTTGCCACCCCCTTCAACAGCAAATGCAGCAGCTATTTCTCCCTGGTTCCGCTTTGAGGTCACATACCCAGAGATTCTGTAGTCCACGATTGGCCTCAGGGACTTCTTTATGCTTTTCCTCTGTTTCCCCTGATACCGAAACTCATACAGAAAGCAAAATCGTTGGGTTGCAAAATGATCCTCATTGCCCCCTACTGGCCTCTACAGATAAAGTTCCCATTCCTGCACCGTTACCTTCTCGATCAGCCCTGGACTCTGGACCCAATTCCAGATGATCTGATTCACCACTCAGGCAGGTTGTATCAATCCCTCCAAACTCTCCAGCTCACAGCTTGGTAGCTCCACTTCCAACCTTAGCCAGGCTTCCCAGCATTTTCCCAGCAGTCTGTGAGATTATAGTGTCCTCTCATAAGTCTACGAGAAAAACTTATGCTAGCAAATGGAAACATGTTTCTTGTTTGGCAGAGTCTAGGAATGTGGATCCCTTCTCAGCCCCAGTCCATGAAATTCTGGAATTCCTAGCACAAGTGTTTCACTCCAGGGCCACTTCCACTACAATAGGGTACAATTAGCGGCCATTTCTAATTTTCATATTGGTTTGTCAAATTCTAACATTGTCTCATAAGCTCTGTAAAGCTTTTTTGAGAGGGACATCTCTTCTTAGACCTCCAGTGAGAGATCCCCCTCCTCCTTGGGACCTTAATTTAGTCCTAACCTCCTTAATTCTGCCTCCTTTTGAGCCAGCAGCATCCTGCTCCATCAAGTTCCTATCTTGGAAGACACTCTTTCTGGTAGCTATCACTTCAGCTAGGCGTGTCTCAGAACTTCAAGCACTATGTGTTCGTCCTCCCTACCTGGTGTTTCACAAGGACAGAGTTGCTCTGAGGACTAATCCTTCGTTTCTTCCTAAAGTCTGCTCAGAAAATAATTTAAACCAATCTATAGATCTCCCTGTGTTCTTCCCAAGTCATAGCAACAAGGCAGAGTACAAGCTTCACCAATTGGAAGTTAATAGACAATTGTGTTTTTACCTACATAGAACTAAAGAAATAAGAAAGTCAGACCAATTATTTCTTTCTTATGCCTTAAACAAGCAAGGTCTCCTAGTTTCCAGGGCGACCTTATCCAGATGGTTGTCCCATACTATTAACTTTATTTACCAGTTAAGGAACAGAGAGTTATCAATTAAACCGAAAGGTCATTCTACTAGGGCATTAGCCACCTCCATAGCTTTTCCGTCTAGGTTGCCCATGGATTCCATCTGTGCAGCTGTCACGTGGACAAACCCTCATACCTTTATTTCTCATTACAAGGTGGATATGGTCTCCTGGAGCAGAGATGACTTTGGTTCCACTGTTTTGAAGACTCTGTTCCACTGAGCAACCCAGGGTGTTAGGTGCTAGGGACGCTGTCCCAAACAGTAAGAATGAAGGCGAGATAGACAACTTAACATTAAGAAGTTATGTACCTACCATAACGTTCCATGTTAGTTGTCTTCATCTTGCCTTCTTTCTTGTGTCTCTCCGTCTGTCCCCTGTCCTAGTGGATCGAGAGGAGTCCCTTTTTTCACTGGCTGAGTATTCTTTTATTGTTATTCTTCTGGCTAGGTCTTCCTAACCTTTTCTAGATATTAGAATGCATGTAACAACCAGTTTTTTGATAACTGGTTTCTCTCTCATTATGTCTGGATTAGCTATTTCAAACGATATCTGGGTAGCTATCGCTAGGCATCATGGGATAAGGGGTAGCCTCGAGCCAGTAAACAGCTCTCGGGCTATTGAAGATGGCCAAGTCTGAGCAGAGGATCGGCTCCGATCCCAAACAGTAAGAAAGAAGGCGAGATGAAGACAACTAACATGGAACATTATGGTAGGTTCATAACTTCTTATTTCCAGTTACCTCTTTTTTCCCATTGTAGCTCCAACATTTGCCACATTTACCTGAGGAAAAATTCTTTGGAGTCTGCTTGGGGTATAAAAATACCTATGCAAAGACTTCCAAGCAAAAATCCTAGATCTTGTAGACCTTGTTGCATGTTTGAGAGCCGTACATAGTCCTCCCATTGCTTCTTTGTCAATTGCTTATCCAATCTTCCTTCTGAGTCTTTTCTAACCTCCTCTGATTGATTCCTAAAGTTATCATGCAATACTTTATATACCGTTCTAATTATTCCTTTTTGTATCAGCAACTTCTGTTCTAGATTCAACTAAAATTCTACCAGAGCAGGTCTTTTAAGGATTCCCTTATCCCTTTCTCTTTGACTATACTCTATCGATCTCTGATAGGGAAGCCAGTCTCTAGCCTGCCGCCCAAATGACTTCTGGTCTTCTTACCATTCTGTTATCCTTCACTCGCTATTTATTTGCTCCCAATATCTTGGTTTCATTGGCAGTTTTCTCCAGTAAATTCCAGCCCCGTCTTGCTTTTTCCCTGTACCCCTAATTGCAGTCATCCCTATTGGCAGAATCTCCTTTCTTTGTTCTCATGTTGCTTTTATTCTCGAATACGTTCTGCTGCTTTATGAACATAATATTGTGTATGGCTATAGTTATTCTGCTTAAGGGCATGCTTCGAAAATAACGTTGTCTCCTTATTTCTTGAAACCCCCCCCTCCCATTTCATCATCCCTTTCCACTCTGAATTGTAAATTTCTACTTGTCTTATGTGTATGAGCCTTAACTGTATAGCTCTAAAATGTCTCTTCAAATCGGGTAATCCTATTGAAAGAATCAACTTTTTCTATTTGGTGCTTGCCCTCTTCCCCTCCCAGATAAAATTTCAACCGTTTATTAATTACTGTCCACAGCTTCTCCTGTGGATGATAAAAATGACTGACCTGTATATAAAACTAAAGGGACAAAAACATCTTCACTGCTTGTATCTTGCTCTCCATATCCATAAACAAGAGCTTCCAGTTTCTCAGTTTTTGTATTATCTTTGTTTAGTCTATTCCCACATATCCTTAGCTGCCGTAACAGAATCCTTTTTACCCATACTCCTAAATACTTCATTTTATTGTGTCCCTGTTAAATATTTCCATTTGTGCTTTTTCTTGATTTCCACATTCCTCTGTTTTACACAAATTTTCATAACATTTCCAAAATATCTCTTAATACCTCTTGAGGATCTGTGGTCATTCTTCTTGTTAAAGACTGTTTAGCAACAGCCCTTTCTACTTTCTGTTGTCTAAGTCATTGTGCTCTGGAGTTATCAGAAAATCTTTGCTTAGCAGCATTCTTTCTAAACTCATGCAGATTATCCAGATACCCC
This sequence comes from Protopterus annectens, assembly GCF_019279795.1. Classification (NCBI taxonomy): domain Eukaryota; kingdom Metazoa; phylum Chordata; order Ceratodontiformes; family Protopteridae; genus Protopterus; species Protopterus annectens. The sequence goes on along the minus strand of NC_056729.1, from coordinate 1,234,027,964 downwards.
GTCATTTTCTCTTTTGCATCTCTTGTTCTTCTGTGAGGTTATCCTTATTCTGCAGTTACTTTGTCAGCTCCTCTAAATAATTTTTGTTAGTTCTTAAGCGCATCTTTTTCTTTTATTATTACCATTTTAAACCCTACTTTCAGTTTATCCCACTCCCTAGCTATCACATCTGAAGAAATTTCTGTCTTCCTTAATAACTCATGAGTAATTTCCACTATCCGTTCTTTAAATTCCTTTTTTTAACAGGTAGTTGGAGATGCACCACTGTCTCATTTTTACTTCATTACCCTGCATTTCTGTCTTAGTTGTTATTGGTGTGTGATCTGAAATAGTTATTGGGTGCATGTTGAAGCTTTCAATTAAATGCATATGTTCTTAAGAAATACATTTTCTTTCTAGTCTAACCCAATTATTCTACATTGTGGAGTAATATGTAAATTCTTTCCAAGTTCCTGATACTGTATTCACATCTTCCATACCAAAGATTTTGATAAATTTCTACCTTCTATTGTTATAATTTCCCTTCTAGGTCCCCAGGTACATCTTCGCTATTTTAAATCAAATTCCAGTCCCCACTTATAAGTAACATTGCCTATTATAAGGTGATTATTTTTCCCAAAATGTTTTAAGCTCCCTTGTCAGTAGCCCCATACTACCACAAATCTACAGTTATCTTTCTTCCTCTTCTGTCACTATTGGAGCTCCTCTGGCCTCCATATTAAGCTGAATATCTGTCCTGAAATCCTTTATCAAATTCTCATGCTCACTTCTTTCCAAATGCGTCTCCTGTAGCTTATTTGTACTCTACATTTCTTAATATAATTAAATATTCATACTTTTTTTTCTATACCTGTGAGGCCATTCTTCTTCTTCTTCTTTCGGCTTTTTCCCGGTTAGGGGTTGCCACAGTGGATCACCTTGTCCGCACATTGAATGGCAGTGGAGTTTTACAGTGTCGAGTTGCCAGCCCGGCGCCCAACCTTCCACAGAAGGCACACTCAACCGCACACCTAGGGCCAATTTAGAGTGTCCAATCCACCTGCAGCATGTCTTTGGGATGTGGGAGGAAACCGGAGCACCCGGAGGAAACCCACGCGACCACAGGGAGGACATGCAGACTCCACACAGAAGGCACCCCAGCCGAGGATCGAACTGGAGAACCTCTTGCTGTGAGGCGGCAATGCTAACCACTGCACCACCGTGGCCGCCCTTACCTGTGAGGCCATTCACATCCTAAAATAATATGAATAATGTAGCAGTCATGATAAGAAGTTATCATTCCCACCTATTTTATATAGATATATATATATATATATATATATATGTATGTACATATGACAGCCTTCTTAAATGTCGGTTTCCAGCTTTTGTGTTGCATGCACCTGCTAATGTTTGGCAGGTTGATGTTTTGTACAGTTGTTTTTTTTGTCTTCTCCATTTGAACCTATGTCATATTTTACAAGACTTTTTGTTTTACTGAAAACCCTCAACCAAACAAAAAAAAAAAGATGCCACCCCTGTAACTTACTAACGTAAGACAAACACACAAAACTATGCACATCTAATGAAGTTTAACCTTCCTGATAGGAACAGTTGTCCCAAATCAACAGCTGCAACCACAGGCATTACCTAACCTAGAACTACGGGTATGCATGCTAAGGCACGTTACAGTCTGATCCTTCTTATACAAATTGTTTTGTTTTCTTGTCTTAGCATTATTCCCATCCCAGATGTGAAAAGCAGTGTGTATGGTTTCAGAAAACATTAACTCTTGCACTTAAGAAAAAGTGCACATGGACTGACCAGGGAAGAGATCCTTCTGCTCATTTCTAAAACTGATATTCCCTTCAAGCAATCCTTACCTTCCCCACCAAAACATGGGTAGTAGTTTCCCTGGTCTCAGGCAAGGAAGTCACACTGCCTAGTGTGTGCATCTAAGTGCGTTCATCTCTTCAGGAGAGGGTGAGTAGGGCATGCCAACTAACTCATCTCTTAACCCTGCTTAGCTTTTTCATTTCCAGGGCCACGTATTAAACATGTTCATCTGGGTCACAGTTAGGGCTCTGTGTCTGTGCTTCTAGCCTTTATTGTAGTCCAGTCCCTTATTTACTCATAATGAGTTCCTTCTCTGTATTAACCGATTTAAGGTTTTATTTTTAAATGTTTTGCATCACTTCCATCATTGGGTACCTCTTTGCCTGTTAATTTTTATTTATATTCATTTTTTAATTAAGCATGCTTGCAGCCAGATGGTTTGCATTGAGAGATTAATGTTTTACATTAAAATCTGAAAAAGTTGTGCATATTGTTTGTTTTACCTTAATGGCATTTCCTATTCTTTCTGTTGAATGTTTGAGATGTACCAAAGTGCAGGTGTTACATTTTACACAGAGGCGCCCAAGTACTATTTTATTGATGAAACTTAGAGTTTTGTTACTTTTTTTTATTATTATAAACCATGGAATATTCTGTAGCAATATGAAGTTTTACAGAGTAGTACAGATTTTTTTTTCTCTTTAAAACAACTTTTTAATAATGTTTAAATTTTGCTGGCACAACATCCTTTATTTCTGAACTGTTGTTACAGCATCTGAAAGAACCTAATGTGATAAACTAAGTTGATGAAAGAGCATTAATTTATTTCAGCTACATTTGAAGACAAATGGAAACAGAACTATGAAAGGGGGAACATGGAACTGGAAAAGAGGCGCCAGGCACTACTGGAACAGCAACAGAGGGAAGCTGAAAGACTAGCACAAAAAGCTAAGGAGGAGCAAGAACGAAGGGAAAGAGAGTTACAAGAACAGGAGAGGAAAAAACAGTTGGAGTTGGAGAAGCGTCTAGAGCAGCAAAGGGAATTGGAGAGACAAAAGGAAGAAGAAAGGAGAAAGGAAATTGAGCGACGTGAGGTTTGTGATTTGTTTTTCATTCAATATTCTGTATGCTATTTGTTTGACACATTTAGCTGGAATGGTGGATATCTTAACTAAACTACATCAAAATGCAGTGAAGTTGATTGTACTTCTAAAGCATGAGAGTACATAATTATTAGTTGTATTGTAGCTGGACTTTTTTTATTAATAATTTTAAAAAAGGAAACTGTAGAGAGAACCACCCTGTAGAGAAACTAGGAAATTCATTCTAGCATAAATATGTGAGGCACCGCAGGATCAATCAAAAGGTGTTAAGTTAATAGCCAGCTTAACAGACTGATGAAAATAATTGCTTGGTTGAAACTGATTAATAACTAAGATATAGAAAATAAGAGTTCTTATACATTTTTAGTTAAAGTCGCACCCATTTCTAAGGACTATCACCATAGGTCTCTGATCTTGGGTGTTGTCATTCTTGTTTATGATGACTTTCATTATCACCAGGACAAATTGCATTGTCCGTTAGACTTTCAGACAGAGTTTATAATATCAAAGTATACTTTTAAATAAGTATTAGAATGCATATCAAGCGTTGTACAAATCTGCACTACAGAATGCATCTTAAAAATCACATTACTGTGATTTTACATAATCTGTAAATTAGAATGAGTAGTAATTTTACACTATAAAGTCAAATCTAACACATGATTTGTATTAATGCTACTGCTGTTTGAACATAATATGCTGACATTATTAAAACAGAATTTCTTTCTATGTTAAAAGTAGCTTTTTAAATAAATATGGTATGTATTTTGATATTGATGCGATTTTTATCCAAGCTGTACATAAAACTACATACGAAAAATAAAACTGATATTAATGTATCAGACCAAGGGTGTAACCATTTCCAGTCAGAGTATGTCTGCAACTGTTTGAATTAGTGGCTCAGGCAACAGATACACAACTTGCAAAACTATATATTTAGTAGCAGGAACACCTGAAAGTAACATATACATATTAAATATTTAGGGGCAACATTCTGAACAGATCTGTCAGTGTTTCTAAATGCCAAATGGATTAGGGTAGAAAAATAAGAGTCTGTACGTATGAAATAGAATTTTCTGGCTAAAATCTTGGAGCTAATGACTCCTATAAATAGTTAACACCTTAAAAGTTCTCTTATCAGCAGGACCCAGTGATTCTGTACAAGTTTGTTTAAGGTATCCCTATCTCCACTTTTAATTTACAAAATTTGGCTAAGAAAACAGAATGGATATATTCATGTAAGAGATCAAATACACTGTATTGAAAAAATAAAAACAAGTGTTCTGAATTTCTATAAATTCAAATGTGAGATTGAGATGATCTGGTCATAACTTAGTTTGTGACCTGTTTAGGTAAGTATACATATCTCTCTGTCTCATGAGTTCAATACAAAAGGGAAAAAAAACTGAGTAAGTTTAAAATGCATTTCAGACTCTTGGTTTCGGTAGTCTGGAAACATCTATGTCTTAAGTTAACATTAAACAAACAGCTGTAATTGTTATTGAAACTGCCATTCTAGTCAGAACATTGAGCAAAATACAAAAAATAACTTATTGTGATCATTGTTCATTTTAGAGGAGGGAGAGTAAGGGATGAGCATATTTTAATTTAATAATATATAATTATCAAATATGTAAGACCATGATTCTCCAAGCCTGAGCACTGTTCTGCCCACATGAGAGTGTGTGTGTTCATAGGTTAGGTGCTAGGTTATCTGCCCGAAGGCATTTATAAGCCTAGCTGGAAAGTGTTGGCTTTCGCCGCCCCCTTAGATTAGTTCCCTGTGCCTCTGTCCAGCAGAGCCATTGAAGTGATCCCCGGGGTATACTTTGTTTCCCATCCACTCGTCAAGGTTTCTCTTGAAGATGGTTATGGAGGAGCTCTGCCTAATGTAGATTGGAATCCTGTTCCAGAGCATGGGAAGTCTCTGGGACAGGAATCTATATCCTTCCAGCACGTCCTATTTATTGTTGTGGTGAGGTTTAGATCCCTAGAGCATGTGGCTCAAGGGGATATGGTTTTCTTTAGGTGGAGCATGTTCATCAATTCTGGGTTGGACATGGCCTTGTATGTCAGGCAGAGATCAGCTCTGAGTAGGCGGTATGCAACCAAGTGCAGCTAGAGTTTCTTCAGTCGAGCTGCATAGGGCATCTGTTTGAGGTCATTGAACTTTTTGGTGAGGTACTTCTGTGGTCTTTCCAGCTGTTGCAGGTGTCTTGTAAGGTACATCCCAAGTGGCGCGTTGTACTACATGATGGGTCTGATGAGTGATGCGTAGAGGGGTATAATGACCTCCTTTGATCTGGATGCAAACCCTTTTGTGATTAGGTGGGCCACATAGAAGGATTTCTAACCACTTTGGCAATGTGATTGTCAAAAGAGAGGTTACTATCTACTTGGGTCCCCAGATCCCTTATTACGTCTTCCGTATTTAGGGGGCTACCACCTATGTGGTAGTTTGTGGGTACTATGTTTTTTCCAAAGGGGATGACTGTGCACATTTTGGCATTTGTCTGCGAACTTGGTCAGCCATAGTCCTCCTGTGCTTACCTGTACCTCTGAGAAGTATATGCCGAACAGGAGGGTTCATAGGACTGAGCCCTGGGGAACGCCACTTGTAACTGGTTTAGAGTCAGACCTAGCTCCTTCAACTCTTACCATGTTGGTTCTGTCCCATGAGCCAGTTGGCAACCCATCTTGTGACGTAGGGTTTATGTTCAGCCTGATGAGGTTGTCTGTAATACCTGAATGGGGAATGGTGTTGAAGGCCTTTGCGAGGTCTAGGTAGGCTGTGTGGACCACCTTTCCCTCGTCTATGGCCTCGGCAACTGTCTCAAAAAAGTCCACCAGGTTTAGGAGGCATGATCTGCCCTTAAAGCTGAACTGGGTAGGGTCCAGTGTTTGGAGGTTCCCAATGTCTCTGCTAATGAGATCCATGATGATGTGCTCCATAGCCCTGCAGACCAAGCTAGTCAGGCTTATAGGGTGCTAGTTCCCGGGGTCTGTTGTGGCTCCACCTTTGTGGAGTGGAGTAAACATTGCTGTGCGCCACTCTAGGGGCACGTAGCCTGTGGAGAGGCTGAGTTTGAATAGTGTGTTTAGGTGAGGGGTTAGTTCATCTTTGAGCTGGTGTAGGACACTGCCTGAGACACCGTCCAGTCCCATTGGTGCTGTGTTTTTGGCTTTGGAGAGGGCTGATGTTCATTGTGTTACCCTGCTGCAGTCATCACCCTTGGGTTATCCTGCCGTCAGGCGGTCCCACAGTCGGCCCGAATTCCAAAGTCTTGGTCCGGCGTCGGTTGCTGTCGCTTCCTCCCTGGCATCAGTGCGCCAGGGGTATATAAGAGGGATCCGACGCCATTTTCTTCTGTCTTTCTTGCAGCTCAGTGCCCGAAGCAGAAGCAGTTCGCAAGTGCCGTTCGGCCGACACCTGAGATTTTCGAATCGAGTTTCAGTCCAAAGTCTTCAAAGCTAAGTACCCCATTGGGGGAACCTTTTCTTGCCTCAGTCCGATGTCGGAAAAAGTTAACAATTGCATTTCTTGTGGAAGCAAATACCTCGTATGGACCTTCATTCTTTTTGTATACCTTGCCTAGGGCCAGACGACGACGTCACTGGTTGTCTGTTTTGTGCTAGGTTCAATAAGCGAACTATTAAGCGACGCTTTGATTTCGCACAACACTACTTCGGTAGGAAATTTAATTACACTATGCCATCGGATCAACCGACTACCGGCGTGCATAAAAATGCAAAGATAAAGAAAGGCAGCCTAGATCCAAGCCAGACTCCGAGCCTTCGGCTTGGCCGGTCGCCAGTTCTCCGGTTTTCAGTGAGGCACCTACGCAGCCCCTGGCTACCGCTGAATTGGAGCCCAGACCGCTTCGGATTCTCCATCAGAGAGTTCTAGGCCGACGCAGCCATTTTCTTTAGGCCCTACCGATGACATTGCAGTCAGAGAAGCCGGTGATGTAGAAACACCTTCGGTTTCTGAAGGTGTCTTCAGACCGACTTCTCTCACCATAAAATCTTATGCTAAGCTTAAGACTCCTCTAAAACCAAAAAAGACTACTCTTCAGTCTCCAGGTCAAGGCCCTATGCCTAAGAAACAGATGCTTAAAATGGCTGAAGATTTAATTTCTTTGATCAGGGGTTCCCAACCCCCCTGACAAAAGGCCTAGACAAGAGGAGGATTATGCCTCCTCTGATCAAGTGTCTGTTTCCTCAGGATCCTCGGAGGAACAGGATTACTCCTTTCCCCCTTATGAAGATTCTGATGCTGAAGACTCCATTCCGTCAGCTTCCCCCCCTGAAGATTATTCCTTTGGGGAAACCTTGCATACCATGAGGGAACATTTCCATTGGGAAGGTCAGGACTACTCCGACTCAAAGAAAAGGCTCCGAGAGTTTCTTTTACTCCCCCAGCACAGACCCCTTGCTATCCCCCCAGTTTTAGACATTGCAGATGATGTTTTCTTAGAATCTAGTCTAAATCCAGATTCTCTGCCTCCTGCTCCAGCCAAACCAGATATATACTATAGAGTGCCTGACTCTCACAAATTCCTATACAAAAGCCCTGTTGCTGATCCAGAGACAATCTCCCAGGGTCCCAAAGGGGCTAAGGCTTCTATGGCTAAAAATCCTATACCCTCTGAAAGGGACTCCAGAGCACTAGATAGGTGGGGGAAGAAGGTTTACACCTCAGCTACTCTAGCTATGAGAGCACTAAATTGTCAATTTCACATGCTTAAATACCAGCAATTCCTAATGTCTCAAATAAAACGAAAGATGGGCACGCACCCTCAATAGTCTGAATTCAAGGAAATGCAGGATCTGTTGCATGCAGCTGAACAGGTGGGCAAACATACTTTACAATGTGGTTTTGATGCCTTGGAAGCTTCCTCTAGGGCAGCTGTTACTGGGTCTGTTATACGTAGGCATGCTTGGTTAAAGGAACAATCTCTGCCTGATCATGTTAAAGCAAAGTTACTAGATGCACCCTTACAGCAGGATGTCTTATTTGGCATTAAAGCAGAGGAGGTTTTAAAGAAAATGGAGGATAAGGCAAAATCTATGCAGACGGTCAAGGATTTCTTACAAGTACAGCCCCCACGCTTCAGAAATTGGCCAACAAAAAATCGGTCCTTTCCAGCTTCTGACAGACCGCAGAGGGGTAAATACAGGCGCCCAAGGGGCAGAGGACAAGCACAAATCCCTTACAAACCTCGCCAATGGGGCACTGCAACACAGAAGGGAGGAGAAGACAGGCCACAAACTACTAGAAGGCAAACACAATGACTTATACCTCAAACTACCAAGCAAAACTCTCTTGGCAGCTCCCTTGGGAGGAAAATTAGCACTTTTTGCAGACAACTGGCGCATTGTCACAAAGGACAAATGGGTCCTAGACATTATCTCACAAGGATACAGATTCCATTTCCACACCTTGCCAAGGATAAAAGGAATGCCAAACCTGCCACAATCAATGGGCAGAGGCACAAAAACAAATTACAGCTCTCATGGACATGAGCCATTCAACTGGTACCTACACAGGAGCAAGGCCAAGAATTTTACTCAAGGCTCTTTCTAGTCCCCAGAAAGGTCAATGCTTGGAGACCCATTCTGGACCTTTCAATTTTAAACACCTTCTTGCAATTACCCAAATTCAAGATGCTAACACTACAGCAGCTTCTTCCCATGTTGGGCAAGAAAGCTTGGCTAGTAACGTTGGACCTCAAGGAGGCATACCTGCATGTCCCTGTCAGACAAAATTGCTGAAGATACCTCCGTTTCATTGCAGGTTCAGCCCATTACCAATTCTCTGCACTGCCCTTTGGCTTATCTACTGTGCCCAGGGTCTTCACAAAATGCCTGGCTCCAGTAATTGCATACTGCAGACAGAGAGGAATTCAAATATACCCGTACCTGGACGACTGCCTCATCCAAGCAGAAAGCAAGGACATTCTCTTACAACACCTGGATTTTGTAAAACATCTTCTAAGTTGCCTAGGGTACACAGTAAACGAAAAGAAATCAAAACTTGTGCCCTCACAAAATATGACATTCCTGGGTGCCAGCTTGAATACAACGGCCCAGATGGCTTATCTGACGCCAGACAAACAACTACAATTAACTCAATACTTCAGAGCAATGGCAACAAAGGCCCATCTCCCTGCAAGAAAAATTCTGCAGGCCTTGGGCTTCATGGCATCTTGCATACTACTAATACCATTTGCAAAACTGCATATGAGGAAATTAAAATGGTACCTAAAAAGCGTATGGACTCAACACAGCCACAGCTTGGAAACAATGATACCTCTCATTCCCTGCCTTTAACAGGAGTTTCTGTGGTGGTCACAGGCATGTCACCTCAACAAGGGTCAGCCTTTCACCTTACCCCCAGCCAGGCAAACTATGACAACAGATGCATCGGACTATGCCTGGGGGGCACACATGGCAGGACGGTGCATTCAAGGCATATGGACTGCAGATCAAAGGAATCTGTACATCAATCAAAAAGAAATACTAGCTGTACAAAATGCTCTGACAGCCTTCAAGGACCTCTTACATCCAGGACAGCTTATCATAAGGACAGACAAAACCACAGTAATGTGGTACATAAACAAGCAAGGGGGTACACACTCCTACCCTCTATGCAGGCAAGCAATGACCTTGTGGAACACAGCACTGGCTTACCAAGTTCAATTACAAGCTCAATTCCTGCCAGGAAAAAAGAACACATTGGCAGACGACCCAAGCAGAAACATCATGGATCCCCACGAGTGGAAACTGGATCCACAAGTATTTGCAATGATAACTCAAAAATGGGGGCTCCCAGACATAGACCTGTTTGCCAGCCCCCAAAACTATCAACTAACAAAATTTTGCACAAGGACTTTTCACCATCAAGCTTGGAAAGTGGACGCACTCTCATTCAGTTGGAAAATGCAGACAGTATATGCCTTTCCTCCATTACCCCTTCTCACAAAGGTGCTGCTGAAAGTCAGGATGGAGAGACCCCGAATGACACTCATTGCCCCAGACTGACCACGCCAGCACTGGTACCCACTATTAAGGAATATGGCCCAGGGCCCACCATGGATTCTACCATAAATTACCCATCTGCTCACACAGCAAGACAATCAGATTTTACACAGCCAGCTCAAAACCTTAAACTTGGCTGCATGGCAAATCACCTACGCAACCAGCCAGCTCCTCTCTCACAAGCTGTTATGCATATTATTCTGGAGGCCAGGAGGCCCAGCAGCAGGAAAGCCTACTCAGACAAATGGAAAAGGTTTTGCGCCTGGAACTAAGGTAAAGGCCAAAATACCCTTCAGCCTGACATACCTCAGATTCTGCAATATTTAACTGAGATGTTACACAAAGGGCTTTCTTTTTCATCTATTAAAATCCACGCTTCAGCTATTTCAGCTCACTACAACACGGATCCTCCCTTATTTTCACATCCACTCCTAAGGCAGTTTCTCAGAGGGGCCAAAAACATTAGGCCTCCCAGGAGAGCACCAACACCTACTTGGGACCTTAACTTTGTTCTGGAAAAACTTACGCTACCTCCTTTTGAGCCAGTTTTCTCAGCTGACTTAAAGTTTATATCATGGAAGACTGCCCTGCTGCTAGTAATTACTTCAGCGAGAAGAGTTTCAGAGCTTCAGGCACTAATGGCAGTAGAGCCTTTCCTCATTTTTCATCGACAGAGTTTCTCTACGAACTAACCCCTCCTTTATGCCTAAGGTGGTATCCAGTGTGGCTCTAAATCAAACCATCCATTTACCCACCTTCTTTCCAAATCCACAGAACAAGGGAGAAAGGCTCCTACATTCCTTGGACATTCACAGGCAGCTACGTTACTACTTGGATAAAACTAAGGTTTGCAGAAAATCTGACCAGCTTTTTGTAGCCTATGCTACAGCATCACAAGGAAAGGCTATCTCAAAACAGACCATTTCCAAATGGATAGGACATTGCATACGTTTTTGCTACACCCACCATGGAAAACCAGTTCCTGCTAGCATAAGGCCCCACTCTACCAGGGCAGCAGCTACATCTACAGCCTACCTCAGGGGGGGTGCCAACCAAGGATATTCTGGAAGCTGCAACTTGGAGTTCAGTGCACACCTTCACCAAACATTACCACTTACCACTTTACTCTAAGACTAGAGCTGGCTTCACCACTGCAGTTTTGCAGGGCCTTCTAGCCTCTTCTAACCCTGTTTGAATCCACCTCCCATCCTTAGCTTTGGGATTCTACCCAAGTGTGATGACTGCAGCAGGGTAACACGATGAACATAGTACAGTTTTGTACCTACCATAAATGTAGATGTTCGAGTGTATACCCTGCTGCAGTCCAGGTTACCCTCCCTCCATCCCCTTTGACCTAACTAAGACCTTTCTACACCTTAAAATCTGTTACAACCTTTGTGGTGTATTTGCTTATATCTGGAGGGATTTTTTGTTTAGGCTACACTTTTTATTATTGGTACTATCTACTGACCACAATTTGGGGGGGGGGGGGCACCTGACATCTGGGGCAAGAAAAACTGAAGAAAATGGCGTCGGATGCCTCTTATATACCCCTGGCGCACTGACGTCAGGGAGGAAGCGACAGCAACCGACGCCGGACCAAGACTTTGGAATTCGGGCCAACTGCGGGGACCGCCTGACGGCAGGATAACCCAAGTGTGATGACTGCAGCAGGGTATACACTCGAACATCTACATTTATGGTAGGTACAAAACTGTACTTTTTAACCTGAGTGTCTGTGATTTCTGTGGACTGTATTCTTCTGGTATGGTTATGGGCCCTTTTGGGGGTGAAGTTTTCACTGAACCTGTCTGCCAGGATGTTGTCGATATCGGTCTGTTCAGTGTATTTTGTGCCATTCTGCACTAACTCTCTGCAGATCTGAAAATTGCCACTTAGATTCTTGACATATAGCTAAAGAATGCCTTGTGGTAATCTTTGGAGTCCTTGGAAATTTTTCTTTCGAAGCTAGACTTGGATGATTTTATGAGGGATCGTAGTTTCTTGCGGATACTGATCAGGGATGTCTTCCCTTCTTGGGATTTTACTCTCTTCTGTACTAGTTTCCTCCTCCTATTGTATAGCATGTTTATGGCAGGGGTCCACCAGACTGGTTTCCTTTTCTTGGAGGAGTGAGTCTTGGTTTTACTTGGGATAGCACGATCCATGCATTCTTGTAGGTGCCCTTAGAGTGCATTTGTAAAGGATTTTGCAGCTTGGACAGTGTTATTCTTTAGCATGGGAGCTTTGAAACTTTTCACCTCGGTCTTAAGTAACGTGAAGTTTGCTTTTGAAAATTTTTTCACGGTGGTTTCTTTGACCGGGGGTGGGGGTGGAATGTGGCTATCCAGAGTGATTAGTTTATGGTCAGATCTAACCAGCGAGGAGTTGACCTCCAGTGTGGAACACCGATTGCCCATGTTGATGACCAGGTCCAATATGTTGTCACCTCTGGTGGGGGTGTTGACCAGTTGATCCAGAGCGTTAGAGTTTATAAATTCTAGGAAATGTTGGGCAAGGGAGTTAGTACTTGAGTAGTTCTCTCAGTTAATGTTTGGGTAATTGAAATCACTCAATATCAGGGTGTTTGGTAGGACCTTTGTTTCCCAGTGTTTCCAGAAATGTGGAATGGGGGTCCTGGGACATGGGTGATCTGTAGCAAGCTACAATTTGGATTGCAGTTTTGCCCATTGTTAGTTGCACGTGGATGATCTCTTAAGCATCGTGCTGTGCCACTAACCTGGAGGTGTGGGTATCCTTGATGAATATGGATACGCTCCCGCCTTTTGTATTTCGGTCTGGGTTTTGTGGTCGAAATGTATGGTATGAGTTGTAGCCTGGTAGTGCTGGGGTGCTCTCTGGATCCTTAAACCAGGTTTCTGTTACTGCACGTATATCGATTTTCCCCATAATGAGGAGTGCCTCGACTGCGTGCATTTTCAGGTTTAGCCTTATGGCATCGAGTACCATTATCCTCTTGTCATCAACTTCAGCTGCACCTATATAGAACTTTGCTTGACTATGTTCTACTTCAGCTGGTACTTTGTTTCTGAAGCTCAAAAATATAATAATAGTAATGATAATACCTATTGGTTAACCAGGTAAGCCCACTGGAGAGACTTGTTCCTTTTCAGGGGCAACCTGGGAACCATGTCTAGTTAAGTGACTTGCTCAAGGTCACACAGTAGGCATGTGAGGACTGGTGTAGCAGTTCGTCTGAAACATAATTTGACTAATTTTTTAATTGTTTGTATTTGTTAACTAGGTAGAACACAGATCCACAACAACCTTTTTTAAACTGATTGTTTTATTGATTTATTTATTTATTTTAATTTGTTGACCGGGCTAGTCTAACTGGATACATGTCCATTTTCATTAGTGACCCGGGGGGATAAGCTCCAAACTATGCTAATATAACAGTATTACAAAAAATGAAGAGAGACAAAAAAACCCTCAAATAAAACATTAAAATATATTATTTCTGTAGGTTAAAATTGTAGAAACTTCATGAAAAGAATCATGGGTACACAGTTTAGTAATACAGTAGTTCTAGAAGCAAATGCCAAGGTTAAGGGGTTGACATTTGACATGTAGAAGAGTAGGGAAAAGTAAGATAGATTAAAATTAATTGTTCAGAATTATACACTCAAGTAAAACGGATAGTATATTGATGTATTCAGTTGTCAGAGTTTTACAACACACGCTTTCTTTTAGGTATTTAATCAAATATGTATAAAAAGAAGCCATTGTGTGTAATGAGTTGGCAGATTTCAAAAATTTCCTACAGAGTTCTCTATATTGGATGAGCAAATGTCTGTAACTAAGGAAATTATTCTTTTCAGCTGGGACATAGGATCTGGATTACCTAGACGTAATAGGGCCTTGTTCAGTTTAATTCTGTTGGCTTCCAAAAAAGCAATTAATAGAAAATGGAAATGTATTTAATAGAAACAACTAAATTTGAAAAACTGAATATTATAAAAGAACTGGAGTGAGATCTTTAGAAAAGGGAATGAGTAGAATGGACGTTGTGGAACAGTATATGCAGAAGAATGATCAAAAGAGGAGTGAGGTTTAAGGAACTGCAGGAATTGAGGAATTTATGTAATGTTGGAGTGCTGATAGAACATTTGTGATATATTATACATGTAATTGAAAAAATGTTAATACTGTTTGTTTTCTTTTCTATTAATGTATGCTTACCTGTGTCTTCAGTGATAACTTAATAAAGGTGCATAAAAGTAAAAAACCTTCATTTGGAGCAGGTTATGCTTTCTAGTAGTATTTGCTAGTAGATGCTCAGGTTGTAGTACACAATAATTACTATTTCAGACTTTGATATCTCTTCCATTTGCCTTGTCCAAAGCATCCTTTTCAGTGTACTTTTTCTCATAATCTTACATTTGATGAACAAAGTTGCATTTCATCTGTCTCTGCAAGACGTTGTGCGCAAAACCCTTAACTGTGTAAGAAACAAGCTTTCCATCGAAAAGGAAAGACATTTTTTATTTTAGTTCTGTTTAAATATTTTAAGTTGCATTTGCAGTGACCTTTTTTTGTACTTTTCAAATATTTTTCCATGTTTTAGCCAACAAGGTTATCTGTTTGCATTTTTTTTGTTTGCTCTGTGCCTTAGTCTTGTAGCTTCCTTTGCATTGTGGGAAGATAGTGTATTACTGCAAGAGCTTAGCATTGTTTATGTATTATACTGCACTTCTGTCTCCATAAGTAGAATTATTTTATAAAACTGGCTGCTCGTATTTTGAACTTTGTCTGGGGTCTTACTCTTGTAGTGTAACTGGCTATTGTGGCATAACTGTATAGTACTGCAAGATTTGAGTTATTTAACCATTTCATTTATTATTGCATTTTTCCATAAGCAGTGTTACTGGTAAATTCATACATAGTCTGGTACCTTAGACTGTGGTAGAATTGCAGTTGTTGGAAAGTTGTTAATTCATCTACAGGACTGGTGCTTCAGTGCTTTTACACTGTTTGTATTCCAGTTTTGCTGCTAAAATCTTATACACTGCTCATCATTTACCTGCTTAAAGTTGCATTCCAGTGACTTTCTGTTCCTTTGTTTGTATCTGCCCATCCCCACTGAAACATTAAATGAAAAATTCTGAAATTCTAACCTACCTGGGGTCCTATGACTTTAATGTCCTTAGATAATACAACCACTTAGTTTTTTTCTAAGATGTTGGTGCATCCCCTCCATTTAAAATACTGTTAAAATCATCCAGACCTTTTATCACTTTCTTCACTGTTAGCTTCCAGACTTCCACAAGAATACCATCTGTTCCTGAAGACTGACTATACATCAGTATTTTTATCTCACTCCTACTGTCCTAACTGTTAGTTGTTGAGCCTCACCTATCTCCAACTTGGGCATAATTAAGTCTTCCAAAAATATTTCCATCTGTGCTCTTTCTTAATTTCTACATTTCTCTGCCGTATACAAATTTTCATAACATTTCCAAAATATCTCTAAAACCTCTCCTTGATCTCTGGATCTGAAGTAGTTAACTTCATTTGATCAGCAACCTGTGGGTATCGGATCCGAGCCGGCAGCTTTCCAAGCTAAAGATCCGAGCTCCAAACTCCTCCCCCTTACCCATAATACCCTGCTACCTCCTTCTAGTCCTCAGATCTCGTTTGCCGCGGCTTTAACAAGCATGATTTATGAGCTTCTGGCGGTTAGGTAGGAAGTATTTCTCAAATTTTTGACTTTTTTGTAAAATTAGATAGCTGTGTGTTTGTGTTTAGTTTAGTTTAAACCCATCAGCTTAGCTTAATTTTATTATATTTACCCCTTCCCCTTATTCTTGTGCGTCTGTGTGTGTGGTTGTGTTTTTGGTTATGGCCGAAGGCCCTAAGATAATTTTTTCCAAGTGCTCTGAGTGTGGCCATAAGCTCTCGCCAGCCTATGGCCACAATCAGTGCGTTATTTGCCTGGGGGTAGTGCATTTGTCATCAAGCTGACATATCTGCGCAGCCTTTAACCCCCCGGCTGTGAGGGATAGGAGGAACAAGCTGATTCTGGCTGGTCTTATGCCCACTGATTCCGCTTCTTTCTCCTCGCCCTCAGTGGCTCCATCAACGGCTGCGGCTGTTCAGCCAGCTGTACTATCTCCCCTGGCTGGGACTCAACCTCCCACCATTTCCCAGGGAGAGAAGGAGGCGAAGAGAAAAGAAAGGAGAGAGAGAGGGAGAGGGATAGAGAAAAGCATAGGAGCCACAAGCGGTGGGCCCGACTCTGCCCCTTCGGCCCCGCCGGCTAAACAGCTCTCTTCTCCCCTGAAGATTTCCAGGTCTTCCCCTTCTCGGCTCTGTTCCCCACGTTTTTCGCCGGAGGAGGAGCCCCGGCCATCTTCGAGGTCATTGTGGCGGCCTTCCCGGCCAGCTTTGTCAGCCTCTTCTAGGTCGACATGAAGCCTTTCAGATGCTGACATGGACCGGACGATGCGTCGCTTCCTACAAGCCCAGATGCAGATGGGAGTGCTCCTGCCTCCCCCCTCCGGGGGGTAGCTTGGTCCCATTTTTTTGCCCCCATAGCTCCTTCTCCGATCCATTATCGGGTTTCAGAGCCAATGTCGGATCCGAGTAGTCTCGGAGTCAGGGAGTCTGCGCCGACAGTAGTTGCTACTTCGCCGGCCATGCCCTAGAGTTTGTCGGATCCATTTTCGGATCCCATCTCTCGGAGTCAAGAGGAGCACGTCGGATCCGAGGGGGTAGGTGTGTCTTCGGCTCTGTTGCAGTCTGAGCACACTTTCCTTTCGGGTTCGATCGCTTCGGCTCGGATCCCCGCGTCGGATCCGAGGGTGTTACTCATGGAACCCAGGGAGAGCGGTTCTCCTTCGACGTGGTGGAGAAGGTTCTCTCGAGAGGTTCGAGGACCCCTGCTCATGCTACGGATCCAGCCACCATTCCCTCGCAGATGGGCTTGTCTTCCATCATCCAGCCCCAGGGACAGCCTGCGTCGACGCCCTAGTCAGTCCCACTGGAGGAACATGACCCTGTTGGTGAGCCCTCCTCGGACAGTCCCGCCAAGGAGGTTCTTCACAAACATAGGTGTAATAGGAGGCACTTGGACTCCCCTGAGTCCCTCATGGAAGACACCGATTTAGAGGAAGGGGAAGGTTTCCCCAGGTCACCCCCCAAGGACATCTTCTTTGGAGACATTATAGAAATGCTGCACCTAAAAGGGGGGTGGTCAGCCTAAAAGCCTTCTTCGGATGAGTCTGTGTTTCTGGAGGCGTTTGACACAGGCCCGTCTACCGCTTGGGTGTCCCCTCTGGCCGACCCCTTGGTAAACCTCATTACTACCAGGGCATGGAAGGAGCCGGACACTGTAGAGCCAATCCCCAGGAGACCAGATAAAATCCTTAGTCTCCCTGTGGATAGGACAGCATGGAGTAAAGGTTCCCTGGTAGATGCCATGGTGGTGGCAGCTGCCTCCAAGAAGGAGCTGGCACAGGATAGTTCCTCGGTTCATCCTCCTGATAAGGAGTCTTGAACGATGGATCGCATCGGAAAGCGGTTGTTTGCTTCAGCTATCTTTTCTATAAGGGCGCTGAATTACTTGGCCCATGTGATTAGGCTTCAGCGGGATCTGGCGAAGGAATACGTTGAGTCTCCCCCTGAGTCCATGTTGGCCGAGGACAAACGGACCTTCTCGACTCGCATGGCCACTCTAAAATCTGTGTTGAACACTTCTGTGCGGCCACTCTCCCATGCCACGGAGGGGGCCACTAGAGTCAGTGGATCAGGCATCACCTTACAGCGTCACGCCTGGCTCCGACTTTGCGATTTTGCGGAACCCTTCAAGGCGTCCTTCGCGAATGCTCCCTTCGGTTCTACACTGTTTGGCAAGACCATCCGCAATACATTGGTCCAGAGCGAGAAGGATGGGAAGATGCTGTCTGCCGTTGGAATCCGCTTCTCGGCTCCTCAAAGGTCCTTTTCCTGGAACCAGAGAGGACAAAAGAAGATGTGGTCCCGGAAGTCTCAGCAGTCCCGTTACACTCCGGACCCTTCGTCCTTCAGAGGCAGAGGAGGACAAGGTGGTCGCCAGCCCAGGCAGAGGTGGGGGGCAAAGAATTTTGGGTCGCGAGAACCCTTCTCCGATCGACCCACGCAGCAGCCCTGAGGTGTTGCCCGACTGCTCCTCTCTGGAGGCAGTCGGTGGGCTTTTTTCGAAGCACCTGGTGCTATGGGAGTCCATCACGACAGATCGCAGGGTGCTCCGAATAATATCCATAGGCTACTCTATTCCCTTCATAATCCTTCCACCTCAATCAAGGCGCCTCCCCGATGTTCCACCCAGTCAGAGGAAGGCTGCAGCTTTAGAAATAAAGAAGCTGCTAGAAAAAAGAGCCATCCAGCACGTCCCCCCAGACCAGTCCGGGTTAGGCAATTACTCCAGGTTCTTTGTGGTGCCAAAAAAGACAGGGGACTTAAGACCAATTCTCAACCTTTCTACAATTAACCTCTTTGTTGCCCAGGAGAAATTCCGGATGGTCACTCTTCAATCCATTCTCCCCCTACTGCAGGAGAATGACTGGATGTGGTCCATAGACCTCAAGGATGTGTACTACCACATTCTCATGGGCAGACGATCCAGGAGGTTTCTCCGCTTTCGGCTGGGGGCCAGTCATTACCAGTTCAGGGTCCTACCATTCGGCCTCATCACAGCTCCCAGGGTGTTCACCAAGGTCATGGCAGTTGTAGTGGCCCACCTGCGGCTTCAGGGAATACAGGTGTTTCCTTACCTGGACGACTGGCTCCTTGCCACCTCCACCAGGCATCTACTCTGCTCGGTCAGGGATTGCTTCCTTCTCTTAGCCTCCCAGTTGGGAATCACTATAAATTACAGGAAATCATCTCTTCAACCAATGCAAGTCCTGGACTTCATAGGGGCCAGAATAGATACACTTCAGACCAAGGCCTTCTTGATGTCGGACAGGTTTCGCATCTTAACCCTTCACGTCCTAGCACTCCTTCAATCTCCAGCCCCATCAGCGGAGTTAGTCCTGAGATCCTTAGGGTCCATGGCAGCAGCAATCAGCCTTTCGCCCCTAGCTCGCTTGCACATGAGGGTCCTCCAATGGACCATGCAGGTCCAGTGGTCCATCCTTCAACACCCGCTGGACTCTCCAATCCCCCTCAGCAGAGTTTGCAGAAATTCGCTCATATGGTGGCTCCAATCTCGGGAGCTTTGGGAAGGATGACCGCTCATAATGCCACAGCCCCAAGCCACGGTAACCATGGACGCGTCTCGCCTTGGGTGGGTGGGGGGCATTGTATGGGCAGAACTGTCCAAGGTACGTGGACTCAGACAGAGACTGTTCTGCATGTCAGTGTTCTGCAAGCTCTTCATGCCTTTCTCCCTCCAGGAACTATTGCAATTCAGACAGACAACGTCAGTGGTCTGGTACATCAACAAACAGTGGGGGACCAGGTCTTACCCTCTTTGCCGGGAGGACATGAGAGTTTGGGATTGGGCGATATCCACCAACCGTTTTCTGTTAGCAACGCACATTCCGGGTCGGTCCAACATCCTAGCAGACAAGCTGAGTCAAACTATCCTATCGCCTTACGAGTGGTCTCTGAACCCCTTAGTAGCTAAACAGATCTTCCGCAAGTGGGGTCAGCCTTGCTGCGATCTCTTCGCATCGCCTTCAAACGCGAAGTGCAGTGAGTTTTTCGCTCTAATCCCCCCCCCCTCCCCGGGGGAAAGCTCCAGAGACGCTCTAGTTCATGCTTGGCCATCTGGTTTTCTTTGTTTATCCTCCTCTTCCGTTAATGACAACGTTTTTACAGAAAGCTCGTCGGTTGGGGAACAAGATTATCCTCATAGCCCCATTCTGGCCTTGTCAAACCTGGTTCCCGTACCTACGGTCTCATCTCATAGCTCCTCTTTGGATCTTAGATTCTATCCCGGATCGGATTTCTCATCCTTCGGGATTAGAAACTCCGAATCTGGATGACCTCAAGCTCTCAGCTTGGTTGATCCAATTCCATTAGTTTCCAGGACTCCCGATATCTTGTCCGCAGTTAGATCCATCCTGGTAGCGGCGCATAAGCCTTCTACCAGGAAGGTTTACAACAGCAAATGGAAATGGTTTTCCATTTGGGCTTCGCATAAGAATTTGGATCCTTTCACTGCTCCCATTCCAGCAGTGCTTGATTTCCTATCTCATATTTTTCAGCAAGGGGCCAGTTCTTCTACTGTAAAGGTTCAAATGCCTGCCATTTCCCATTTTCACATTGGAGACCATCTTAGTCCTTTAGATTCCACTAAGATTTGTAAGACCTTCTTAAAAGGATCTTTTCTTTTGAGACCTCCTATTAGGAATGCTGTTCCCCCATGGGACCTGACCTTGGTCCTTCAGGCTCTAACTGGACCACCCTTTGAACCTGCAGTTTCTGTTGATCTAAAATTCTTATGTTGGAAAACTGCTTTCTTAATAGCTATTACTTCAGCTAGAAGGGTGTCAGAACTCCAGGCCCTTTGTACTAAACCCCCATATCTTGTTTTCCATAAGGACAGAGTCTCTCTCAGGACTAACCCCTCCTTCTTACCTAAAGTGGCTTCCAAGGCAAATATCAATCAGTTTATTAATCTACCAGTTTTCTTCCCTAACTATCAGAATAAAGGGGAATACAAACTTCATTTGTTAGATGTTCATAGACAATTGCACTTTTACCTACACAGAACAGCTGCCTTTTGCAAGTCAGAGCAGTTATTTGTTTCCTTTGCGAAGCCATTCTTGGGTAAGCCAATGTCGAAGGTGACTCTAGCTAGATGGATTTCTCACTGCATTTTGCTCACATACAAAATATCTGGTGTGCCTGAGCCCTTAGGAGTTCATGCCCATTCTACCTGTTCTATGGCTACTTCTACTGCATTCTGGTCAAGAGTGCCTTTGGATGATATTTGTTCTGCGGCCACTTGGGCTTCCTCTCATACCTTTATCTCTCATTATAAATTGGATTTAATAAATCCACAAAAACGGTGCACAATGTGCTTGAAGCAAACCAAGTAACCAAAAGTAGCACAGCATTGCCGGTCCACAGAGAAGTTTTTTAATTATTAACACAAAAGAAACATGAGGTTAAGCGCTTTCATCAAATAAATTGACTTCATCAGAACAAGTAATAGTAAAAACATTAAAGCTTAAATACCAAACAATTTGAATTCATTGGTTCAGTACTAACCAATACTATGCTTAAAAATCCCACTTTTCATGAATAGTAAGCATTATATGCATGATCAAACAATGAATAATTAATTAGTTAGGTTCAGTGAAAAAACTTTTCTACATGGGACAATATATGATACGTATACATATACTTACCCAACCAATCCATATTTAAGCTTTAATGTTTTTACTATTACTTGTTCTGATGAAGTCAATTTATTTGATGAAAGCGCTTAACCTCATGTTTTTTGTGTTAATAATAAAAAACTTCTCTGTGGACCCGCAACACCGTGCTACTTTTGGTTACTAAATTGGATTTAATATCTAGAGGAAGAGCAGCTTTTGGCATTGCAGTGCTCCGGAATATCCTTCCTTGAGGACCTCCCAAGTTTTTTGGTAGCTGGGGACTCTGTCCCACAGGTTGCTGATCAAATGAAGTTAACAACTTCAGATAAAGAAGTTATGTACTCACCATAACGTTCCATCTGAGTAGGTAACTTCATTTGTCAGCAACCGACCCCCCCCCTCCTTCCCCCTAACCTGGTTCTCGGGTTATCTGAATCCTGGAATATCAGCTTTTGGTATTCATTAGGTTAGGATGTTTCAGGTTGTTGTTTTGTCTAGGTGACTTTGTATAATTGGACAAACGCGCTCTGAGGACTAGGAGGTAGCAGGGTATTATGGGTAAGGGGGAGGAGCTTGAAGCTTGGATCTTTAGCTTGCAAAGCTGCCGGCTCAGATCCAGGTCGGATCCGATACTCACAGGTTGCTGACAAATGAAGGTACCTACTCTGATGGAACGCTATGGTGAGTACATAACTTCTTTTTATTTGTCTTGGTATAAGCTCCTTTACTCTGGCAACAACCCTTTCTGTTTTCTGCTGCCTAAGTCCTTGTGCTAAAAGTTTTTGTGCTGTGGAGTTATCAAAAAATAGTTGCTTAACAGCAATCTCTCTAAACTCATTCAGCTACTCCCTTATTTTCTCTTTAGCACTTCTTTGTGTTCTGTGAAATTCCCTTATTCTGCAGTACTTTAACCTTTGTCAGTCCCTCTAAATAATTCTTGTTGCTTCTTAGCCATATCTTTCTTTTCTTTTCTTGCTACCCTATTTCAAACTCCACTTTCATTTTATCCCATTCCCTAGCTATATTTTCTGAAGAATTTTCTCTCTTCCCCAATATAACTCACAAATGATTTCCACTACCCATTCCTTAAATTCTTCTTTTTTTAACAGGTTGGTGGGGAAGCACCAGTGTCTCATTTTTATTTTATTACTCTTATTTTAGGTTCATAGGTAGGTACTAGGCTAACGGCCAAAGGGCCTATGTAAGCCTAGCCAACAAGGTTCCCTGGCTTAACGCCACCCAAGAAAGTTATTTTCCTGTGCCACTGTCTTTAGTTGTTATTGGCACATAATCGTAAATAGTTATTGTATGCATTTCGACATTTTCAGTGAAATGTACATGTTGTTGTTTGTCTTGCAGCTTTCTCCCGGTTAGGGGTTGCCACAGCGGAACTCCGGTCCGCTAATGATTGGCAGTAAATTTTTACGAAATGCCGAGGTGCCAGCTCGACGCCCAACCTTCAACGAAGGCACGCCCATTTACGCACGCATGTCTTTCGAACGCTACCCAACTGCGGGGAGGACATGCAGACTCCACACAGAAGGCACTCCCAAGCCAAGCCGAGAATCGAACGGGAGAACCTCTTGCTGTGAGGTAACAACGGTACCACCGTACCACCGCGGAATGCTATTAAATGTACATATTCCTGTAAAATACATTTAAAAAATCCTTTTCCTCTCACTGTTACTGCTGTAAGACTCTTCTACTGTGTTTTTTTTACTTTACGAGTATAGGATTTATTCATTTTGTGGCAGGAGGTGTTTGGTAATTGAGTTGTAAAATACTCTAAAGACCTCATAGTGTAGTCATTTTATTGGCAAGAGGGCTCATTGGTTAGCTTTCTGTTTTTCCTGTGCCGCTAGATATTTTGCATGTATGCATGGGTTAGCAGTGCCCTGCACAGTAGCAAACACCTAAGAACAGTTCATAATATTGAACACTGTAAAGTGGCAGTATAACACAAATGCCATGTGCACCAACAATCTTAGACGCGTAGTTAGTTGAGAGTCAAGTGGCAATGACTAAAGATTTAGTTGAATACCGTATCACGTAAACATTAAAGTTAGTAGAATTTAGTACTGTTTAGCATAATCTGCTCCAATAAAGCACCCTTAATAGCCTTCTAACTCCAATACACCACCCCCTTGTTGCTCACAAATCAAAGGACTGGACAACATGAATATGCAATTTCCTAACTTCTCTGTAGCCAGCTTGATGGATATGGTCATCTAGAGACAATGTAGCAGTTGTCTTGTGTTTACTGACAAGCACTTAATCCTTAAAGAAGTAGGCACAGTATGCAATAGGTATACTTACACAACAACACTGGAGGCTAAACTACATTCCCATATAAGTGCACATCAGGTTGTCAAAATTATGGACACAATTTGCACACAGAATAATGTATGCTGAGGCACTTAAAGCATTCTTCCCAAGCAACAAAGATTGAATAGATCATCCATTGTCAATGTTGTGCCTCAGCAAGCTGAAAGCTACTCAAAAAAAGCAACACCTAAAACCACACCTAATATCACTCTCCGTGGAACCCCAAACACTAAGCCCCTAAGGCAAGAAAACGCACTTCCCAGAACTCTCATCATAGGGGACTCCATTGCAAGATACACTGATGCCTGTCTGACCAGGCTGAGCAAGGAGAAGATAACTGCTATTGCTTATTTGGAGCCATAATCCACCAAGTCATGCATGCACTGAAGTCATTATGCCACAGGTACCACTATGATTCCATCGTAGTCCATGTAGGTGTAAGTGGCCAGAGATATACCTCCCGAGGGGGCTGTATGAAGAGAGATTATGCAGCTGTCAGACTGTGTGTCTCAGGACAGTATGAGCCTAGCACTGAGTAGCATATTATTATCACAGAGGACGATGCCGTGATATGAGCAAAAAATGATTGATTTCAACATCAGGCTGTCTTTTGGGAATATAGTATTTGTCAGCTTGGAAGGACATGGTTAACATACCACATTCCTTTACCAAGGATGGTCTGTACCTCTGTCCTTTAGGCTTTCGAATACTTGCTAAAACTTTATCCACTCCCATAGTGCCTTTTTAGGCAATGCTAAATTAACAAACCCACTGACATAGCAAAATCAACTCGACTGAACCTCAGGGTTTTACTGCTCATGGTCAGGAGCTTAAAAAACTACACTCCCTCCAAGCCCTCCTTATACAAGAGAATCTAGACATCTATACAGTTACTGAAACATGGTTCATGGTAGGGAGAGTACTCCAGCAGTGCAAGGTTTCAGTGCTTCCCACACTTTTAGACCAGTACCTGCACAGAAAAGGTAACCAGCATACGTATAGAATGGTCAAAGAGGTTGATGATCTGGAGTTCCTCCACGTGCAGTTCACGGTAGGAAAAATTGAGTACCAGCCATATCCTAGTCAGCTGTAGGTCGCCCGCCATGTTTCAAGAAGCTCACAATGTATACTTGGACCTACTGGAGACACTTACTATCTAACCTAACACCCTACGCATGGGAGACTTTAATTACCCCTCTATAGACTGGGAATCCTACACAGACCTTAAATCTCCAGGCACAGAGATTACTGGACTTTGTAAATGCAAACGCCTTTGACCCAATAGTGAATACACCCACTAGAGGCACCAACACACTGGACCTTGTGCTTACAAATGTGGGCGAATGCTGCACCCCCCCCCCCCCAGTGTCTCATCCTCCCCAGTAAAGTCCGACCATAAAGCTGTCTCTTCCGAAATCAATATCAAATTTGTAATTGTATTAAAACCAGTAAATGTTAGGAACTATTCCAAGGCAAATTACCTTTTATTAATTGATGGATTGCCAAAATTCAGTGCTCCTCCAAACCCAGAAAACACAGCACCCTATGCTGAATTGCTCTCAGAAGCTCTGTACAAATATGTCAGTGGCTGCATAGAAGCTACTGTACCTACCAGAAGTAAGCCCAGGACTAGCCCTAGAAACCATCTTGATGGCATCCCAAATTAAAGGGAATATACAACAAACGGAAAAAATATGGCTAAAAATCAGTAAGGGTAATTTCCATAAAAATAGAAACTCTGTCATGAAATTAAATAGGCAACTAAGAGGGCTAATTAGGTCAGGTAAAGCCAACTTTGAGGTTAAGATAGTCTTCTTGGTGAAAAATAACTACAGGACCTTCTACATGTTGGAAATCTCAAGGGCGGCACACAGCAATATGCTGAACTGGTGGTTAATGGTGCCACATTTACTGAGTCTGGTGATATAGCAAACCTGTTGGCAGACAAATTCAGTTCTGACTTTATCCTCCTCTCACTCCCAACCATCTCCTCAAACATAACCTCTGCAGCTGTAACTAGGGAGCATATACTGGCTGCACTCACTAAAGCCAAGAACATCGCCTCAGTGGTCCCCCATAACATCATAGGATGCTTCTTGAGGGTCTACTTCACCCTGTCGAAGGCCGACAATATCGAAGCTGATATTGTCGGCACCAAAATGTCGAAAGTGAAAGTCATTGCACGTGTAAACAGAAATCTCCGTAAGGGGAGATTTCCGTTTACTGCAATGTAGTGCGATCTCAGAGTTGGTATATTTAAGTAGTGGTGGGTGTGGGGGTGCAGGGGGGCTTGCCCCCGTGCATAGAGCAATTTGTGTTGTGTTTGGGTGTTTTTGTTTTTTTTTTTTTGTGTGTGTGTGTGTGTATGCAATGTTCGGAGGTTTTGACATTTTCGTGTCTATTACGCTGCCGACACTTTGAGTTTTTGACAGCGTAATATAAACGCCTTCCTGAATAGTCTTAAAATATGACTAGTCAGAACCCTTGGGGTCATCGTTTAACTAACATTTGGCTAACATTTGATACAATAACCCACTCGTCATTCTCAACACACTTGTGGAACTAAGTGTAAACCCCTTTATAACATACTGGATAGCTGGCTGGATCACTGATAGGACCTAGGAGGTTAGAGTTGGTGAGGCCACGCTTTTTGTTGGAGAAACTTTTGTATTTCCTCCTTAGCATGTTCTGCATCAAAAAATGACTGACCCTCCAGGAAAAAAATATTACTAACATAGCTGGCTGCAGCAACTTGAATCTCAGACCTGCTTTTCGACATTCCCTGATTACTCACTGTACACCAGCCAGAAGAGAATATATTCCAGTAATTGTATTCCACAAACGCACTTTCTCCAGCTTTTAGTACTTTGTACTTCTGCCACAGTTTCATCAGACTCAACTCTTTCTTGCAGGTAGGATTGCATCTTTTCTTAATACAGGTCTTGACTGCTTTCTCATGGCCAGGTTTGGACCATGCACATGATGTGCCCTTTTAATTAATAAATTCTGCTGTGGAATACCAAAGTAATTGTTTGTGGTTTCATAAAGTTAATACAGTCTGTTTCACTTTCTCTGGTACAGCATAAAAAATCACGTGTTTTTTCTGTGTGCTCTGTCCTCCCAACCCTTTTTTGAAACAGCTCTTCTTGACCAGTCTCATAAAGAGCCAGCCTTTCCTTCATTTTAACCTCCCAATTTTTGGAGTTTTATCTGCTCATTTGACTATCGTTTTAAAGCTTCTTCCATTATTTTCAGACTTTTATTATTTGAGTTGATATACTCTTTCTGTGTTTTGTTTATTTTAATCAGCTCTGAGTGCATTTGACTTATTTTTTCCCCTAGATTACTGGAAGTCATGTCTTGCAGCAAAGCTGGAGCTTGAACTGCATTTTGTTGAACAGCTGACAAATTATTCCCAGCCAGTGTTTTCTCCTCACCTTTTGTGGTCGATTTTCTTTCAAGTTCTTCAAGTTTCTTCTTTGCTGGCATCAAGGATCCACTTACTAGCCAGTAACTGAAATTTAACCCAAAAGACAAATCCACTGGCTCTGTTTTTTTTTTTTTTTTTGAGTTTCTGTCAGAGTGCAGCCATCTTGGAAGT
The DNA here is from genome assembly GCF_019279795.1 of Protopterus annectens. Lineage (NCBI taxonomy): Eukaryota > Metazoa > Chordata > Ceratodontiformes > Protopteridae > Protopterus > Protopterus annectens. The sequence goes on along the minus strand of NC_056729.1, from coordinate 1,234,000,746 downwards.
CCTTAACAGCAGTTTTTGGTGGAATGTAAATGCACGCCAGTCTAATCCTCCTCCCTTTCCAATAAACCTTTACTACCACAAATCTACCATTGTTTTCTTTTTGCCTTTTTTTGTCATTGTTGGTGACCCTCTCACAGGTAGCATTATTACTCCCCCTTTCCTTTGTCCCTAATATTCTTCTGAGTATCCATCATGAAATCCCTTTCTTGTCAAATTTCCATGAAAATTTCTTTCCAAATGTATCTTCTGCTGCATTGTTATTTGCACTCTGCATTTCATAATATAATTCAGTACTCCTTCCTTTAAGGATAGCATAGCCATTATGATAAGAAGTTATTGCTCCAACCTATTGTACATGACAGTTTTTTGAACGTGAATTGCCAACATTTGTGTTACATGAACACACTGTTTGAAAGACTGGTAGTTTGTACAGGTGTTTCTCCTCATCTTCATTTGACCTATATCAATCACATTTTTGAAAACTTTTTATTTTAATGTAAACCCTCAAACGAAAAAGTAAGTACATTTTCAAAACACTCCTATCAACGTAGAAGCACACAAACTATGTACATCTTCAAAAAAATGAAGTTTAAGCCCTCAGATAGGAAAAATTGCCTAGATTCAATAGCTGCACCCACAGGCATTACCTTACATAAAATTAAGGTTACCCATGGTAAAGCACATGCTGCAGCCTGTTTTCCCAGTTGCACTTATTACTGTTTATCAATATTCCCCTCCGTGATGTGAAAAATAGCCAGTGCTCAAACATCATCATTTTGTTTTTGAAAGCCTTCTTGCCTACAAAAGAATTTGTGTACAGCGTAAACCAAAAGCATTTATCTAGACATCAACCCTTGTAAAAATAAGGGAAAATATTTTAATTCTACTTACAAGTCATGTTTACACCCTACCCCTACCCCAGTAGCCCCAGATCACAACAAATTAACATTAAACTTGCTTTTGTCCAGCCTTTCTTCTTTTGCTATGCTGTAAAGACTTTATTTCCTACAGCTAAAAGAAGTACTTGTTTATTTTAATATCTTTAGCACATACAGCTGCCACTGAAAATACTCCCTCTTCACATGTAAAATACCCCTGGCTACACAGAATAGCTCTACTGTATATAACATACTTTATATCATGAAACATTTTATACAAATATGAAGAACATAAAATGTTTTACTACCTTACTTTTTCCCCTTTTATTGTTCTTCTAAACATTAATAACATAGTGACATAAAGTGGGGTGCATCTTTATAGTCCGCCCACACATTTTTACAAAGTCAGCAAGTCCAGTCTTTTTTTCTGCTTTTACAAATGTGATTGATGTTTATAGTCTCCCATTTATTCATGAATTTCAGTGTTGCCGATCTTCCGCTTCATTTCTATCTCCCAAGACCAAACTCTGGTTCATGTCAGTGGTACTCCTGATTCTTCTTGTAAGTCTCTGTGCTTTGTGTCTCTAGTATTTTACTTTGGAACATTTTAAAAGGTTTCACTGGCAAAGTCTCTTTATGAACCTTACTGTCAGAAGAATGAAAAGCAGCATCCCCTTCTGCTTACTGTCTCATTTTTTGTTGGATAAACTTTATTTCCTGCTTAGCTTGCTCTACGTCAGAAAATTACTTTGATCTTCCAGGAAGAAGTACTCTGAAGACAGCTGGATGCAGTCGCTTGAATCTCAAATGTGCCTCTTGATATTCCATGATTGCTGGAATAAATTTGCTTCTCTTCCTTCTGGTCTACAGTGAGTAAACACTCTGCTGTCTCCATATTTTAATACTTTGCCATTCTGCCAAAGTTTGGTCAGAATCAACTGTGCTAGTATGATTGCATGTTTGCTAATACAGGTCTTGGCTGCTTTCTGATGGCCGGGTTTGGATCATGCACTTGATGTGTCCTTTCAATTAATAAATCCTATTGTGGAATACCAGTCCAGTTACTTATTTGTGCTTTCCTAAAACCAATACAGTCTGTTCCTTCCACTTTTTCTGGTAGAGCAGAAAATTTCATGTGTTGTGATTTGATAACTAACGTATCAATTTTTTTTATAACAGCTGTTTTTGAAAAAAAAACGGCATTTCCTTCAGTTCACCTCTGATTTTTCATCTGAACAGCTGTTTAAAGCTTCTTCTATTTTCCATTTTTTTGTTATTTGAGTTGGTATATTCTTTCAGTGTTTGATTTATTTTAATCACCAGTGCATTTGATTTATTTTTCCTCTAAATTCCTGGAAGTCATCTCTTCAACCAGAGCCGAAGCTTGAACTGCTTTGTGCTGAACAGCTGCAGAATCCTTCCCAGACAGTTTTTTTTTCTGTTTACCTTTTGTTTCAGGTTTTCCAAATTTCTTCCTTGCTGGTATGCAGACAGTGCATTTTCTAGCCAGTGACTGAATTTTAGTAAAAAAAAAATGTTTTAATGGTATTCCTTTTTCTCGCTTTCTGTTATCACATGGGGAGAGCTGAAGTTAGCTGTTGATCACTTTGTAGCCATCTTAAAAGTCATGTTACTTGTAAATGTATGCATAGTGTGGTGCCTTATACTGTGATAGAATTGCAGTAGTGGGACTGTTAATTCTGCTCCAGAACTGGTTTATATTCCTGTTTTGCTGCTAGAGTCTTGCATTCTATTTACTTGCCTAAAATTACATTTCATTGCCTTTCTTTTCCACTGCTGTTAGTGTCTGTCACCCCCCCCCCCCACTGAGATTTAAGCTTAAACTTTTGAAATTCAAACCTACCTGGGGTCATTGATGTGTAGCTCAAAGACATATAGGACTAGAGCTCCAGTACTGGCTTTGATCGGATGCCTTTCTAAGAAGGCTGCTATATCCACCACAGAGCTATGCCCATCCAGGGTATTTTACTCGAGTCAGAGAGGTATGTAAAGCCCAGAACTGAGAGAAATAAGATTTTCATCAAAAAGGAAAGGAAAAAATGTTTAGTTTCTGGTTAAATATTTAGGTTGCACGTATAGTGACCTATGTAGTGATACTTTTTTTGTATGTTCTGCCTTTTTTCCATGTTTTAGCCAAAAAAGGTAACTGTTTGCATTGTTAACACCTTTATTAAATTATCACTGAAGACATAAACAAATATACAGTAACAGAAAAGAAAATAAACCATCTTATCATTTTTTCCATTTACATACATTGTTTGGTCATCAATCCATCATTACATAGATCAGTGAATTCCTGCCTTTCTTTATGCCTCACAACTCTTCCTTAAAATTATTCTGCATCTATTGTTCCCACAATTTCCATTTATTTCTATGTAAATTACTCCTTCCTTTTTCTAAGGATCCCTCTTCCTGTTCTTTTATCTGTTTCATAATGTTTAATACTTTTGCTACATTTGGTCTAAACTTTGATTTCCATTTTCTAGTAATTGCCTTTTAAGCAGCCAAGAGAATTAAACTTAGTAATTCATGCTTTGTTAGATAATTCAGATCCTGTATCTCAGCTCATAAAAATTATATTTTTTACAGCCATTTGCTTATCCAGTATTTCTGACAGAGTACTCTGTAAGCCATGTTTACATTCTGCATCATTACACTCGCAATGCATATATTATCCAGTTGTCTCTATATTCCTCATTGCACCTCCAACATTTGGTATCTACCGGAGGAAAAATTCTTTGTCTGATTAGGGTATAAAATACCTATCCAAACACTTCCAAAGATCATAAACCACCTGGACTGTGTTGCAAACCTGGGAGCCATACATATGTCAGCCCATTGTTTTGTTGTAAATTGCTTTTCCAGCCTCTGTTCCCAATCTTTTCTAACTTCCTCTGATTGAGTTATCATGCAATATTTTATATGCCCTACAGTTGTCCATTTTTTAACAGCAGTTTCTGTTCTAGATTGAACCAAAAACTCCATCAGAGCAGGTCTTTCACTTAAGGTTCCCCTATCCCTTTCTCTTTGCATGTACTCAAATATCAGTCCCTGGTAGGGAAGGCAGTCTCTGGTTTGCTGTCCAAATGCCTTATTGCCTTATCAAACACTGTTTCCTTTCCCTCTCTAGTTATTTTCTCCCAATTACCTTGGCTCCTTTGCCAGTTTTCTCCACCCCCCTCTTGACTATTTTCTGTAGCCCTACTTGCAGTTTTCATGCTGGCAAAACTGCCTTTTCCATTCTTGTATTGGCCTACTTCTTAGAACACGTTATGCTACTTCATGACTATAATATTCTGTATGTTTGCTTTTACTCTCTTCAAGGATCTTCATAAAATCACATTCTGTCTTTATTTTCTTCATCTTCCTTCTTGCTTCATCATCATTCCTTTCCATTGTGAGTTTATAACCTTCGGCTTGCATTACGTATACAAGCCTTAAGAGTGTAGCTCTAAAATATTCCTTCACGTCAAGTAAGCCTAAGCCACCTTGGTCTCTTGGAAGGATCTCTTGCCGTATTCCCATCACAGAAAAATTCCTTCAACTCTTTATTAATTTTTGCCCACAACTTTAACTCTGGTTGATAAAAATATGCCTGACCTGTATATAAAACTAAAAACATTTTCACTTCTTTTGTATACTCTTATCCATTTCCATAAACAAAAGCTTTCAGTTCCTCCATTTTTATTATCTTTTGTTAGTCTCTTCCTACATATCCCTAAATGCCAAAACAGAAGCCATACCTCTGTATACTTCATCTTAATCTGTTTGCATTTTTTTAGTTTATTGTGGTACCTTAGTTTTGTAGCTTCATTTGCAGTTGTTGGAAGATTGTCAATTACTTAAAGTTCTTAATGTAATGTATACATAATGCTGCACTTATACCTCCAGAAGCAGAATTACTTGTAAAAACTAGCTGTTTGTATTTTGAACCCTGAGTGAGACCTTGGTCTTTTAGTTCCATTCACATTTTTAACAGAACTGTGAACTACCCATTTTGAGCCTCATTTAGTAATTTATTACTGCATTTTTTTTCCATAAACTGTGTTAATTGGTAAATGTTTAGATAGTTTGGTGCCTTGAACCGTGATAGAATTGCAGTAGTGGGAGTATTGTTAATTTTGTTCCAGGTCTGGTGCATCACTGCTTTTACAGTTGTTTATATTCCAGTTTTGCTGCCATTATATTCTGCTGATCATTTACCTACTTAAAGTTGCTTTCCTGTTCCTGTTCTGTGTGTCAGCCCCCCATCCCTGACTGAGAAATTAAGCTAATGTTTCTGAAATTCTAACCTACCTGCGATCATTGACCTGTACCTCTGAGTCATAGGACTAGAGCTCCATTACTGGCTTTATTTGATTCAGTCCCTCCATAGCTAGCCTGCTTCTTGCAGCTCAGTTTTTTTCCCAACCCTCCCATTCTTTTCTTGTTGTGGTTTTAAAAAGCTGCATCTTTGGCCCTAGCCCTTTATACTAATCTCACTTTCAAAGCCCCTCCCTCACCTCTTTCATTGATATTATCAGTCGTTTAAGCTATTTAAGTGCTTTTCCCACCCATTCTTTTCCATAGAGTCAAAATACTGAGACCCTACCCATCAAATTAGTATTGCTCTTGAGTAATTACTACAGATAGTCTCCTGTTCATTTTCTCAGCACTCCCATGTACTTGGCACCCTTGATACACTTTAATGGGGTCTTGAATTAATCCTGCTCCATCCTTGGCAAATAAGAGATTTATTTTATTTTTACTTCTGTTAACTGCTTGAGTGGTAATACTTTTTTTTGCCTTATTTGTTGATTTTGCACTTAAAAACAATTTAAAAGTGTATAATATTTGAAATCTTCTTGTCCAGAACGTTTAAGTTGTTTTGTGGTAGTATTACAATCTGAAGAAATCTTTTTATGTTTGTGTTGAGGACTGGCATAGTCCTTCTAATTGCAGAAGATGGAGGTCTGGTTTGTCTTGAATTGGGAAACAAAACTATAAATTTAGTCATTTTTTTTTCTCCATAGGACTTGCAAAAGAGTGTTAACAATTTATTGTTTAATTTTATTTACTTGTATTTTGATTCCCAAACTCTCCAAGTTGAGGATTGTAGCACATTTTCAGTGGGCATGAATATAGCATGAGTAAGATGAACAAGCAAGTTTACGAGCACCACTTAGAGCTTATTGCAGACTGAATGCCATTAACTTGTATAGTTATTTAAATGACTTATTCTTTGCTTAGTCTTCATCTAGATGCCAATTGTCATAAACATGGGTTATGTCGTTTTATGATCAATCTGGGCTTCCTGATAAGTGTTGCAAAATCCTTCATGACTCCATCTCGCAGGATTGTGTTTCTCCAGCTTCCTTCTAGATAATTATCTTTAATAATAAGTCGTTTTCACCCAGAAGAAGGTAGATTTTTATCTGGAATCTTTTTTGAGATTTTTCAGGATTCAAGAGTTGGTGGCATGTTCAACTGTCATGATTCCCCTAGTCAGTTTGTATTTGAGAAATGTACCGTAGTTTCTAAAAATGCAAAAAAACAAAAAAAGAAAAAATATATATGGGCCCAGCGTTTACATCCTCTAGGGTATCATATTTCAGTTTGGGGTTTATAAAAATAGAACTGCATTGGTGGACACGCATTTAGCTGAAGTCAGGTCTCATTTTCTCTCCTCATAACCAAACAAGTCTTTTACCACAAATTCTTCAGATATTGCTTGAGGAGCAGTTTCCATGGGGGTAGAGGTGCAAGCTTTATGGAGTAACTTCAACAGGCCAAAACATGTCATTGTAAAGGAAATGTTGGCTGTGATAGATGCCTTGAAATCTGTCTCTCACCTATGGTCACTAGGACTTCTGTAAGTGATTACAGACAAAGCCACAGTCATGTGGCAAACAGCTATGCAGCAGGAGACATGTTTGGAAAGAACTGAACATGTGAATTTGATAAAGAAGCAATTTTAGGATGGTTATTCAGTGGAATATCTGGGACAAAGGAAAAGGGGAGTTATTGTACTAATTGCAAGAAGATCTCCAGTAGTGATGAGGAAAAAAAAAGACAATGGGACATTTCTAGTACTAACGGGCTACTGGCAAGGGAAGAGGATTACACTGGCATGTATTTATATTCCAGCTAAATCTGTTATAATGGAGCCTGAGAAGATTCTGGAGAAATGATCAGTTTACAGCAGGCAATATTACTTGTAGGTGGGGACGGGAATTTAATTTGCAGCAGTGAGGATGTATCTAGGGCCCCAGAAGGGAAACTAACAAAAGAGGGTAGATTTTTGAAGAAATATTTGAAAATGTTTGGCATGGAAGATGTGAATTCAGTAGCAGGATTTTAAAGTGAATTTACATGTTATTCCCAAAGGTGCAAAAACTGTCCTATGGTAGACAGAAGTTATATTTCACAGGAACCTGTGCATTTATTTGAAAGTTTTGATATGCATTAAATAACTATTTCAGATCATGTGCCAATAATAACTAAAATAAAAATGCAGGATAATGAAATAAAAATGAGGCACTGGTGCTTCCCCCACCTGTTAGAAAAAGATGAATTTAAGGAATGGGTAGTGGAAATTATTCAAGAGTTATTAGAAAGATAGAAATTTCTTTTGAAAATGTAGCTGGGGAGTGGGATAAAATAAAAGTGGAGTTTAAAATGGGGTGTAAATGAAAGAGCTATGGTTAAGAAGCAACAGAAAATATTTAGATGGACTGACAAAGGTTAAAGTATTGCAGAATAGAGAATAGGGGGGGAATCTCAAAGAATAAGAAGAGAAACAATTATAGAATACTAAACAGAAAATAAGGGATTTCCTTGATTAATATGCATGTGTGTATAAAGACTGCTGTTAAGCAACTTTTTTTTTTAAAAACTATATATATATATTTATTTTATTTTTATTTTACATTTGTTGACCGGGCTAGTCCAACTGGATACATGTCCATTTCAGTAGAAGCCCGAGGAGATAAGCTCCAACGAGAACAATAACAAAAATTACAAAATCATATATAAAAAAATTGATGTAAACAAGGTACAATGCTTTTACATTAGTGAGACTAATCCAAAAGGTTAGAAGTTGATAACATATAGCAAAAAGTGCAGGTGTAAGTAGTATCATTTAAATGCAGTTGTAATACATAGTATATGGAAGACAAGGCAGCTGATAATATATAATATATATATATATATATATATATATATATATATATACATATATATATATATACTGGTATAAGTAGTATCATTCCATGCAGTTTTAATATGTAGTATATAGAAGAGAAAGCAGCTAATTATGTACACTTAAGTACAAATGGTATTTACATTAATAAAAAACAAGAAGATGTAAGTAGTAGTATCTAGAAGTAGAATATTAGTTGTACTTAAGAAAAGGGGGGTAGATTACTGAGAAGAGGAGGGTAGGCTGAACCTAGTAGCAGGGCTAGTTGATCTTTGTAGATATAGATATTTATTTATAACAGTGCATATACACTTCTGTTTGTTAGAATAAGATACAACAGGGTTATAACAGTGCATGTACCCTTCTGTTTGCTAGAGTTGTTGTTGTGTCTTCCAGCTTTTCCCGGTTAGGGGTCGCCACAGCAGGACTCCGGTCCGCTAATGGTTGGCAGTAGATTTTTACGTACCGAGTTGCCGGCTCTGACGCACAACCTTCAACGAAGGTATGCCCATTCACGCACGTCTCCACACAGAAGATGCTCTAGCTGAGAATCGAACAGGACAACGTCTTACTGTGAGGCAACAACGCTACCGCAGCACCACCACCGCAGTTAATGTTGTTGTGTCTTTCGGCTTTTCCCGGTTAGGGGTCGCCACAGCGGAACTCCGGTCCACTAATGATTGGCAGTAGATTTTTACATGCCGAGTTGCCAGCTCTGATGCACAACCTTCAAAGAACGTATGCCCATTCACGCACGTCTCCACACACAAGACGTTCTAGCTGAGAATAGAACAGGACAACGTCATACTGTGAGGCGATAACGCTATATGTAGGAAAATATAGTCACTTTGATGCATGTGCATTTCTGTTTGCTAGCATATATACATTAAAGGATTAAACTTCTGTTAGCTGAATGGCATCCCAGCTGAATGTATTACAAATTGTTCTGTATTTGCTGCAAGCTTCAAGGAATCACAGATAAGATGCCAGTTGCAGGAAGTGTGAGAAAGCTGCTTTCATACAAAAACATTTAAAATAGAAAAGACTCCATAAAGTTATTCACTTTGAAACAGAACACAAAGTAGCTTAACAACAGACTGCATGACATCAGAGAAATTCCAAAAGTATTAACAGACAGTTTCATGGATAAGATCTGGATGGTACAGAAGAATGTATATAAAGGACATTAAAAGTGTATGATGTTTGATCTGATTCTTTGTTAGCTCTGTATACTAGAGAACAACATCCTTGCTGCCTGAGAAGTTGAACTTGAGACATTAAAATCTGTAAACTGTGACATTATCATATATGTCGTCTGTTATATAAACAAGTTATTTTATTAGTAACTGTGCTAAAGTTAATATATGGTGTTGGAAAAGTTAATAGCCTGCAAAGTTCAGTGCATTAATCAGACTTTGGTTTCAGCAAGCAAAAGCTGCATCCAGCAACACCTGCAATCTCAAGACTGTCAATAAATAACTTTTCAGTGGCAAGCCTAGCCTGTATTAGAACACAGGGGGGGGGTGCCTTGTGTAAGGTCACTTCAGTAAAAGTGCAGTAGTGCACATTTATGTATGTGATTGAGTCCTGAATAGGAGCACTTCAGTTTCCACAGTTTGCAGCAGTACAGTTCTCCAGACGTCTGGATCTGGAGTGAGATGCCATGCAGGAAGGAAGTAGTGCCTTAAATTCTTCAGGTCGGTAAACTCCCAGGTTTCAAATCTGCAACTGCCAGCTTCATTTCACCAGCTTTTCAAGTAACTACAGAAGTTTTCCAACAACCTACAGTGGCCAACTGTCTCTGTGGACTTGGTGAGAATTTTTTTTTTCTGTTTACATGCAGTGTGGATTAGGGTTGCCACCTTTTCAAATGGCCAAAGTGGGACATTTTCGGTGCAAACATCAGATTTTACAGGCCGACACATACCCACGGTCAGTACAAAGGATAGACCTTAACTTTTTTGCCTAAATAAAAGCTTATTCTTGTAGCATTTTAGTTGCTTATTCTGTTTCTTATAACATTTAGGTATTTTAGATACAGAATAACTGTTTTATGCAACTATTACATAAAGTATAGGAAATAATTCTGCGCTAAAATCTCAGAACATTTGCCATTTTTAATATTTTTTGTCAGGACACAACTGCCCAAAGAGGGACTGTCCCTCGCAAAGTGGGACAGGTGGTAACCCTAGTGTGGATGCCATTAAAGAAGGTAGTAAACACAGTTTTACTCTTAATGTCTCAATTTTGGACAGACTACAGAGTTTGTATGAACAGCATATTAGCAAATGTAAAACCTCATTAGGGGAAGTTGACAGTCAGGAATTATGTAAATGGATTACATTTGACTGGTATCTTAAACAGAACAATCTGTGGTATAACAGTAAATGTTTATTGTGCAAGTCATATAAAAGTGCTTTCTGTGTACGATGTCATAAAAGTACAGTTCAGACTGTTGTTAATAGTAAACAACCAGATACTGTTTTACTATTTCCAGATGTTAAAGGAGAACCGCCACATACTTCAAAAATGTTTATTTCATCATGTTTAGATGTTTCCAATATTGTAACACCACCGTGGGACACTCTACATGTTTTTAAATATTTTTATATGTAATTTCAGAATCTGGCCACATGGGGGTCTAGCATCTTGATCTTCTTCTTTCGTCTTTTCCCGGTTAGGGATCGCCACAGTGGATCACCTGTCCGCTTATGATTGGCAGTGGAGTTTTACGGTGTCGAGTTGCCAGCCCGACGCCCAACCTTCCACAGAAGGCATACACATGCACGCACTCACACCTGGGGCCACTTTAGAGTGTCCAATGCACCTATAGCATGTCTTTGGGTGTGGGAGGAAACCGCAGCACCGGAGGAAACCCACGTGACCACAGGGAGGACATGCAGACTCTGCACAGAAGGCACCCCAGCCGATGAGAGTTCAAACATTTTTCTAAACCTCCAGGTATCCCAGAATTCAGTGTTTGTCCTTAACACATTATATCACACAGGCTTCTTTGTTCAGAAGCTACTGTGACTGCATTGATTTTAAATGCATGCACTGGGTGTCTTTCAAGTCAGTAAATTTCAGCTAAGATATCTTGCTGTTCAATGACTACTTAAAAAACTAACTGAGACAAGGACACAGAACAGACTTTGTAAGTGTTTTTTTACTACTTCTTTACAGAGACCTTAATTTGCACTTTTTGTCATGCCTGAGTTGTAGTTCTTTAGATAATCTCCCCTCCCCCATAACACTTCCTCTCCCTAGCTGTCATAAGTGCTAAAGGTAATTTGACCTGTTACTTTGACAGCTCACCGCAGGAGACTTAACTCATCCATTGTTTCCTAGTTCTAGCCTTTTCTTTCTGACACTGGGGCACTTATTTATGCAGCACCATGGCCACCTGTCATGAAACAGGGATGCAGAGTTCATAGTATTTGGAAATGCAGTTTTTTCCAAATCTTTCTATTCATTTTCTCTGGGCTTTCATGTTTGGCTAAAATACTCAAGGCATTTTAACAAGGCTGTAAACAGAACATTGTTAATGGACCACAGTTACTAATTTGGCATGCATTTCAAGGAAGAACTGTAAGTATGAAGTCAACACACTAGTGACAAAAATCTTACCCAATTCACAGTATAAGTACTTCCCACAGTTCTAAAAGGTATATGAACTCTGATAACACTTTATGTATATAAAGACTTAAATAATAAAGAAATGTGAATTAGCATAACAAACTCTGGTGAGGTAGGGAAGGCTATGCAGAAACCAACAAATATCCCCAAAAGCAAGCTGAGAAATCCTCTAGGAGACAAGGTGCTGGAAAAGAAATTGAACTGACCAATCTTTTGAAAAGTTAGTAATGGTAATACACTGGGCGGCCATGGTGGTGCAGCGGTTAGCATTGCCACCTCACAGCAAGAGGTTCTCCGGTTTGATTCTCGGCCAGGGTGCCTTCTGTGCGGAGTCTGCATGTCCTCCCTGTGGTCACGTGGGTTTCCTCCAGTGCTCCGGTTTCCTCCCACATCCCAAAGACATGCTGTAGGTGGATTGGACACTCTAAATTGGCCCCAGGTGTGTGTGTGCGCATGTGAGTGCCTTCTGTGGAAGGTTAGCTGGCAACTCGACACTGTAAAATTCCACTGCCATTCATGAGCGGACAGGTGATCCGCTGTGGCAACCCCTAACCAGGAAAAGCTGAAAGTAGTAGTAGTAATGGTAATATACTCCAGACCATTAGAGTTCAGGCAATGTTTTACTCATGAAGCTTTCAGGACTGCTGAGTTTCTTCAACCACCCGACAATGTTCTCAGTATCCACTTTTCCCTTGCAACCCTAAACTTCCTCCATTTTTCCTCTGAAGCATTACTAGTAGAACATAGACAAAACTGACATTAGTATTGATCAAATCACTTCCAAATCTGGCAGACAGCCAAACCTTAAAGTTACTAGACTATTTTCCCCATCACCCATTTCATTCCTTCAAACTGTAGGCCAGCAAGTATTCATACCCCCTGGGAGGATTCTTTCTCCCCAAAAAATAATTCTTGTAAAGCAACTGCTGACTTCAGTTAATTTTCTTATTCCAAGAAACTTGTCAACCTCAATGAAAAAGCAGTTTAGATGTTCAGAGTCTTGATATTAAATTACAATACTCTCCATAGACACCATGAAGGTTTTACACCTGGGAGAAACACCCAGGCTGACCCCCCCCCCCCCAAGTGACTACCAGTACACGTAGAATATGCAGATTAAAAGTGCATAAAACAGTAAAAGCTGTTAAGCTACAAGTGTGTCAACTAAAGTTTCATTAAAAGGATATACAATAAAGGAACCAAGATGCAAAGAACTGAAAAGCATTCATCAGCACAGCTATGACACAATAGGATAAAGCCCCATGTAAAAAAGCGAATCAAAATTGACTCAGGTTTATAAATAGGCTAGCTGCCCTATTGGCGCATTTTAAGCTTAGTCAACTTCCCTTACAGGTGGCAATCAAAACTTGCCCCTTGTGTCTGTGAAGGACACACCTTAACCATAATACCAACCCTCAGAAAGTACAGTTGTGTACACTTACCATAAATGTAGATGTTTGAGTGTATTCACTGTTGCAGTCATTACATTTGGGTTATCTGCCTGCAGGGAGCCCTCAGCCGGCGTGAATACCAGACTCTTGGATTCCTGCATCAGATGCGGTCTCTTCTTCCATGACGTCAGGTTGTCAGGGGTATAAAACATGCAGCCGATGCCATTACATCAGTTTTTCTTGCCCCAGATGTCAGGTGCCCCCATAATGGGAAGCAATTATATGTTATGTTACACCTCCAACAAAAAGCAAATACACCAGAAAGCTCAAAAGCACCAAACAAGAAGGAAAGATAGAGCCAAGAGAAGTCAGGGGGCTGGAGGGTGGGTAACCAGGACTGCAACAGTGAATACACTCTAACATCTACATTTATGGTAAGTGTACACAACTGTACTATGTTCTTTGTGTTTCACTGTTGCAGTCGTTACATTTTGGTTGATTCCCAAAGCTAAGGAAGGGAAGAGGAAGTTAGAGAGCATTAGGGCCAGCTATTAAGCCCTGCAAAACTGCAGTGGCACAACCAGCTCTGGATTTTGAAAAAATAGGCATGTGATAATGCTTGGTGAAGGTATGTACAGAGCTCCAGGTAGCAGCTTCTAGGATGTCCCTGGTAGAGACTCCTCTGAGAAAGGCTGTAGAGGTAGATGCAGCCCTGGTGGAATGTGATCTTATCCCCTGTGGGGTAGGTTTTCCATAGTGCTTATAGCAGAAATAAATGCAATGGGCTATCCATTTAGAAATGGTTTGCTTTTAAATGGCCTTCCCCTATGTCCCTGTCCCTGCAGCAAAGCCAACTAGCAGCTGTTCAGATTTTCTGAGAGGCTTAGTTCTGTCCAAATAAAATCTAAGTTGTCTGTGCACATCCAAAGAGTGCAGTATTCTTTTTTCCTATGTTTTGTGGATTTGGGGAAAAGGTAGGCAACTGAATGGGACTGATTTAGGGCCACACTAGACACCACCTTGGGCATAAAGGAAGGATTGGTCCTGAGGGAAACCCTGTCTGCATGGAAGATAATGAAGGGTTCCACTGCCATAAGGGCCTGTAATTCAAACACTCTTCTAGCTAAAGTGATGGCTAGAAGGAAGATTGGTTTCCAAGAAAGGAATTTCAGCTCTGCAGATGTTTGTGTTTCACTGTTGCAGTCATTACAATTGGGTTATCCTGCTGGCAGGCTACCCACAGTCAGCCCGAGTTCCAAAGTCTAGGTCCGGCGTCGGTTGCTGTCGCCTCCTCCCTGACGTCAGTGCGCCAGGGGTATAAAAGATGCAGCCGACGCCATTTTCTTCAGTCTTTCTTGCCGCGTGGTGCCCGAAGCAAAAGCAGTTCGCAAGTGCCGGTTGGCCGACTCCTGAGATTTTCTAATTCGAATTTCAGATCCGAAGTCTTCATTAAAGCTAAGTACCCCGTTGGGGAAACTTTTTTTCTTACTCCAGACAGATGTCAAAAAAAGTTAATTGCATTTCTTGTGGGAAGCAAATACCTCATAAGGATTTTCATTCTTATTGTATTCCTTGCCTAGGCCCTGACCACAACGTTGCAAGTTGTCGGTTTTGTGCTAGATTTAACCAACGTACTATTAAGCGTCAGTACGATTTTGCATTTCATTACTTTGGCAGAAGATTCAATTATATAATGCCGTCGGAACAGCCGACTACTGGAGTTTATAAAAAGCGCAAAGAAAAAGAAAAGGACAGGCATCCGAGGTCCAAAACCGACGAGGCTTCTATTAGGCCTTCGCCGGTTCTCAGTGAGGCGCTTTCGCAGCCCCTGACGCCCGCTACCTCAGAGCCACAGGCTGCTTCCAACTCCCACATGGAGCGGACTAGGCCACTGGAAACTCAAGATATTGGACACTCGGAGACTATTCCCTCAGATGTGTCTGGAGCCGCTGAGCAGGCATTGGCTTCTGAGGGTGTTTTCAGACCTACACACTTGTATGTAAAACCAACTTCAGCTTGAAAGGCAAAGACTAAAGCAGCTCTAAAGACAAAGAAACAAGTACAGCATTCTCCTGGACAGGCCTCCATGCCTAAAAAACAGATGCTTAAAATGGCTGAAGACCTACTTACTTTGATCAGGGGTTCCCATCTCCCTCCTGATAAGAGGCCTAGGCAAGAGATAGAATATGAATCTTCAGATCAGGTTTCCATTTCCTCTGATTCTTCTTCTGAACAGGAACATTCCCTTCCTCCCTATGAGGATTCTGATGCTGAAGAATCTATCCCTTCAGCCTCTCCTCCTGAGGATTATTCTTTTGGGGAGACCCTGCATACTATGAGGGAGCATTTCCACTGGGAGAGCCAAGATTACTCAGAATCCAAGAAAAGGCACAGAGACCTCCTTTTATTACCTCAGCACAGGCCCCTTGCTATTCCTCCTGTTTTAGCCATTGTAGATGTATTTTCAGAGTCCGGTCTGTCTCCTGACTCTTTACCACCAGCTCCTGTTAAGCCAGACAGATACTACAGGGTTCCTGATTCACATAAATTTCTTTACAAAAACCCTACTGCTGACCCAGAAACTCTTTCTCAGGGTCCCAAGGGTGTCAAGGCTTCCACTGCAAAAAACCCTATCCCCTCTGATAGGGATTCAAGGGCCCTGGACAGATGGGGGAAAAAGATTTATACTTCTGCTACCTTGGCTGTAAGAGCTTTAAATTGTCAGTTTCGTATGCTTAAATATCAGCAATATCTCATGTCACTGCTTAAACAGAAAATGTTGGCAAATTCAGAATGTGCAGAAAACAAAGAAATGCAGCATTTATTGCATGCAGATGAACAAGTGGGAAAGCATACTTTGCAATGTGGATGTCCTTCAAGAATGCAACTGCAGTCATAACATATGGGTTGTCCTGCCTCAGGCAGCCCTCGGTCGGCCAGATTCCAAAGTCTGGGTCCGGCGTCGGCTGGTGTCGCCTCCTCTCCGATGTCAGAACGGCTGGAGTATAAAGGCATCGGCCGACGCCATCTTCTTCAGTCTTTCTTGCCGCGCGGTGCCCGAAGCAGAAGCAGTTCGCAAGTGCCGGTCGGTCAGCTCCTGTATTTTCAGAACCGAAGTCATCTAAAAGCTAAGTACCCCATTGGGGAACATTTTTTCTTGCCTCAGCCGATGTCAGAACAAATTGAGAAAGTTAATAATTGTTTGTCTTGTGGTAAACAAATACCTCATAAGGACTTCCATTCTTATTGCCTACCTTGCCTGGGCCCAGACCACGACGTCTCGGCCTGTGCTGCCTGTGCTTGCTTTAATAAGCGCACTCTCAGGCGCCAGGCAGAATTTATCGAAGGCTTTTTCGGCGAATCTTTCGCTTATATCATGCCATCGGAACAACCGACTACTCAATCTTCCAAAAAACTAAAGGACCGGGACCGACATCCTCGGCCCGCGTCCTCCACCAATACTCCTCCTAAACCCTCCGCGAGTGTTTCGTTCCCTTCGGAAGCGGTAATTCAACTGCTCCAGGCCGACGACACAGCGTTAACTTGTCCTTCGGTCTCGGAGTCTACACCGGTGCCGGTTGTTGACTTTCCTCCAGAAACCGAAGTTCTGGATCTACCCGACACCATTCCTGTGGACAAGGTTACTCCTGCACGTGGGGCAGCTAGGCCTCCTGTATCCATGTCCATCAAGGCCTTTGCACGTGCTAAGGCCGCCAGCCAGGCCAAGGCCCATCCTAAACCTACTGCCCAGGCCCCTTCTTCTGATAAACAGATCATGTCTCTTGCTGCAGACCTTATTTCTCTTATCAGGGGGTCTCAGCCTCATCCAGACAGAGGTTCTCAGCCGCCTGCAGAGAAAAGGCCCAGAACTGAGCAGGCCGACAACCTCTCTTCAGATGAAGCCTCTGGGGATTCTGAGCATTCAGATACCCAAGAAGAAGCCTTCCAGGCCTATGAGGACTCTGATGCTGAGGAATCAATTCCCTCTGCCTCTCCTCCAGAGGATTTCTCGTTCGGTGAAGTCCTACACTCTTATGAGGGAGCATTTTAAATGGCAGGGTCAGGAATTCTCTGATTCCAGGAAAAGGCTACGTACCTTCCTCAAGCTACCCCAGCACAGACCTTTAGCTATCCCTCCAGTTATGGATGTCCTGGATGATGTTTTCTCCGACTCCAGTGCTAGCCCTGATTCTCTCCCTCCTGCTCCTGTCAAGCCAGACAGATATTATAGGGTCCCTGACACCCACAAACCTCTTTAAGGCCCATTCTGTGGATCTAGAAACTATTTCACAGGGCCCCAAGGGAGTGGCTACTTCCACAGCCAAGAATCCACTGCCAGCAGATAGGGAAGCTAGGTCCCTGGAGAGATGGGGTAAAAAAGTTTATACCTCTACCACCCTGGCCATGAGGTCACTTAACTGCCTTTTTCATATGTTTCAGTACCAGGATTTTTTACTGGATGATTTACAGAAAAAACTAGCCTCTCCTGAGCCTATTGATAGAAAGGCATTGCAGGATCTAGTACGTAACACTCAGCAGGTTAGCAATCATTTTCTTCAGTGTGGTTATGATGCATTGGAGGCTTCATGTAGGGCAGCTATGACTGGGGCTGTTATACGTAGACATGCTTGGTTAAAAGAACAGCCACTGCCAGACCATGTTAAAGTAAAGTTACTTGATGCACCTCTGGTAAAACAGAAGCTTTTTGCTGCTAATGCACAAGATGTGTTGAAGTCCATTGAGGAAAAAGCTAAATCAGTACAGACAGTCAAAGATTTCCTCCAGGTTCAGCCACCCAGATTCAGCAGGAATTGGCCTTCAAAGAATTGGTCCTTTTCAGACACTGACAAGTTTCAAAGGGGAAAAAACAGGCGTGCCCGAGGTAGAGGGCAGTACCGAGGCTCCTACAGGGGCCACCAATGGCAACCACCAAATCAAAGAAGTGGTGCAGGCAGTTCAGCTGCACCACAAGGACAACCACAATGACTTGACTTTCATACCGTCTACAAAGGCTCAAAGAGAAGCACCTTTGGGCGGAAAATTATCCTTATTCTCAAAAAACTGGCATATCTTAACCAAGGACAACTGGATTCTGGGTTTAATAGACAAAGGTTACAGATTCCACTTCCATACTTTACCAATAAGACAAGGCATGCCAAGCCTGCCACTTCATCAAAGGGCAGAGGCACTCATTCAAGTTTCAAAGCTGTTAAATATAAAAGCAATAGAAAAGGTCCCTTCACAGGAACAAGGCCAAGGATTTTATTCAAGATTGTTCCTTGTTCCAAGAAAGGAAAACAAATGGAGACCTATACTGGACTTGTCTACTCTAAATACTTATCTCATTGTGCCAAAGTTCAAAATGCTGACGTTGCAGCAACTCCTTCCCATGCTGGGCAAGGGGTCTTGGCTGGTCACTCTGGACCTCAAGGAGGCATACCTGCATGTCCCAATCAGAGAAAGCTGCAGAAGATACCTCAGATTTCTTGCAGGGACAGAGCATTATCAATTCTCAGCATTGCCGTTTGGCTTATCTACTGCGCCCAGAGTGTTCACGAAATGCCTGGCATCAGTAGTGGCACACTGCAGACTCCAGGGGAGTCAAATATACCCCTACTTGGACAACTGCCTCGTACAAGCAGACAACAAGCAAACCTTGATAGCAAACTTGGACTATGTCATTCAATTACTACAGGCCTTGGGATACACAGTCAACATTCAGAAATCAAGACTTCTGCCATCCCAACAGATTATTTTCCTAGGAGCCAAACTGGACACAAAAACACAGATGGCTCATCTCACAGAGGAAAAACAACAGCATTTACCAGAGTACTTCAAAGGCCTAGCAAAGCTCTCCCAGCTGACTGCAAGGAAAATCCTGCAGGCCCTGGGGTTCATGGCATCTTGCATTCTTCTGATACCTTTGGCAAGACTTCATATGAGAAAGCTGCAATGGTACTTAAAAAGCTTATGGTCCTAACACAGCCAAAGCCTAGAGGACGTAATCCCACTCATTCCATGTCTGCAAAGAGAATTTTTGTGGTGGGCTCAAGCAAGTCACTTAAACAAAGGCATGTCTTTCAACAAACCTCAAGCAGGTCAAATGATTACAACAGACGCCTCAGACCATGGAAGGGGGGCGCACATGGAGGGCAGATGCATTCAAGGTCAATGGACACCAAGGGAAAGGCATCTGCACATAAACCAAAAAGAGATGTTGGCAGTGATACATGCAATCGAGACTTTCGAAAAATCACTTCAACAAGGACATTTGCTAATAAGGACAGACAACACCACTCATTCTTATCCCCTCTGCAGACTAACAATGATTCTCTGGGAAAAATCCCTAAGTCTGAAGATACATTTGCAATCCCAGTTTGTGCCAGGCAAGGACAATGTACTGGCGGACAAGCTGAGCAGAAATTTCTTGGATCCACACGAATGGATGCTGCATCCTCACATTTTCTCTCAAATAACAAGGACATGGGGAAGACCGGGCATAGATCTCTTTGCTTCTCACATGAATCATCACCTGGAAAAGTTCTGTACAAGGACCCACCATCCTCTAGCCTGGAAAACGGATGCTCTCTCCTTCAGCTGGAATTCCCTAACAATTTATGCATTCCCTCCTCTACCACTGCTGACCAAGGTGATACTGAAGATCAAAGCAGAACAACCAACAGGCATTTTGATAGCTCCAGACTGGCCAAGGCAGCACTGGTACCCATTGCTGTTGAGCATAACTCGGACCAAACTGTGACCTCTGCCCCTATGGCCTCTGCTTCTAACACAACACAATTACAGGACGGTTCATCAAAACCTGAAAACATTGCATCTGACAGCCTGGAGGTTACCATAACTCCTTCCGATATCTCTCTTTCCAAAAAAGTTCAAGAGATCTTACTGGAAGCACGCAGACCTTCCACCAGAAAAACCTATTCAGCCAAGTGGAAGAGATTCATCATCTGGAATGCTAATAGGGGTCAGGATACAACAGTATTGAGTATACCTCAGATATTGGAATACTTGGCAGAAATGTTTCATACTGGTCTCTCATATTCTTTCATAAAGATTCATGCCTCAGCAATCTCAGCAAAATACAATTGTGATCCACCTGTGTTTTCACATCCTTTGCTAAGACAGTTCCTAAGGGGGATAAAGAATATCAAACCTCCCAGGAAACCGCCAGTACCTGCATGGGACCTCAACTTCGTCTTGGAAAAATTAACTCTTCCTCCCTTTGAACCAGCAGTAACTTCAGAAATGCAATTTCTCTCATGGAAAACGGTTTTCCTATTGGCAATCTCATCAGCAAGAAGAGTCTCGGAGATACAGGCACTCATGGCAGTACCTCCTTTTCTCATTTTTCATCAGGACAGAGTCTCTCTAAGAACCAATCCTTCATTCATGCCAAAAGTAATTTCCAGGGTGTCTCTAAATCAAGCCATTCACCTGCCTACTTTCTTCCCCAATCCTCAAAACAGGGGGGAAGCACTGCTGCATACTTTGGACATACACAGGCAACTACGCTACTACTTGGACAGAACTAAGGCCAACAGAAAGTCTGACCAACTGCTTGTAGCCTATGCTGCTGGAGTACAAGGAAAAGCAATCTCCAAACAAACAATTTCCAAATGGATTGGACACTGCATCAGATTCTGCTATTCCTTTCATGGAAAAGGTGTGCCAGCCAATATTAGGCCACACTCCACCAGAGCTATAGCCACATCCACAGCTTTCCTAAGAGGAGTGGCTGCAAAGGACATTCTAGAGGCTGCTACATGGAGCTCCGTGCATACATTTACCAAGCACTACAACCTGCCTTTATACTCCAGATCCCGAGCAGGCTTTGCTTCGGTAGTCCTGCAGGGCATTTTAGCTACACCATCACTTTTAGTTCCAACCACCCCCAGCTTGGCTATGGTATTCAACCCATATGTTATGACTGCAGTTGCATTCTTGAAGGACATAGTACAGTTTTGTACCTACCATAAATGTAGATGTCCGATAGATATGCAACTGCAGTTGGATTCTCCCACCCTCCTACCCCTCTGCAACCTTCTTTATGGGTCCACTACCCCTATTCCTATTAGCTGGGGGTATCTCTATGGTGTATCTGTTTAATTACTGTTGTGCATGTCTGGAATTCTTTATCCATTCACCAAATTTAATCTTCCTAGGAGGGCACCTGGCATCTGGGGCAAGAAACACTGAAGAAGATGGCGTCGGCCGATGCCTTTATACTCCAGCCGTTCTAACGTCGGAGAGGAGGCGACACCAGCCGACGCCGGACCCAGACTTTGGAATCCGGCCGACCGAGGGCTGCCTGAGGCAGGACAACCCATATGTTATGACTGCAGTTGCATATCTATCGGACATCTACATTTATGGTAGGTACAAAACTGTACTTTTTGATTCTCTAGAGGCCTCCTGCAGGGCCGCAGTTACAGGTTCTGTCATTAGGAGGCATGCTTGGTTAAAAGAACAGAATCTGCCCGATCATGTTAAAGCAAAACTATTAGATGCTCCATTACAACATGATACCTTGTTTGGTGTTAAAGCAGAAGAGGTGTCGAAGAAAATGGAGGACAAAGCTAAGTCTATGCAAACAGTGAAGGATTTCTTAAAGGTACAGCCTCCCAGATTTAGCAGGAACTGGCCTACAAAGAATTGGTCCTTTCCAGTGTCAGACAGGCCACAAAGAGGCAGATACAGATGCCCCAGAGGCAGATCACAGCTCCAAGGCTCATACAGGCCTAAACAATGGGGTGCCTCTACCTCCAAAAGTGGAGAGGAAGAATCACAGCCATACAGGAAACAGTCTCAATGACTTCCCCCTGCCAGCACCAAGCACTTATCTTCTGGCAGCTCCTTTGGGGGGAAAACTAGCACTTTTTTCACAAAATTGGCACATGATCACCCAGGACAAATGGGTCTTAAATATCGTATCTCAAGGCTACAGGTTCCATTTTCACACCCTGCCAAGGCCAAACGGTATGCCAGACCTGCCACGCAATCAATGGGCAGAGACACAAAACAGGTTTTATGTCTCATGGACATGAGAGCCATTCAGCAAGTGCCACAGCAAGAGCAGGGACAAGGATTTTACTCCAGGCTATTCTTCGTACCCAGAAAGGACAAAGCCTGGAGACCAATACTGGACCTGTCTATCCTAAACGCATACCTGGATATTCCAAAATTCAAAATGTTAACTCTGCAGCAGCTTTTGCCCATGCTGGGCAAGAAAGCTTGGCTTGTGACTTTAGACCTAAAAGAGGCATACCTGCATGTCCCAATCGGGCAATCATGCAGAAGATACCTCAGATTTATAGCTGGCTGAATGCACTACCAATTCTCTGCACTGCCCTTTGGCTTATCTACTGTGCCCAGGGTCTTCACAAAATGCCTGGCACCAGTAATTGCATTCTGCAGACAGAGGAATACAGATATATCCGTACTTGGACGACTGCCTTATTCAAGCAGAGAACAAGGACATCCTATTACAGCATCTGTCGTTTGTAAAAAGATTACTAACTGGTCTAGGGTACACAGTAAACTAAAATAAATCAAAACTCATACCCTCTCAAGAGATAATATTCCTAGGTGCAAGCTTAAATACAACTGCCCAGACGGCTTATCTCACGCCAGACAAACATAGACAATTGACTACTTATTTCAAAATGTTGGCAACAAAGACCCAGTTATCTGCAAGAAAAATTCTGCAGGCTTTGGGCTTTATGGCATCCTGCATACTACTAATTCCATGCTCAAGACTGCATATGAGGAAACTTCAATTGTATCTAAAAAGTGTTTGGACTCAACATTGCCACAACCTGGAAACAATAATTACCCTCATTCCCTGCCTGCAACAGGAGTTTCGATGGTGGGCAAAAGCCTGTCACCTCAACACGGGACAGCCATTCACCTTACCCACAACCAGGCAGACATTGACAACAGATGCATCAGATTATGCCTGGGGGACCCATATGGCAGGAAGATGTATTCAGGGCACATGGTCCGCAAGTCAAATGCATCTATGCATCAATCAGAAAGAGATGCTAGCTGTTCAGAATGCCCTGACAGCCTTCAAGGATATACTTCATCCAGGACAACTACTGATAAAGACGGACAATACTACAGTCATGTGGTACATAAACAAGCAGGGGGGCACGCATTCCTACCCCCTGTGCAGACTAGCCATGAACTTACCAAGTACATCTGCAAGCACAATTCCTGCCAGGAAGGATAAATACTCTGGCAGACGAACTAAGCAGAAACATAATGGATCCCCATGAGTGGAAATTGGATCCACAAGTCTTCAGCATGATAAGGAACTGGGGGTGCCCGGACATAGACCTATTTGCCTCCCCTCACAACTGCCAACTACAGAGATATTCTGCACAAGGACTTATCACAAGCAAGCATGGAAAGTGGATGCTCTATCTTTTAGCTGGAAAAACCTAACAGTGTATGCCTTTCCTCCTCTGCCTCTCCTCCCCAAGGTACTCCTCAAGGTCAGACAAGAGAAGCCAAAAATGATACTGATTGCCCCAGACTGGCCCCGCCAGCATTGGTACCCAATCCTAAAGAGCTTGTCTCAATGCCCAGCTTGGACATTACCTCAAATTCCTCACTTATTGATCCAACAAGACAGTATGATACTGCACAGCCAACTCAGGACCTTAAACCTGGCAGCATGGCGAATAATGTAGCCATTCAAGACGCACTTCTCTCTAAAGCAGTGATGGATGTTATTTTGGAGGCCTAGCACCAGAAAATCTTGTGCAGAAAAATGGAAGAGATTCTGTGCTTGGAACCAGGCACAAGGTATTGACACGACTTTTCAAAATATTCCTCAGATTTTGCAATACTTAACTGAGATGCTGAATAAAGGCCTTTCCTTTTCATCAATTAAAATTCATGCCTCTGCCATTTCAGCTCATTACAATACAGAACCACCTGTTTTTTCTCATCCATTACTAAGGCAGTACCTCAGAGGGGCCAAAACATTAAGACATCCAGGGAGAGCACCAATACCTGCATGGAACCTCAATTATGTCTTGGAAAAACTCACACTGCCTCCGTTTGAGCCAGCCTCTGCAGCTGATATAAAATTCTTATCCTGGAAAACAGCTCTGCTCCTAGCAATTACCTCTGCTAGATGAGTCTCAGAGTTACAGGCTGTCATGGCTGTGGAACCTTTTATCATTTTCCATCCTGACAGGGTTTCTCTAAGGACAAACCCTACATTTATGCCTAAGGTAGTATCCAGTGTGGCCCTTAACCAAACAATTCATTTGTCTACTTTTTATCCAAACCCACAGAATAAGGGAGAGAGACTTCTGCATTCTTTGGACATTCACTGGCAGCTATGCTACTACTTGGACAGAACCAAAGCTTTCAGAAAGACTGAACAACTTCTAGTAGCATATGCTGCAGGATCACAAGGAAAGCCTATTACAAAACAGACTATTTCAAAGTGGATAGGCCACTGCATTCGTTTTTTGCTATTCACAGCATGGCAAATCAGTGCCTAAGGACATTAGGCCACATTCAACCAGAGCAGCAGCCACTTCAGCAGCCTTCCTCAGAGGAGTACCAACCAAAGACATCTTAGAGGCTGCAACTTGGAGTTCAGTGCATACTTTTACAAAGCACTATCACTTACCTCTCTAAGTCCAGGGCAGGCTTTGCCACTGCAGTTCTGCATGGCCTGATAGCCTCTCCTAATCCTATTTAGCACCAGCCTCCCAACCTTAGCTTTGGGATTCAACCCAGTTGTAATGACTGCAACAGTGAAACATGATAAACATAGTACAGTTGTGGTACCTACCATAAATGTAGATGTTCGAGTGTATTCACTGTTGCAGTCCAGGTTACCCTCCCACCATCCCCCTTTTAACCTTGCTGGGACTTCTGTCCTTCTCTGTTCTATACAACCTATGTGGTGTATTTGCTTGTAGATGAAAGAAAAGTTGATTTTTGTATATGCATGCTTATTGGCATAATTTAGCCTACCATTTTAGGGCCACCTGACATCAGGGGCAAGAAAAACTGAAGAAAATGGCGTCGGCTGCATGTTTTATACCCCTGGCGCACTGACGTCAGGGAGGAGGCGACAGCAACCGACGCCGGACCTAGACTTTGGAACTCAGGCCAACTGCGGGTAGCCTGCCAGCAGGATAACCCAATTGTAATGACTGCAACAGTGAATACACTCTAACATCTACATTCATGGTAGGTACACAACTGTACTTTATAGCTGGTTCAAATGGAGGGAGAGTGAGCTTTTCCAATACAAAGTTAAGATCCCAGGCTGGAGTAGGGGCTCGCCTGCGAGGGTCTTAAATTTTTAGCCCCTCTGGGGAATTGCTTTGACATGGGGGTGAAAGAAGAGGGGTGGTTCAGTATTATAATGTGCTGAAATGGCAGAGGCATGCATTTTAATTGACTAGAAGGATAGTCCCTTGTGGAGCATTTCTGTTAAGTACTAAAGAATATGAGGTAAGCTGGGCACCACAGTGCCCATCCCCTGAGTCTGGCTCCAGGAACAGTATCTTTTTCCACTATTCAGCATAGGATTTTCTAGTACTAGGTCTCTTTGCTTCCAGAATGACATCCAGCGCCTGCTTACTGAGGGATGCTATTGGAGAGCTCAAGGAATTAGCCAGGCTGCAAGGTTCAGGGTTTGAAGCTGAGGGTGCAGAATCTGGCCCGCCTGCTGGGCCAGCAGGGAAGGTGTCTGAGGTAGGTGCCATGAATCCAGCAGTATCGTACTGCGTAAGAGGGGGGGGGGGTACCAGTGCTGGCAAGGCCAGTCTGGTGCAATCAGTATTGCCCTTGGTTTGTCCTGTTTGATCTTTAGCAGAAATTTTGAGAGGAGAGTCAGAGGGGGGAAAGGCATAAACTGAGAGGCTTTCCCAGGAAAAGGACAGGGCATCCACTTTCCAAGCTTGACTGTGGGGAGTCTTTGTGCAGAATTTGTCTAGTTGGTAGTTCTGAGGGGAGGCAAACTGGTCCATCTCTGGAGTCCCTCATTTGTTTCTCAAGAGGCTGAATATTTTTGGTTCCGGTTTCCATTCATGTGGGTCCATGAGATTTCTGCTTCGGTAGTCTGCCAGTGAATTTAGCTTGCCTGCCAGGAATTGACCTTGTAGGCACACTTGGTAGCTCAAGGCTGTGTTCCACAGAGCCATGGCTAGTCTGCAGAGAGGGTACGAGTGGGTTCCCTCCTGCTTGCTTATGTACCACATAACTGTGGTGTTTGTCTTTACCAATCATTGCCCTGGAAGGATATGGTCTTTGAAGGCTGTCAGGGAATTCTGTACAGCTAACATTACTTTTTAGTTGATATGCAGGTGCATCTGATTCGGTTCCATTTGCCCTGAATGCACCACCCTGCCAAGTGAGCCCTCCATGCATAGTCTGATGCTCTATAGTCAGGGTTTGGGCGGCAGGGTATAGATTGAAAGGGAGCCCCTTGTTTAGGTGGCAGGCCTCTCTCCCCCAAAAGAACTCTCTTTATACAAGGAATGATAGGAATCATTGATTCCAAGTCCTGAGAATGTTGACACCATAGGCGTTTTAGATACCATTGTAATTTCCTCATATGCAGTCTTGCATATGGAATTAGAACGCAAGAGGCCATGAACCCCAGGGCTTGCAGGATTTTCCTTGCAGATTGCTGGGTCTTTGTGGCCAGTAGTTAGAAGTAGGCTGTCAAACTTGTTTCTCTGGCATGAGGTAAGCCATCTGGGAAGTTGTGTTCAAGCTTGCTCCCAGGAATACAATTTGTTGGCAGGGTACTAGATGAGATTTCTTTTCGTTTATGGTATACCCCAGCGAGGTTAGAAGTTTCTTTGCAAATGCCAGATGTTTTAATAGCATGTCCTGGCTTTCTGCCTGAATAAGACAATCATCCAGGTATGGGTATATTTGAATATTTCTCTGCCTGCAAAATGCAATGGCTGGAGCTAGACACTTTGTGAATACCCTAGGCGCAGTAGATAAGCCAAAGAGAAGTGCAGAGAACTGATGGTGCATGGAGCCTGCTCTGAAGCATAGGTATTTCCTGCAAGATTCCCTTATTGGAATGTGCAAGTAAGCTTCCTTTAAGTCTAAGGTTGCCAACCAGGCATCTTTGACTAGCATAGGAAGCAGCTGTTGAAGTGTTAGCATTTTGAATTTTGGGATTACCAAAAAGGTGTTTAGAATAGAGACGTCCAGAATATGACTCCAGGAGCTGTCTTTTCTGGGTACCAGGAAATGTCTTGAGTAAAAACCTTGTCACCTTTCTTCTGCTGGGACAGGTTGAATAGCCCTGATACTTGGAAGAGAGAGAATCTGCTGTTCAGCCTCTTCCCACTGATTTGGGGGTAGGTCTGGCCCAACCGTTTGGGGTTGGTATGGTGTGGAAGTAGAATCTGTATCCTTGGAAAACTATATTTGAAACCCATTTGTCCTGGGTAATGAGTTCCCAGTTTTTTGCATGCATGGTGATCTTTCCCCCTAAGGGAGCAGGCAGTAGAGCAGAGCTTAGAAGGTTTAAGGTGGTCATTGTGACATTTTTTCCATAGGGGGGTGTCTTACTACTTCCAGCTTTGGAAGTGGGAGCCCCCCATTGCTTAGGCCTGTGTGTACCTTGACACTGTAGCCTAGGTGGTCTGCTCTTTCTGGGTTTGGACTGAGAAGGCCTGGAAGAGACTGGAAAGGACCAATTCTTAGAAGGCCAATGCCTACTAAATCTGGGAGGCTGTACTTGTAGGAAATCTTTAACAGTTTGCATAGATTTAGCTTTTTCCTCCCATCTTTTTAAGGACTACTGCTTTGTTGCCAAACAGGTGGTCATGGTTTAAGGAAGCATACAGTAATTTAGCTTTAACATGATCTGGCAAGTTTTGCTCCTTAAGCCAAGCAGGCCTTCTAAGTACAGACCCAGTGACAGCAGCCCTGCAGGATGCTTCTAAAGAGTCAAAACCACATTGCAAAGTATGTTTACCAACTTGTTTTGCAGAATGCATTAAATCCTGTAATTCTTTATTTTCAGCACAGCCAGGAATCAATATAATTTTCTGTTTAAGTAGTCCTATAATATGCTGCTGATATTTTAACATATGAAACTGGCAGTTTAAGGCCCTAATGGCCAAAGTAGCAGACTTGTATACCTTCTTACTCCATCTGTCCAAGGTCCTGGAATCTCTATCAGAGGGGGTAGGGTTTGTGGCAGTAGTAGCCTTAATGCCTTTAGGTCCTTGGGAAATGGTCTCTGGGTCCGCAGTAGGATTCTTGAAAAGGAACTTGTGAGAGTCAGGTACTCTGTAATACCTGTCAGTTTTTCTGGGAGCTGGAGGTAGTATCTGGGGCCAGGCTAGATTCCAAGAAGGCATCATCTACGATGTCCAGGACAGGAGGGATAGCTAAAGGCCTGTGTTGAGGGAGGAGTAAGAATTCTCTAATCCTGTTTTTGGAGTCAGAGTAATCCTGGCTTTCCCAGTGGAAATGTTCCCTAAGAGTGTGCAAGGTTTCACCAAAAGAAAAATCTTCTGGAGGGGAAGCAGAGGGAATGGAATGCTCTGCATTAGAATATAGGTAGATGAGGGCAAATCCTGGTAATCAGAAGAAACAGAAATTTCAGAATCCTGATCAGAAGGAAATTCAGATGTTCTTTGTGTTTCAATGTTGCAGTCATTACATTTGGGTTATCTGCTTGCAGTAGCCCTCAGTTGGCCTGATTAACAAAGTCTTGGGTCCTGCGTCAGTTGCTCTCCCTTCTTCCATGACATCAGATCATCAGGGGTATAAAACATGCAGCTGACACCATTACATCAGTCTTTCTTGCCGTGTGGTGCCCGAAGCAGAAGCAGTTTACAAGTGCCAGTCGACAGACTCCTGAAATTTTCATTTTTGAGTTTCAGAACTGAAGTCTTCAACTAAACCTAAGTACCCCATTGGGGAAACTTTTTCTTGCTCCTTACTGATGTCAGTAAAAATTAATTGCATTACTTGTGGAAAGCAAATACCTCACAAAGATTTTCTTTTGTACTGTATTCCTTGCCTAGGCCCTGACCACAACGTACCTTGCTGTTATTTTTGTGTTTTATTTAATCAGCGCACTATCCGTTGTCTGTATATTTTCTTCTCTAAATATTTCGGTTCTCGGTTTAATTATCCAAAAATGTCGGTAAGCCATCCGACTACTGGGATTCTGAAAAAACGCAATGATAAAGACAGAGACAGGCCGCCGAGGTCCATAGCTGCTGACGACGCTTCTCCTAAACCTGTCGCCAGTTCGCCGGTATACAATGAGGTGCTTTCGCAGCCCCCGATACCCACTACTTCTGATTCGCAGGCCTCTACTGAGACCCATTCAGAGTCCGGTATGCCGTGAGATGCTTCAACTGTGGAACCTGCAGATGTCTCTACCTTGGATGAGTCCAGAGCCGCTGTGTAGGCACCGGCTTTTGAGGGTGTACTCAGGCCTATGGACTTGCACATAAACAGATGCCTCCTCCTTCATTTAGGCCAAAATCTCGAACCATGCCTAAGAAACCGATGCCCAGGCCGCATGCTCAGGCCTCTCTGCCTGAAAAACAAATGATAAGAATAGCTGAAGAGCGTATAACTCTAATCAGAGGAAGCCATCCTCCCCCTTCTAAGAGACCTAGGACTGAAGTTGTTTATGAATCTTCTGACCAAGATCTGATTTTTCTGATTCTTCTGATGATCTGGATGTGCCCTTATCTACTTATGAGGATTCATATGCAGAGGACTCTATTCCCTCTGCTTCCTCTCCAGAGGATTTTTCTTTTGGTGAGACCCTACATACTCTGCATTTCCACTGGGAAAGCCAGGATTTTTCTGATTCAAAAAAAAGAGGCCTAGGGATTTCTTACTCCTGCCTCAGCATAGGCCTTTAACTATACTTCCTGTACTAGACATTGTTGATGATGCCTTTTCAGAATCTAGTTTGGCTCCTGATTCTTTGCCTCCTGCTCATAGAAACCCTGACTGATATTACAGGGTTCCTGATTTACACAAGTTCCTTTTTAAAAATCCTATTGCGAATCCAGAGACTATTTCTCAGGGACCCAAGGGCATTAAGGCTTCTACTGCTAAAAATCCTATCCCCTCTGATAGAGACTCCAGGGTGCTGTATACATGAGGTAAGAAGGTTTACACTTCTGCAACCTTGGCCATTAGGGCTTTAAACTGCCAGTTTCATATGTTAAAGTAAAAACATGTTATTGGATTGCTTAAACAGAAAATGTTGATTCCTGACTGTGCTGAAAATAAAGAATTACAGGATTTAATGCATTCTGCTGAACAGGTTGGAAAACATACTTTGCAGTGTGGATTTGATTCAGTAGAGGCCTCTTGCAGGGCTGCTGTTACTGGGTCTGTGCTCAGAAGGCATGCTTGGCTTAAGGAGCAATCTTTGCCTGATCATGTTAATGCTAAATTGTTGGATGTTCCCTTAAATCAGGACGCACTGTTTGACAACAAGGCTGAGGAAGTTCTTAAAAAGATGGAAGATAAAGCTAAATCTATGCAAACTGTTAAATATTTTTTACAAGTTCGGCCTCCTTGATTTAGTAGGCATTGGCCCTCTTAAGAATTGGTCATTTCCAGCCCCTTCCAGGTCTTCTCAAGCCAAACCCAGACAGAGCAAAAACCCCAGGTTTCAGTCCCAAGGGGCACACAAGACTAAGCAGTGGGGGGTTTCCGCACCCAAATCTGGGAGTAGTAAGACTCCCCCCTATGAAAAACTGTCTCAATGACTTGCTTTTAAAACTTCCAAGCACTTCCCAACTGAATGCTCCTTTAGTCGGAAAGATTGGTCTGCAGGCCAAAAACTGGGAATTCATTACCCAGGACAAATGGGTTTTAAATATAGTGTCCCAAGGATACAGATTTCACTTCCATACGTTACCAACCCCAAGTGGGTGGCCAGATCTACCCCCAAATCAGTGGGCAGAGGCCCAAAATCAAGTACTCTCCCTTTTAAACATGAGGGCTATTCAGTTGGTACCAGAAGAGGAAAAGGGACAAGGTTTCTATTTGAGATTTTTCCTGGTACCCAGAAAAGGCAATACATGGAGTCATATCCTGGACCTTTCTACTCTAAACACCTTTCTGGTGATTGCAAAATTCAAAATGCTGTCTCTTCACCAGCTGCTTCCTATGCTAGGCACAGATGCATGGTTGGCAACACTAGACTTAAAAGAAGCATACCTGCACATCCCTATCAGGGAGTCTTGCAGATGATACCTACACTTCAAAGCAGGCGACATGCACTGTCAGTTCTCTGCACTGCCCTTTGGCTTATCTACTGCGCCCAGGGTATTCACAAAGTGCCTAGCTCCAGTCATTTCATTTTGCAGGCAAAGAAATATTCAAATATACCCATACCTGGATGATTGTCTAATTCAGGCAGAAAGCCAAGACATTGTTTTGAATCATCTGGCCTTTGTTCAAAGGGTACTGACTTGTCTGGGGTACACCATAAACGAAACGAAATTGCACCTGATACCCTGCCAACAAATTATATTCCTGGGAGCAAGCTTGAGTACAGCTTCCCAGATGGCTTTTCTCATGCCAGAGAAACGGATTAATTTGACAACCTACTTCAAACAAGTGGCCACAAAAACCCAGCTATCTGCAAGGCGAATACTGCATGCCTTGGGGTTCATGGCCTCCTGCATTCTCCTAATTCCATATGCAAGGCTGCATATGAGGAAACTACAATGGTATCTCAAAAGCCTATGGTGTCAACATTCACAGGTTCTAGAAGGCAAGGATTCCTATTGTACCTTGCCTACGCCTAGAGTTCCTTTGGTGGGCAGAGGCCTGCCACCAAAACGGGACTACCATTCACACTACCCCCGCCACCCAAATCTTAACAACAGATGCATCAGACTATGCATGGGGGGGCTCACCTGGCAGGGAAGTGCATTCAGGGCAAATGGAACCCAAGTCAAATGCACCTGCACATAAATCAAAGGGAAATGTTAGCTGTACAGAATGCTCCGACAGCCTTCAAGGACCACATTCTTCCAGGACAACTAATGGTAAAGATGGGCAACACTACTGTCATGTGGTACATAAACAAGCAGGGGGTTACACATTCTTACCCCCTCTGCAGACTAGCCATGGCATTGTGGAACACAACCTTGAGCTACCAAGTTGGGAGGGTGGCCTAATGGTTAAGGTGTTTGCATTACAAACACAAGGTGCAGGGTTTGAGTCTCACAAGGGATAATTGGGTAGGCTTAAAAAAAATAGCTCACAAGGGCAGTTAGCTTAGTACTAATCTATGAACCTAAGTGAATCTACAAGCTCAGTTCCTGCCAGGAAAACTAAATACACTGGCAGACGGACTAAGCAGAAACCTCATGGACCCACATGAGTGGAAACTGGATCCAAGGATTTTCAACGTGTTGACAAGCAAATGGGGGAGCCCGGATATAGACCTGTTTGCCTCCCCCCAGAAGCATCAATTGGACAAATTTTGCACAAGGATTCTCCACAAGCTAGCTTGGAAAGTGGATTCTGTATCCTTCAGCTGGAAAAACCTGTCAGTTTATGCCTTTCTTCCTCTGCCTCTGCTCTCCAAGGTACTACTAAAGATCAAACAGGACAAGCCAAGGATGATTTTAATTGCACCAGACTGGTCTCGCCAGCACTGGTACCCACTCTTGCGCCGTGTGTCGTGCTTGGCTCCATGGCACCTGCCTCAGACTCCTTCCCTTTTGTCTCAGCAGGAGAACCAGATTCTGCACCTTCAGCTGCAAACCCTGAACCTAACAGCCTGGCTAATTACCTAATCTCTCCTTTACTATCCCTCAGTAAGTCAGTGATGGATATAATTTTAGAAGCAAGGGGGCCTAGTACTAAAAATTGTTATGCTGCAAAATGGAAAAGATTTTGTGCCTGGAACCAATCTCAAGGAATGAACGCAGCCCAATTTACCTCAGATTTACAATACTTGACTGAGATGGTTCTTAAGGGCTTGTCCTTTTCCTCCATCAAAATTCATGCCTCAACCATTTCAGCTCATTATAGCACAGAGCCTCCCCTCTTCTCTCACCCACTGCTCAAGCAGTTCCTCAGAGGGGCCAAACATTTAAGACCACCCAGGAGAGCTCCAACTCCAGCCTGGGACCTTAACTTTGTCTTGGAGAAACTCACCCTTCCTCCTTTCGAGCCAGGTGCTACTGCAGATTTAAAATTTCTTTCCTGGAAAACAGCTTTCCTTTTAGCAATCACTTCTGCAAGAAGTGTATCTGAATTACAGGTCCTTTTGGCAGTGGAACCTTTCATCATCTTTCATGCAGACAGGGTGTCCCTCAGAACCAAGCCCTCCTTCATGCCCAGGGTGGTATCCAGTGCGGCTCTTAATCAGTCCACTCATTTGCCTACCTTCTTTCCTAACCCACAGAACAAAGGGAAATGGACACTGTACTCTTTAGATGTGCACAGACAGCTTAGATTCTATTAGGACAGGACTAAACCTCAAAGGAAATCTGAACAACTGCTTATGGCATTTGCTGCAGAGACAGAGGGGAAAGCTATTTAAAAAAAAAACATTTCAAAATGGATGGGACACTGCATTCATTTCTGCTATAAGCACCATGAAAAACCTATCCCACAGGGCATCAGACCCCATTCAACCAGGGCTGCATCTACCTCTACAGCCTTTCTCAGGGGCGTCCCTACTAGGGACATCCTAGAAGCTGGTACCTGGAGTTCTGTACATACTTTCACCAAGCATTATCATTTGCCAATTTTCTCTAAATCCAGAGCTGGTTTTGCCACTGCAGTCTTGCAGGGCCTTATAGGTGGTCCTAATTCTATTTAAATTCCTCCTCCCAACCTTAGCTTTGGGAATCTACCCAAATGTAATGACTGCAACAGTGAAACAGGAAGAACATAGTACAGTTGTGTACACTTACCATAAATGTAGATGTTCGAGTGTATTCACTGTTGCAGTCCTTGTTACCCTCCCTCCAGCCCCCTTTCTTATTTTGGCTATACCTCTACTCTCACTTACTATGCTCAAAAAGCTTTTTGGTGTATTTGCTTTTTTGTTGGAGGTATATCCTTGTAATTATGGATGTTAAGTTGTCTATCTCGCCTTCATTCTTGCTGGATGGGTTCGGAGCCGAACCTCGGCTCCGACTCGGCCACTCTAAAAGCTCGAGAGCTAGTTCCACCGGCTCGAGGCTCCCCTATATCCCACAATGCTAGGCGGTAACTCCCCAGATCTCATTTGCCGCTATAGCGATCGAGGTGCTCTTCCAACCGGCTCTTCAGGTTAGTTGCTTTAAAACAAAGTTTAACTAAGATAGACTCCCTTTAAGTTAGTTTTTCGGTATTGATTACTTAATTAGGTAGTTTCCTTACCATTCCCTTGCAAATTCTCCCCCTTTTTTTCCAAGAACTTTCAAGAGTTCTTCCCTTAGGTCCCGTCCCTCCCTTCCTAGTAGTTGGAGTGACTGTGTTTTCTGTAGGGAATTATTTAGTTTAATTTAGTTTAATTTCAATTAGTGTAATCTGTGTGTGTGTGTGTGTGTGTGTGTGTGTGTGTGTGTGTGTGTGTGTGTGTGTGTGTGTGTGTGTGTGTGAGTGATTACACTACCTTCTTTAGAAA
Organism: Protopterus annectens; assembly: GCF_019279795.1. Classification (NCBI taxonomy): domain Eukaryota; kingdom Metazoa; phylum Chordata; order Ceratodontiformes; family Protopteridae; genus Protopterus; species Protopterus annectens. The sequence continues at coordinate 1,233,965,991 of NC_056729.1, read as the reverse complement.
TGTCTAAAGAATCAAAGGTCTCAGGCTTTAAGTAGTGTGACTCGTGCTGTCAGACGATGTCTCTGACAGACGGTCACACTTCTTGTGTATACTGCCTGGGACCTTTGCACCTGCAGGACTCATGTGCTGTTTGCCAAGGTTTCAGCCCTAGAGTCCTGCAGGAGCGAAAAAATAAGCTCATTTTAAGGGGCTTATTGAAGCCTGAGGGTCCCCCGACTCAATCTTCGGGGAAACCCTGCAAGCCTACCAGACCGTCAGCTCCTGTATCTGAGTCGTCTTCGGGGGCTTCGAAACCTGTTCAAACATCGGCTCCGGCTGGAGCCGATGATTCTCGAACACATGTTCCCACTGTTCCCTCGGTTCCGGCCGGAGCCGAGGTAGTCACTGCTGAGTCGGCTCCGATAAGGTTATCGGAACCGACTTCCTGAAAGAGGTCCAGGTCACCATCTATCGGCTCCGTTCATTCGGCTCCAGCATCTCCATTGTTGTCTGAACGGAGCCATAGATCTCACTCCTCTAGGTCGTCGAGACTGTCAGATCATGACCTTCAGAGGGTAGTGAGTCAACTTCTTAAGTCCGAGGCACTGGCCCAAATGCTTCAGAGCCCGACTCAACAGTCGATGGCTAATCCTGTCACTCAGAATGTTCCTCCTTTGACTCTCTTGAGTTCGGAGCCGGGGCAGCTCGGACCCGAGACTGTGGTGCGTCGGAACCGATACCTTTGTCTTCTGTGCCGTCGTCTGCTCCGATGTCTTCTTTGGAAGAATCTTGGCGCCGGACTTCCCTCGTCGGCTCCGAGGGGGCGAGTGGCATCGGACCCTTGTCCGACCCCGCTCTCCCTCTCGGTGCTTCGGTGCTGGTGAGTTCGGCTCCGACATCAACCTCGGAGCCATCACTGTCGGTGCTGGGGGAGGATTTCAGCTTTTCAGAGTGGAGACCTCTGGCTCTGCCTGACAGGGGTGCCTTCGAGGTCATGAGGAGCATGTTGGAACCTGGTTCAACCCCACAGTCGGCTCCATCTGCCCCTCCTCCACGGTGCCTGTGGTGGTTTCTTCTCACTCCCTCATGCCGGATCGTAGAGAGCCAGCTCCTGAAGTATCCCCAGTGGGGATCTCCTCCTCTTCCGAGGCCTCTCCTGACCCGGTAGGAGAGCCCCCTAGGAAGAGGCAGTGCAAGAGGAAGCACATCGACTCCCCTGAGTCTGTCACCTCTGACACTGATTTAGAGGATTCTGAAGGTTCCCCTCGTTCCCCCTCTGAAGATGTCTCATTTGCAGACATCCTCGAAATCTTAAAACAGAGGGGGAATTGGCCAGCCCTCAACCCTTCAGAGGATGAATCAGTTTATCTTGAGGCATTTGGCTCTCGCCCTTCCACCTCCTGGGTGTCCCCTCCCTTTGACCCCCTCATGGAAGTGGTGGCGAGGAAGGTCTGGACGGCTCCAGACTCAGTGGAACCCACCCCCGGGAGACCATCAAAATTTATCACTGCCCCCAAAGACAAAGAATTCTTGACCAAAGGTGTCTCTGTTGATGCTATGGTGGTGGCTGCAGCCACCAAGAAGGAGCTTGCTGATCCTTCAGTGCCTGTTCATCCTCCTAACAAGGAGTCTAGGACTATGGACAGGTATGGGAAGCGGATGTTCTCGTCAGCGACCTTTTCTATGCGCTCGCTGAATTACCTGTGTCATTTCACTCGTCTCCAGAGGGATTTGCTCAATGAAGCGAGTGAAATGTTAAAGGATCCAACAGCTGCGGGTTTTCAGGATAGGATGAACTCTCAGCTAGCGACCCTCAACTCAATAGCTAACTCCTCCATGCGCCTCCTTTCATACGCGGCGGATGGGGCGAGTAGAGCAGCAGGTACAGGTGTGGCGTTACGTCGGCACGCCTGGATGCGGCTGTGTAACTTTGCAGACCCTTTCAAGGCGTCCTTCACTAACTCCCCCTTTGATGGATCATCCCTCTTTGGTCCTCAAGTGAAGGAAACCCTGACTAGGTGCGAGACTGATGGCAAGACTCCTCTGCCATCGGAGTCTGTTTTTCTACTCCTTCTAGGCCTTACCCCAAAGGCCAGAAGGGGGGAAAGATGTGGTTCCGCAAACGACCACAAGGAGTTTTGCCTGACGCACAGAGTCGGTTCCCCCCTAGAGGCAGAGGGGGGAACAATAATAATAGACCCTGTACTAGAGGCAGAGGGGGCCCGCAGAATCAGGACAGTCGAGAATCCTTCTCTGACAAGCCCTTTCAGCATCCCTGAGGTGTTGCCCGACTGTCCACCTTCGGAGGCAGTCGGGGGAAGATTATCTCTGTACCCAGAAGCCTGGCTTTCCCTTACTCAAGACAAATGGGTACAGTCTATCATTTCCGAAGGCTACAAAATCCCTTTCTTTCGCATTCCAAAGCAGTCCGGAAAATCCCTTCCAGACGTTCCACCCAGTCAAAGGGAGCAAGCAGCATTAGAAATTTCAAAGCTGCTAGCAAAAAGAGCTATTCAACCAGTTACAGCAGACCAACAAGGATCCGGAATCTACTCCAAATTCTTTTTGGTTCCAAAGAAAACAGGGGACTGGAGACCTATTTTGGATCTCAGCAACTTGAACAAGTTTGTCAAGAAAACAAAATTTCGGATGGTCACGCTGCAGTCCATTCTGCCCCTTCTGGGACGGGACAGCTGGATGTGCTCTATAGATCTCCAGGATGCGTACTATCACATCAGAATGAACCGACGCTCCAGGAGATTTCTCTGCTTCAGGCTGGGAACCAGTCATTTTCAGTTCAGGGCCCTGCCCTTTGGTCTCACTACAGCCCCCCGAGTGTTTACCAAATGCATGGCAGTGGCCGCCTCTCAGCTGAGACAACAAGGATTCCAGGTGTTTCCATATTTAGACTGGCTCTTGACCACCCCCACCAAGCATCTTCTCCTTGCCAGAGACTACACCTTACACACATGTCAAACACTAGGCATTTCAATAAATTACGAAAAGTCTGTCTTGTCACCTTGTCATGTTATTACCTTCATAGGCGCAAATCTAGACACAGTCAACATGTCAGCCAGACTCACAGAGCAGAGAATAGCAGACATACACAGACAAGTCTCTCTTGTCTTGCAGAGCAACAAAGTCAAAGCCAGACTGATCCTGAAGGTCTTGGGGATAATGGCGGCGGCCATCCCTCTTCTACCATTAGCTCGCTTCCACATGAGAAACTTACAATGGATGCTCTTCACACAATGGTCTTTCCAACGACTTCCAATGTCCCATCCTATTCGGATGACACATTCGTGCAAGAATCATCTCTCTTGGTGGATCACATCTCCCCAGCTCTTCCTAGGGAGACCTTTTGTTCCTCCCCCTCCGGTTGCTACATTGACAACGGACACCTCCCTGATTGGGTGGGGGGGGCATTACCAGGGCAGGACGGTCCAAGGCATGTGGCAACCTTTCAAGTGCCACTTACACATAAATGTCCTAGAGATGAGAGCAGTCCTTCTAGCGTTGCAAGCCTTACAAGACTCTCTTCCCAAGGGAACTATAGCAATTCAGACAGACAATATGTCTGTAGTGTGGTACATCAACAAACAAGGCGGAACCAGATCTTACCCCCTATGTCAAGAGGCACTCAGACTGTGGCAATGGGCGATTTCTTCTCAGCGGTTTCTGTTAGCAATGCACATTCCTGGGAAGTCCAGTGTGATTGCGGACAAATTGAGCAGAGCTATTCTCATGCCTCACGAGTGGTCTCTGAAGAATTCAGTGTTGGAGAAAGTTTTTCAAAAGTGGGGCCGGCCTTGCTGCGACCTTTTTGCTACTCCCCAAAACAGCAAGTGCGACGATTTCTTCACCCTCTTTCCCCAACCAGGCCACCCCAGCAGAGACGCTCTAGTCCACGATTGGCCCCAGGGACTTCTGTATGCCTTTCCACCCTTCCCACTGATATCTCAACTAATTCAGAAAGCCATCGCTCAGAAAGCTTCCATGATCCTCATTGCCCCTTACTGGCCTCGACAGGTTTGGTTCCCATTTCTTCACCGTTATCTGTTGGAGCAACCCTGGCATCTGGACCCAGTTCCAGACCTCCTGACCCATCAGTCGGGTCAGTTGCACCGCTCCCTTCCTTCTCTGAACCTCACAGCGTGGTTTCTCCAATTCCAACTTTAGCCTGGCTTCCTCTAATATCTCACTCAGTTTGCGATATTTTGATAGCCTCTCATAAATCCTCCACTCGGAAGATTTATAATAGTAAGTGGAAACGTTTTTCCTGTTGGGCACAGTCAATGGATATAGATCCTTTCACTGCTTCTATTCAGTCTGTTTTGGATTTTCTAGCCGAACTTTTCCACTCAGGTTCGTCTCCGTCCACCATCAAGGTTCAATTGGCTGCTATATCTAACTTTCATGTCGGTGTCTCAGAGTCTTCCATTATGTCTCACAAGCTCTGCAAAGCTTTTCTAAAGGGAGTTTTTCTCCTCAAACCACCTATCAGGGATCCTCCTCCTCAATGGGATCTCAACTTGGTTCTGGCGTTCTTAATTCTTTCCCCCTTTGAACCCGCGGCTTCATGCTCAATGGAGTTACTATCTTGGAAAACACTCTTTCTGGTAGCTATCACATCAGCTCGAAGAGTCTCTGAACTCCATGCTCTGTGTAGTCGACCCCCTTATCTATGGTTTCATAAGGATAGGGTATCCTTACGTACGAACCCGTCCTTTTTGCCTAAGGTAGCTTCACCAGCAAATTTGAATCGAACCATTGATCTTCCAGTTTTCTTCCCTAACTATTCGAACCGATCAGAACAGAGATTACACTGCTTGGACGTTCATCGCCAACTTAGGTACTATTTAGACAGGACCAAACAATCCAGGAAGTCCGATCAACTGTTTGTGTCCTATGCAGAAGGTAGAATGGGCCTTCCAGTTTCTAACGTGTCTCTCTCTAGATGGCTTACTTCGTTGATTACCCTTGTTTATGAGATCAGACATCAACAGCTGTCATCCAAACCCAGGGCTCATTCGACTAGAGCTTTAGCCACATCTATAGCTTTTCAAGACGGACTGCCTATTGATTCGATTTCTGCAGCTACTTGGGCTTCTCCCCATACCTTCATATCTCATTATAAGTTGGACTTAGCCTCTAGAAGCCGAGCCAACTTTGGTTCCACTGTACTCAAGAGTCTGTTCCGATAGGCCACCCGGGACAAGGTGCTAGGGACGCGGTCCCATCCAGCAAGAATGAAGGCGAGATAGACAACTTAACATTTAGAAGTTATGTACCTACCATAACGTTCCATGTTAGTTGTCTTCTTCTCGCCTTCTTTCTTAAGGCCACCCTCCTTCCCCCTAGCCTGGACAGACCTAGAGGAGATTGTCTTGTGACCTCTTTATCTTTCTCCCATGCTGCCACCTCTATATATTCCTCTGTTAGGTTTAGGACACCTCACACTCAGCCTTATAGAGGTGGGTTACTTTTCTCCATGTTATGGAGTTTTTTCTTGCTTGGCCTAGCTTTCAAACGAGATCTGAGGAGTTACCACCTAGCATTGTGGGATATAGGGGAGCCTCGAGCCGGTGGAACTAGCTCTCGAGCTTTTAGAGTGGCCGAGTCGGAGCCGAGGTCCGGCTCCGAACCCATCCAGCAAGAAAGAAGGCGAGAAGAAGACAACTAACATGGAACGTTATGGTAGGTACATAACTTCTAAATTTAATTGCTTCCCATTAGGGGGCACCTGACATGTGGGGCAAGAAAAACTGATGTAATGGCGTCAGCTGCATGTTTTATACCCTTTACGTCGTGGAAGAAGGGACAGCAACCGACGCAGGACCCAAGACTTTGTTAATCAGGCCGACTGAAGGCTACTGCAAGCAGATAACCCAAATGTAATGACTGCAGCAGTTAATACACTCAAACATCTACATTTATGGTAAGTGTACACAACTGTACTTTTTAGGTCTCTTAGAGGGGAAAGGCTGGCTTCCCCTAATTAAATTAATAAGGTCTTCAGCCATTCTTATTTGTTTTTTAGGCATATGGGCCAGACCATGCAGTTTGGATGTCGGTTTTGTAGGCGTGGGTTGAGTTTTAGGCCTTGAAGAAGATGGCGTCAATTTGAAATGCAAGTCTGTAGGCCTGAATACACCCTCAGAAGCCGGTGCCTGCACAGCGGCTCTGGACCCATCCAAGGTAGAGACATCCACAGGTTTCATAGTCGAAGAAGCATCTCCTGTCATACCGGACTCCGAATGGGTCTCAGCAGAGGCCTTTGAATCTGAAGTAGCTGGTATCAGGGGCTGTGAAAGCACCTCACTGAGTACTGGTGACTAGCTTAACAGAAGCGTCGCCTGCAGTTTTGGACCTATGCGGTCTGTCTCTGTCATTATCTTTACGTTTTTTCTGTCTGTCGGTAGTTGGTTGGCTTACCGAAGACATTTCTGGATAGTTAAACTGAGTACCAAAATAACTTGCTGCAAAAATAGATCGAATAGTTGGGGGTTGAATAAAGCTCAATACCGACAGAGAGGGACGTCGTGGTCTGGGCCTAGGCAAGGAATATGCAGTACAAATGAAAATCTTTGAGGTGTTTGCTTTCCACAGGTAAGACAATTGTTAACTTTTACTGACATCGGATTAACAGCAAGAAAAAGGATCCCCAACAGGGTACTTAGCTTTTTTGAAGACTTCGGTTCTGAAACTCGAAAACGAAAATTTAAGGAGTTGGCCGACCGGCACTTGCGAACTGCTTCTGCTTTGGGCACCGCGTGGCAAGAAAGAGTGATGTAATGGCATCGGCTGCATGTTTTATACCCCTGACGTCATGGAAGAAGAGACTGCATCCGATGCACGAATCCAAGACTCTGGTATTCAGGCCGGCTGAGGGTTACCTGCAGGCATACAACCCAAATGTAATAACTGCAACAGTGAAACATGAAGAACATCTAAGAGATGCTCGTTCATTTATAAACACATGCACAGTCATGAGTTTCTCATTGCTGTATATGTACTCCCTATCTACACAGTCCGCATTAGAAACATGCAGGCACCATCGGAGAGGTCTATGTAAACCCCTCACTACTTTATACACTGCTGTGACTTGGATTTGAACTGGGTTTACTGCAGCCACAACACACTATATAAAGCCTGCAAGCTATTTAAAGTGGAGCTAAACATGTTCATAACTAGATAGTAGACATATGGTCCCAGAAACTGTTGAGAAGCTTAGCCCAAAGTCCTGAGAAACTCATGGCATCTGAATGGTTAGACCCCTTAAGGTTCTTGTGGCATTATTATGCAAGTACAAGCACATACCCGCTGAATAAGCTTAAAACCCTTATGGCCTCACTCATGACCTAGAACCAAACCCCAACACCTGATGTTGCTTCTCTCAACCTGCAGGGAGAGGTCAATTCATTTCCAAGACAGACCCATGATTTGGGTTACTGATGGGTACATTACCATGATTGGTTACTGCTGTGGCAGTAAGAAGCACCACCCAAAGATTTTAGAACAGCTGGTGTACATGCCCGCCTAAGTGACTGACTGGTGGCTCCACCAACTGATATGCAGGATTAGTGGTAGTTACGTGCACAGTATGTAATGCAGGAGACATCTGTATCATAGCTGTTAGTGGCTCACAAATTATAGTTGTATGTATTTATGTATGTATTTATTTACTTAACAGTGTAAGAAACTTCTCTGTGTGGAAGATTTTCAGTCCATATATTTCTAGTTAATCACTGTATATTAATCAGATCAGACAATATTATTATTAATAAAGGATTTTCGACTGGAAACAGACTGCCTGCCTCGCTTGGATTACTTTCGAATACTTAGTAATGCTGTAGAATTATATATTTTCTATTATTACTTTTTGACTTGACGAGTTTACGTTCGCTACTTCTACTACTATTGTCTGATCTGATTAATATACAGTGATTAACTAGAAATATATGGACTGAAAATCTTCCACACAGAGAAGTTTCTTACACTGTTTTGTTTTTAGACCCACTACACTTTAGTGGGTTGTTTTGAGACTTCGGGGATACCACGGAGATTACTTGTTATTTATTTACTTACTTGCATTTGTTAACTGGGTGGTGTCTGACTGGGCCATGGAGCCCATTTTCAGTGGGGAGACCTGGGTAGAAAACCTCCACACACATATTGATGACCAATAATAATACAAACTAATAAGATTTACAACTTGTACAGTAGTACTATTACGTATACTCAGGAAATCACAGAGCATATTATATGCAGAAATTGTAGATAATTGAGTGTTTGAATACTGACAGACACCAGAGCAAAGTCAAGAAACATACAATATACAAATTGACTGACAGAGAAACATTACATAGTGACATTAGCCATAGCACAATACAGGGATACATTGTTTATCACAGTAGTTACATATTTAACGGGGCCTGTGCCAAAGTTTAAACTCCTATAGAGAGGAAGTTATGGAAGTACAGGGAGGCAGGAGGAATTATCTGGGAGAACTACAGGGGCAGAGCTGGATGGATTTGAGATATTTTTGTTTTTGTTTTAAAGCAAGAATAGTTGGAAGTGTTTTGAATGTGTTGGGGAGAGCATTCCAAGTCTTGGCTATTTTATTAGAATAGGAGGAGTCACCATGGTAGTTGCGAGACTGAGTTACCTTTATCAGTAGCCTGTCCAAAGATCTAAGGGACCTGGTATTGACATGTGGCTGGACCAGGGTGGAAAGTGCAGGGCATTGACCTGGGTTTGAATGATTTAGTGTGTGAAGGTAAGTTGGTTTAATGTTAACAGGTTGGGGAGCTCAAGCCACTTCAGTTATTGGAGAGCAGAACAGTGATGAGATTTATGGGGATGATTGCTGGCAAAATTTGCTATTTTATTATAGTAGGATTCTAGGTTAAGTTCAGTCTTGTGCAGGTTTGTAAATGTGTGAGCAGTATAGCAGGGTAGATAGAAGTTGAGATCTAGCAATGGCTAGTCTGGCTTGGTTTGTTAGGAAAGGTCTTGCCCGGTAGAGAGATCCGAGTTTGGCATGGACTTTTTTGATTGCTAGGGAAATGTATATATCAAATTTCAGCCTGTCATCTATAGTTACACCTAGGAGTTTGGTATGATTTGTAGGCTCAATTTTGGTTCCATTGGTGGAGTGAATAAAGAGTGGCGGAGACTGGGACTTGGAAGGTTTGTTTGTGAAAATAAATGTAAATAATGTATAAGTTATGTATTACACTTTTATACATTGTGACTGTGGTTGCTAGCATGAGTGCATGTAGGTACACACCTGCTTCATTGGATTGTCACCTTTCCAGAAGCTCAGTGGGACATTTTTATAGATCCACAAGATTTTGTAGGATAAAACATACCCACGACCATCACAAAGGACGTAGCTTCATTTTTTCCCAATAAATAAGTAAAGCTTAACGCCTATCCTTGTAACATTTCAGTAGCTTATGCTCTTTAAAACATTTAAGTGTTTCATCTACAAAGATAACTGAGATATGCAAGTATTTAACTACACTTCGGGGAAAATGTTTTATCCTAAAGTCTCTGGACTTTACACATTTTTTAGTTTATTTTGGAAGGGCACAACTACCCAGAGAGAGACAGGTGGGCACTGGATCAATCATTTTCTGGAATAAAATACTAACTGTGCCTTTATATATTTTGAGGCAGTGCCACAGTCCATGACATACCAGTCTGTCTGCACGTAGCTGTGTAATGCAATGCATTTTTAAAAGGGAGTCAGCCCTACTCTCTTACTGCCATTAAGGCTTGAGAGCAAGACTACAAACTTCTACAATGCACTTGTACTGTAGTTGGTATGTTTTTGGCTTGCAACTAACAAGAGGGGGAGAGGGTGAAGGGGACACAGGAATGACACTATCTGAGATATCACCCATGAATACACAAAGCGTTCTTTGCAAAACATAATTTCTTTGTGTGAACACATTTAGGTTGTGGTGCCATCAATATGATATATAAGCCAGCCCCACAGGCATAAACAAAGACAACCAAGATAACCCAAGCTTAGAAACTCTGGTACCTGAAGGAAATGGCAGAAGGGACAGGTGACATGGCCTGTGCCAGCACAACTCGCAATGGGGGAAGTTGTGGGGGCATGTGGCTGTGGCGCACAGTTTTTAGTTGAGTCTCCACACAACTTTCTGTGATGTACATCAGCACTGTTTTTAACATGACTTCATCAGGTTTTTGACACCACATCAAGTGACACTTGTTATTTTGTTACAAATCCAGTTCAGAACACAACTTCATTAGTGACCGATTTACTTAGTGGAACAGTGTGATGGAACAGAAAGAAAAGAGTGATCAGCTAATGCTGGGTTAACTATTTTGTGGACATGGAGAGAGGATATTACTCTGCTAGCTTAGCCCTTTCCTGGTAGAAGTCAGAGATTAAAACAACATAACAGCAACAAAAGGGCTTTCCAGGTAGGCTGTAAACACCACAGGCCCCAGAATCACTCTGTGCATGAACATCAGCATTGCACTGAGTAACAAATTCATGAGCAGTGCAAAAAAAAAAATCCTTCTGTATATATTAAGATCTCAGTTTTACATGGAAAAATGCAAATGCACAGAATGGAAAGGGGGCACAAAACAGGAGACAATCGTGCAATACAGACAACAGCATCTATCTTTATAAACTAGCAAAATTACTTCACCTTTTTACAATGGATTTTTTAAGTTGCAAGCGATCGCATTACCTGCTTCCCAACCATCATGAATGCGGGAATAACTGAGGTATTTAAACAAAAGATAACAGTACAACATGCACTAATTGTATACCAAAACGGCCTCTAGGACACAAAACAAAGCATCAGTCCCTTCCATTCAAATTTTTACCGAAGTCCACTCTGTCAAGCGCTTTCATCTCTGACTATTCAGAGACTTCTTCAGAACAATAAATTAAGTGAAAAAGACATAAATACTCATGTTGCAAAGACTCACACCCCTAATTAACCAATAATAAACAGTACTACATAAGTGTACACTAAATAGATAAAGGGTGAAATTAAATCTCAGAAAACGTTAGTAAGGTTTACTTATCAACCAGTGAAGAGAATTGAAGTTACCAATTGCTAATAAAAAGTTGCACCTTGAAGTCAAAGGTTCAAATGCTCGCCTTTACTTTCAAATAACTCAATAAAACTGAGTTGACTAGTCAGTGCTCCCACAGTAATGTCGTGGCCTAACAATTGTTTGGGAAAAAATAAAACAAACCAAAATAAAGTACTGAACTGTAAACATTTGTTAACTGGGTTTAGCAGTATTGAGCAAATGTACGAGTTGCTAACAGACTTCATCCTGCAGTCCTAAGTTAGATATCTCAATTTTTCATTTGCCTACTGCGCAGTCCCCATTAAGTCACTTAGTCATCCCCCAAGCCTACACTCAAAATGAGTCCTAACATCGGTGGACAATGCAATTAACTACACTTTTAAATATGTCAGTTGGACTTGGGTATCTAACAAAACAAAAAATTGTTCTTCCTTTAATTTCTAATGACCAGGGACTTCAGATTTTCAACTTTCTAACCAAAAATCTTGTGTAAACGAACTGTCTCACATTACTAAAAACTACCAGCACCACATAACGCAGAATGCATTTCTCAATGTAAGCAAACACACAAAAACAGTTGTGTGTTTTCCTTTATGGAATTATATGTTAAAGCAAAGGAATGCAGCAATCAGGTTAATTCTTCAAGAGCAACATGTAAGGCTCAGAAGACAAAATCACAGCAAATGACTGTTATACTCCTTCATTCATGCTACTACACTTAACTCAGATTCTTGCAGCAAACTCCTTCCCATTTATGTCAGAATGTGGATGTTTCTCGCACAACCACAAGTTTGCAAACTTCAACATCACTTTCTCACTAAATGGGCAAACACACCAACTTGTTTTAGCTTCCACTCATTCTCAAGTCATCATTTTTTGTAACCACCTCTGCAAGTGAGTTTGTCTTTAACAAAAACAGCTTTCTACACCACCCTATGCAAACAGTGCCTTGCATTAACTATAAAAGGCTAAAACAGAGGCCATGTTCAATTATTGAAGGTCTGCAATTCACGTATACAAACACTTACATTTTTATAATCATTTGCAATGCATCCACTGTGAAAGAATAATTGCCCCCAAAACGTGTGACAAAGGAGTAAATATTACATCCATAACTAACCAGTGAACTGCAACTCCAAATCATAGTGATTAATGATACCAGTGTTTACCATAGCTGGTGACAGAAATATGTCACAAACTATGAACTTGTAGTTTGAGTTGTATGCACTTCCTCTGCAATACAAATGTCTGGAGGATCAAATCGAGTCATGTACCTCAATATGAAGGAAGCTTGTCTTCCTACCTTAGGCTGCAGCAGCCAGTATCCAGCAGCAAAACAGACATGACAAGAGAAGTTCATAAACTAAGTTTCACTAGACACTGTCACAAAAGTTCAGACAGGTACATCAGTGGAAAAAAATGGCAATCGACATAAATAAGAATTGTAATATAGCAATGTTTTTCTAGTAGTGGCAACCACTAACACTAATGCCAACTGAAATTTCAACACAAAAATAGAAGATCACTAAAGAACACGCTGCATTTTTAGAAAATCCAAATTTTCCCACTACAAAAGTATAATCCACCTTGAAAATACAAAACAACCCATTCACCATTCAACAGTCGGTATACTTTTCAATGAACAAGTTTACTAAAACCAAACTTTAACAACTTTCCCAACTTGTCAGCCCAATACCCTCCAACAAAACCTAGACAAACCCTACTGGTTAAGTTTTTCTTGGCAGCTGTTACTATAAGTATGTGGAGATATTAAAAAAAACATTTGCAAGTCTCATCCATTTCCTTTTTTGGAAGCATTTTTTTCTACATTTGCTTTATGAGAAAAATTCAAAACAGCTTCCAGAATTCCTCGACCTGTTCTGAAGCAAAGTTCGACGACTTCAGAATTTTTACCTACACGTTTTCTGGAAAAGGAATGCCACCAATAAAATCTAGTTCCTTCAATGCACAAGGTGGCAAGACAGTTTCAGTACACCTAGTTTTAAATGTTTCTGATGTTTCAGTCTGCAGCCACAAGCCACGAGTGGCAATATTCACAGAATAAAAACAGTCAAGTGTCATCTTCACCCACCATTTTAAGCTTACACAAGTAACCCATGTGAAAAATTGGGTCTGTATAAGATCAGTGAAACATATACACCAAAACCCCATAACAGTGAAAGCTCAGGTCAGTGATTTTTTTTTCCCCAGGGGAAAAAAAATCGCTTGGTCTGAGCCGTGACATTGCCCTTTACCCCACTGTAGTGCAAGCTCAGAGTTGGATTTAGTTAGGGGGGTGTGGGGACAGAGCCCCCCACATTGGAATGCAATGTTTTAAGTGGTCTGTTGTGATGTGTTGGTCTACCAATTTTTTGATTGGGAAAAGAATCTGTGACCTGGGTTTCGCTGTTATGGGGTTTTGTTGTATATGTGTCGGTGAAATGGCATTCGCTGTAATACTGTTTCGCTCAGGTAATATAGACCCGAAAAATCAAACCCTGTACCCTTGTATCTGTAAGGCAAATATCTTAACCATAATGCCAACCTCTCTCTCGGATCAGCCCTTTTGCCCCTTCGAAGAATATTTTTGGCCTTTGCCTCATAGTAATTTTAAATCTTGTTTTGGTGCTATGTTTATGCCACTGAGTATAAACAGTGAACTGTAACCTCAGAACAGGAAAAATATGAGGTGCATCAGCAAACTTTATTAGATGCACCACTGTGCATATACAGAGTTGCATCCATTAAAATCTGTGGATGCTACTTGCACTATCCTTAAGGTGACTTCACAGAGTACTACACTAAATTTATTTTGGACAGCCTTCAATTAAAAAAAAAAATTTATGAAGCTTTTTATTAAAATACACTCCAAAAATGTAAGCACAGAGAAAGAAGAAAATGCAGTATGCACTTAGCTCACTAAATGTCATGGTGTACATAGTAACATTGACAAATCACAAAGTATCTTGATACTGTTAAATAATATTACTAGATGTTGCACGGAAATCATATTCAGGCAACACAGACACACACACGTACATGAATTATATCTTTTCTTTTCCTTTCCTGCCCATTGATAAAGAATCAAATGGGAGAGAGATTAAAAAAAAAAAAACTGTCAAATAGTAATATCTTTGTAAAAAAAACATAATACTCCTTCATTGATCAAGACACTTTGTGAAATACACAGATTATTCCTGAGGACACGCACTTCTTCCAGTACAGTGGCTCATGAATACACAATGACACACACGACACTCAGGATTTTTAGGTTAGACACCATGAACTATAGACATGCTTCACTCTTGTGTGGGCTCATCAGTGCATCATAAGTAGATTGCCAAGCTAAGCTCTAAGACCCTCAGAGAGAACACATTCATGTTATCTAGAATAATTTGCATATCTCCTTTAATGCTTTGAAGAAAAAAAACTTACAAAATAATTTTATACAGAAGCAACTGTTCTCACAGGCTCTATCAGTTTGGTTCATATGTGCATCTGTTCTGGGATCTTTCCAGCCTTGTTTTTGGACCTGTCCCTAAAGTAATGGTCTTATAGGTTCATAGGTGTTTACTAGGCCAATGACCACAATGGCCTTTTTAAGCCTAGTCATCCATCCCAAATGTTTGACAAGTTCTGGTACCCTTGAAAAGTGTAAGCATGGGCCTGGGAGATGAACCATTTACAGGTTTCAAACCAGGGATGAAATTCTGGTGTCCCATCCAGTTTTCCAAGTTGCACTTGAATTGGGTTAGGGAGGAACGCTGCTTCACATGGATGGGGAGTTTGTTCCATAGACTGGGTAGTCTCTGGGATACATACCTAGCTTTCCAACAAGTCCTGCTTATATCGCAGGTAAGGTTTAAATCTTTATAATGGGTAATTCTGGTGCTGTTTGTTTTGTGAATATGCAGGAGGTTCATCAGAGTGGGGGTCTGACAATGCCCTGTATGCCAGGCATAGATCTCCCCCCTCAAAAGATCGTAGGAGACAGAATACAGGGATAGGGCCTTGAGGCGATCTCCACAAGACATATTGCTAATGCCCTGTATTCTTTTAGTGAAGAACCTCTGTGGACATTCCAGTTGTTGGATATGCTTGGTTGGGTACATACCAAAGTGGGCATTGTACTCGATGATAGGTCTGATGAATGCAGAATACAGTGGAACAATGACTTCCTTGGACTGAGATGCCATACCTTTGTTTATAAGTTGTGCAACATAGAATGATTTCCTCACCTAGATTACTATCTGTGTGTGTCCCTAAGTCCCTGACTACTGGGTCAACTCTAAGGATGTATTGTCAATGTGATAGTTATGAGGGATGCATGACTTCCCAAAGGATACTATTATGCATTTCTTTGCTTTTAGTTTTAGTCCATGGCTCTGACACCAGTTGTTTGTCACCCCCTCCTGGAGAACATTTGTGTCAGTGTGAGATTCAGTGACGGCTCCTAATTTGCAGTCATCTGCAAATTTAGTCAGCCAGAAACTACAGACATTAGCCTTGACTTCTGAGAAGTAAATGCCAAAAAGGAGCGGTCCAAGGACTGATCCCTGAGGGACTCCACTTGTGACTGGCCTCTTTGTAGAGATGAACTCCCCAAGTCTAACTTCCTGGGTCCTGTCTGTGAGCCAGTTTGCTATACTCCTGGTGACATACGGGTTTGTACCTAACCTCTTTAGTTTGTCAACAATGCCCGAGTGGGGTATTGTGTTAAATGCCTTGGTCAGGACAAGGTAAGCAGTGTGAACAATTTTGCCCTCATCCATTGGTTTGGTGACCTTCTCAAAGAAGTCTACCAGGTTCAGTAGGCATGAGCTGCCCTTGATGAAACCAAACTGGGTTGGGTCCAGTGTCTGGAGGTTTACTATATCTCTGTTGATCATCTCTGTGATAATTCTTTCCATAGCTTTACATACAAGACAAGTGAGACTGGGGAATCTGTAGTTTCTGGGGTCTTCATTTTTTTTTAAAGATGAGTGTTCCAGACTATGTGTGCTACAACAGATTTATGTCCTTCGGATTAATCTGTATATCTCCCATGGTGCCTTAAGTAAGGGAGGTTAGCAAACATTTTTATATAAATGAAAATTTGGTGGCTATCCCCCACTTATAAATTTACCCTTTCTAAAGAAACAGTTGACTAAAGCCTCTAAGAGGTTTCCTGCAGTCCATATCTACTGGGCATGTTTGGTATGTCTCAGAATAGCTCGCCAACTTTACAGCACCTAACTGCTTATAGTTTTAACTCTGCACTGAAGTAGCTCCTGCTGCAACATTTCTGGGCTTTTGCGTAATGTTCAACTGCACATAGAATCCTACTGAGTTCAGTTGGTGTTAGAGACAGAAGACAGCTAAGAATGTTGAACTGTACATCAAGATTATCTTACCAAGGAAAAGACAGGATAAACAGAAATTCAGAAGATAATGGGAAAAGGTAATAAAAAGGTTTTTATCTATCTTCCTGTATTTCTTACAGATAAATATTTTATTGCAGTGGAAATTTTGTGAAATAATGTGCGCAATCCCTACTACACACACACGACTAAAGTCATACTCACTATAACAGATATGTGGCAGTGCTTAGGTTATATGTTGTATTTATTTGTTCAAATCAGGATCAAATTGATTTCTGAATCACCTTCCTGTGACTGCATGTCTTCATTACTATGCTTTCACATATTTCCTTTAGGTAAGAATAAGAAGCTAAGTCTGGGAAAAAAAATACCATCAAACCCCCCCCCCCCCCCCAGTCTATTGAGAATACCAAAAACTGAAACCTCCGCAGAGCAGTCCCAGAGACATAACATCACAACTGCTCAAACTAATGGCACATTCTTATATGCTGATGCGCTATCAAATAGTGTTTCACAGTAATTATCAGACCAAAGTCAGTTATGCTCCCATACAATTCCCTACCACAGGATGACAGTTACTCCCACAGAACCATTCAAGACCCATAGACTACTGGTGGCACTTAACACATCGGCTTGGCCCTACTACCAAACAGCCTGGAGAGATGTCTTTGTCAGTCTAAGGGGAGGGAGATCTGGGAGCGATTAAATGACACAGAGCCCCACGGATCTTTTTGCTTCATCTTCAGCCATACCCATCAGCCTCTTAGAGCAAGAAATCAGGAAAAAGCCATAAACAAAGGTGGGACAAAGGCCCAAAATAGGGATAGTTTTTCAGTAATTATCTTACAAACTTAGAAAGTTGACAGGGTATGAAGAGTGAAACTTCAGTGTCTCATTTTCCAACTTCAGTCTTCAATGATTGTACACTAATTTGCCAGAAAACCACAGTCTTAATGAAAAACAAACCAATATTATGAGTCAAAAACCTTGACATTCTGCGGAAAACTATACACTTGCAAGGTATGGTTCCAGCTGTGAATGTAATCTTACAGAATAAATACTAAATATTCAACAATCAGTAGCCAGCAAGTTTCCCCACCTTTTCAAAGGCCAGTAGTATGAGTACTGCAATAAATATCGGCAGTGCACCTATCAGCAGTAATGGAAGCTGTTATGTATTTGATTTGCCAAGACAGAAAGCAGGTTTCCACCACTACCACTCACAGCATGTGCTGCTCAGTGTTTTCTGTTAGAGAAAAAGTACAGAAGTGCTTACTACATGCTGACTGGAGCACGTGGCGCGAGAACGACAACAGGAATCAAAATGTAACGTCTGCTGCAGTTTGGCAGCATAACACGGAAAAAAAAAAACGCACAAAGTCCCTAAAAGCACGAGCATACCACACAACCTCTTAAAGCAAGAAAACTTGTCAAAAGTAGTTAACACTCAAGGAAAGATGTCCAAGTACTGCTACTCGGCTAAGACGGAAAGCATTTTTCATATATACATTAGGCACGCTAGTACCTTGAACTTTTCCATGTTTCCCTTTGGATAACTAGAAAAATCTAAAAATCAGTTACGAAACGTGGATTGTAATGATGCTAATAGTATGCACATACAGATGTAAGGCTTGGCAGCATTGCTAACCACGAGCACTTGTAGAGTGAGAAACACACCATAACAGAAAATAAGTACAATATTGACCTTCCAAATTTAAAACTGTGATAAAATAACTGCGTCTGCATTTAGATGACACTACAAAAGTCCCTGGAGTGTGAAAAAATAATATAGCAATTGCAGTACTTCTGTCTTTACTGCTTTGTCAAGAATGCCCCAGAAAACAGAAGACATTTTCTCTAATGTGCACAGCTTATGGTCAGTAGCACACACACTTTGAGTGCACACCAGATCACACTAACTACTTTCCACATCTTTAGGTAAAAAAAGAAGAGTTACTACATAGGAATTTGCAAGGAGAGACTGCACGCTTCTTTGTAGATAGTATGTCTGTTCATGCCATATGCTTTGCCGCTTGTTGTTTTGCACAGAAATATTCAAAAGCAATTCCAAAACGGGATTGCAGCACATAGTGTGAGTAAACTCTTGACGATCCAAGAAGCATGATGTCTGTCATGGCAAAGAATATACATCATTACAAGCTTCTGAGTAAGTGCACTGGTACACAACTATACCACACTAACTAGACTGTTTGCCTGGTAATACAATACAGTTGAAGTTGCTTTCTAATGCTATGATGTGCAATGGCAGAGAAATGAGCGACTACACAAACAAAAATGACTAAAACAGGCAGTACTTTGATTGATGTACATTACACATTATCGGAATTATTTTAAATTGATTTATTATTTATTTTACATTTGTTAACCAGGAAATTCCGACTGGACCAGGTCCATTTTCAGCGGAGGCCCGGGGAGAAAAGCTCCAACATCAAGTTATACAAATACAGTACATCCAACATAATACACAAAACAGGTTACATCATGTATGCTGAGCATAGTAATATAACAAGAATTAATAAAAACACTACAGGTAAAAGAAGATATAGAACATGGGTAAAAAGACAATGTCAGTCATACATTCGTAAGAAAAGAAAATATAAAGTAAGATTCTACAGTTAAAAGTACCCTTTCAGATGACCAAGCCTACAGGGATCAGAGCTCCAGCATTAAATGTGTGATAACATATACTTTGCATTTTTATCTTTGCAACGTACAGCCCAACATGCATATGAAAAAAATCAGTAAAGCACATGGCATGAGCAGAACCTGCAGATAAAGGGATCATGCTCTCTCTCCTCAATAAAAGATTTCAAGTTGCTAATGGAAAAGTATTGGGCCCAATAAATCATGGCTTACAGATGCAGCAAAGCATGAGAAACTTGTAGAATGCAAAAGTACAAGAGTTATAAAACTCACCTTATCAACCAAACAGTAGAATGCAAGAAGAGATGCTGGCTATAGCTATCAAGCGTTTCTGATAGTCCGTTGATATAATGCAGTCTACAGGATACAATAACAAAGAAAGAGTTCCACGTAACACGCTGCTGGTTTAAACAGTTTAATAGAGTGGGATGAACAACATAGCTCTGACATCACATGATGGGTGGGTCATGGTTTGGGGGAGGGAACTTCTACACAACTACTGCTGATTTATAGCAGTCCTGACATCAGCATTTAAGAGACAGCAGGAAGCTTTTGGATGGCGCGAGAGCTTCTTTTTAAAAGTGAAACCAAGACAGTACGGTAAGGCAATGCACTTAGAGGAGAAACAGTTGACGTCTCAAATTTTTAAAGCTTTATTGCATATTTTTTAGGCAGTGTCATATAATAGGGAGGAAAAGTGCAAGCATGTTGAGCATTCCGAATTGATATCCCATTGTTGTACTTTAAATTGTTATGTCTTGGCACCACATGAAAACCCTTAATTTCAGAGTTACAACAGTCAAATCAGTTATTTATCGAATCTCCTGTACATCTTGTTACACCCTTTAGACAAAAATGGAATAAAGCCACTGCACAGCACAAAACAGATAAGGACAGGAACGAGTTTCATGGTGAACTGAAAGAAACATTTAATAAACTTCTAAAAGTCAGACAAAATGAGTTCAGAAATTTTAGACAACATATACAAACATTTTTTCAGAAATGCATAAGAGCTTTAGAGTCAGCAGAACAGGTTAGTAAACAACATCAGCCCGTGCAAAATTACAAGGCAAAAAGAATCTGGTTAGCAAAGAGTTTTAAAAAATCCATATCTTATCCAGCAATTAGCTACACTGACAAAAAATAATTTACAGCATACTATTCTACATTTAGAAAATGATTAACGTGCACAGCAGAATCTAATATATGGACAAATGCCTTACTTAAATGCTTTTAAATTTTTATTCCCAAATGTTTAAAACTTTCATCCAGTTTAATCAAAATGCTTATAAATTAGACAAAGTAAGAACGTATGACTCTGTTCTTATGACATACACATAGGGGGCAGCCTCTCATAGCTAAGCTGTAAATTTCAAATAAAACAGTTCTAGCGCATAGAAATCAAATGAGAGTAGTTAAAAGCAGTGAAGACATAAAGTCACAAGAGTGGCATGCATGTATTTTCTTTTCACTTAAAGTGTATCTGTTTAAAATGCACAAGTGCAAGAGGCAGACAACAAATGTAAATGTAAATATATCTGTTTTAAGCATGTGTTAGTTGAGCCAGTATCTATTTTGTTTTTTTACAATTCTTTGTAATTGTATAATATCACCAAAAATAGATATTTTAGCAAAAAAGATGTACAGAAGTAATATTACTAATATAAAGTTCTACTGGGTACGTAATACTACAAATAAAACTCAAGGTCATGTCTCTTGTCCAGAGGGGCACAAATGTGTTAAAAAACCTTTCCTTAGACCAGAGTGTCATGATCTGGACAACAGCCAGAGGGCAAGCATATGTACAGCTCTCACAGCATGAAGCAAATGTATCTTTACAAAACAATACTGCAATAAAATGTTTGCATGCTGCAGGGAGAAAAGAGCACTCTTTTAATTTAAACTGACTGTGTAAAGAGTCCTGCAAAAAGGTCTAAAATAAAGCTACAAAAATATATTAGCCTGCATCAGTGATTCAGTCATTATTAAAAGGTTGTCATCAAGTGATTAGGGTACCATCTGCATGTATGGTAGTGGGGCAAAACTACCAAAAAAAAAAACAATAGTACATTTTAATATCTAATTCCCTTCTGACATTACTGGCTGTAAAAGACAGAGCCTGGTACAGTACTCTTTTAAGGGGTATGGGGACAAAGGATCTCATAAATAGTACATTTACAGGCACAATGGTTGCCTACTATATGGGCATCATAAAAAGAGCATGCTAAGTTTAAAAAAAAATGTCTGCAACATTTTAGTAAATGTTTAATTAGCAGGCTTCAGTTTAATACTAAGTTTGTAAACTGGACTAAATGTACATTACAGTCCATGTATGTACAAATGCAAAAAATATTTTCTGCAAGCAAAACTGATGGTAAATAAATATGCTTAGCGTATGCTGTACAACAAATGGTTTAATATGTAAACACCATTCTTCAGTGTATAAACCATGTTTTCTATTTGTGTAAATTGGCAGTGTTGCTGTCAAGTTTTAAACTGTTCACAGAAATTGCTCCTCAGTCCATTTGTATGTATAGTAATGAATCAAAGTGTAATATTTATGACACAAACTTGTTTATTCCAGAAAACAAGGCTGCAATGCCATTGCAATAAAATCTACAAGCATTGCCAGTAATTAATGTAAATTTTTCACTGAAGTCACTGTATAGAGCATCATTGTATAGAGTCATAAATAAAAGCAAACAGTTAATTCAGCAATTGCAGAAGGTTAATAAGACAATCTTAAGTCATAAATTACAGCTCACAGTCAGTGGGACATTTTTGCAAAATGATCTTCAAAAGGAAAAAAAAAGTTGTTACATCCAGTTCTAGTAGTAATGGTTGTTATCATTGTGCTAACTGTAAAATTGTATTTTAACTTCCTGTATCAAAAGAAAACTAAAGGTTTTGTTTCCTAATGTATTTTCGGTAGACCATGATAAAACTTATGGCCTGACCAAAACTGTTTATCTGTATATATATATATATATATATATATATATATATATATCAACAGATAGATATAACAGTGCATGTAGGCTTCTGTTTGCTAGATATAAGTAGGAAAATATAGCTACTTAGATGCATGTGCATTTGTGTTTGCTACCATGTATACATTAAAGGGTTAAACTTCTCTTAGCTGAATGCAGCCAACTGAATACATTACAAATTGTTCTGTGTTTGGTGCAAGCTTCAAGGAATCACAGATAAGATGCCAGGTGCAGGGAGTACGAGAAAGCTGCTTTCATACAAAAATATTCACACTAGAAAAGACTCCCTAAAAATTATTCACTTTGAAACAGAACACAACGTAGCTTAACAAACTGCATGACATCAGAGAAAGTATTAACAATATACTTGTTAAATGGACAAGATCCGGATGGTACAGAAGAATGTATATAAAGGACATTCAAGTGTATGATGTTAGATCTGACTCTGTTAGCTCTGTATACTGGAGAACAACATTCTTGCTGCCTGAGAAGTTAAATTTGAGGCATTAAAACATGTAAACTGTGACATTATTATACATGTTGTCTGTTATATAAACAAGTTATTTTATTAGAAACTGTGCTAAAGTTAATAAATGGTGCTGGAAAAGTTAATAGTCTGCAATGTTCAGTGCATTAATCAGACTTTGGTTTCAGCAAGCAGAAGCTGCATCCCAGCAGCACCTGCAATCTCAAGACTGTTATTAAATAACTTTTTAAAGAGCACAAAAATTTTAGCACATCGACTCAGGCAACAGAAAGTAGAAAGGGTCATCACCAAGCTTAGGGAGCCTATAACAAGGAAGATACTCAGAGATGCTGTAGAGGTACTAGAAATATATTTTGAAAATTTTATGAAAATTTGTATTACGCAGATAAATATGGAAATCAAAAAACGGTACAAATGGAAGTACTTATGGAAGAATTAAATATGCCAAGGTTAGAGGTAGATGAGGCTCAATTAACAGTTAGGATAGGAGGATATGAGATAAAAATGGTGATATATAACCAATCTGCAGGAAAGTCCCTTGGAATAGATGGTGTTCCTGTGGAAATTTAGAAGCTAGGAGGGAAGAAACTGATAAAGACCTGGAAGATTTTGTTGAACAGTATTTTAAAAGTAAGAGAAGCACCGACATCCTGGAAGACAGTGGTGGTAGCTGTAATATCTAAAGATGGTAAAGACCCTAAAGTGCCAGTATCATAAAGGCCCATTAGTGTTTGTGTACAGTGGCTAAAAGAATGGCAAAGGTGATGCTAAAATTGGTAGATATGGATCAGTGTGTTTTTTTGGAGGGAAGGCAAACATTTAATAAAAGGATTAGAACAATGGAGATCCAGAGGGAAGCAGAATATAATCAGGTTCCACTGTTGTTGGTTGGTCTTGATGCAGAGAAAGCATTTGACAGAGTAAGCTGAGATTGTATGAATAGGGCAATGGAAGCATTTGTATTCCCTGATAAAAGTATAAGGTTGGTTAGGAGGATACATGAGGAACTGGAGGTGAAAAATTAAAGTTGGGGGTGGGTTCCTGTCTGAGTTCTGTTTGAGCAGAGGAACCAGACAGGGGTGTCCTATTTCCCCATTATTTGCATTATATTTAGAACTGTTGGCAAATAAAATAAGGGACTGAGAAATTCAAGGATATAATTGGTATGGTAGTCGAGAAAAGCTGGTTTTATTTGCATATGATATTTTATACCTGATAAAACCAGAAAAGGACATTTCAGTGTTGTGGAACATTTTGAGAAAGATTCAAGTCTTTGGGATGCAAAATTAATGAAGATAAAACAAAGGCAGTAGCTGTCGGTATATTTATGGGGACATGATAAAGCGAAGTACTTAGAAGTATGGATTAAAGAGGATTTTGTTTTGGCAGCTAATGATATGTGGGAAAAGACTAAACAAAAAAATGCTATCAAAACTGACAAATTAGAAGCTCTGTTTTATGGATATGGATAGCAAGATACAAGCAGTGAAAATGTTTTTAGTCCCTTTGGTTTTGTACACAGGTCAGGCATATTTTTATCAACCACAGTTGTGGATAGCATTTAATAGAGTTGAAGGATTTTATTTGAGAGGGGAGGATAGATAACATGATCCTTCAGATAAAGCAAGGTGGCTTGGGATTACCTGATTTGAAATGGTATTTCAGACTACACAGTTAAAGCTTCTATTCATAGTACAAACAGAAAGCTATAATTCAAAGTGGAAAAGGATGATTATGAAAAGGGGGAAGCTCAAGAAACAAGGAGAGACTGGGATTTTGGATGCAGGCCTTTAATGAGAATAACAATAATTATGCAGATTATTATATTCGTAAAGTAGCAGAATGTATTCTAAGAACTAAGCCAATAGAGGATTGGAGAAAGGAGATTCTGACAATAGAGATGACTGCAATTAGGATATATACAATAGACAAGAGCAGGCTGGAATTTATTGGAGAAAACTGGCAAAGGATCCAATGTATTGGGAGCAAATAATTAGAGAGGGAAATATGATGGGGGAAGACACCAAGAACGTGTTTGGACTGCAGGTTAGAGATTACCTTCCCTATCGGGTATTGACATCAGAGTATAGTCAAAGTGTAAGAAATAGAGGGAGTTCTAAATGAAAGACCAGCACTGGTAAAGTTTTTAGTAGAAACTAGAAAAGAAGCTGCCATTACAAAAGAAATAATTAGTAGAGCATATAAAATTTTGAATGATAGCTATAATAATCAATCAGAGCAGGTTAGAAAGGATTGGGAAGAGATTGGATAAGCAATTCATAAAGAAACAATGGGAGGATATATGTATGTCTCCCAAATATGCAACAAAGTCTAGAAGATTTAGGATTTTTACCTAGAAATGTTTGCATAGATATGTTTATACTCCAAGTAGACTGTAGAGAATTTTTCCTCGGGCAGACAGCAAATGGAGGTGTGATGGGAAAGAAAGAGGTAATTGGGAACATATTTTCTGGGAGTGCGGTGAATTGGCAGACTTTAAGGGATTCCCAGCAGGATGCACCGTCAGAGATGTTGGGTGGGCAGATTTGTCTGACAAGGGAGATGACTTTTCTGAGCTGTGATACAGAATTGGAATTGCCTAGATTCCTTTTCAAGGTCCACGGCAAACTTTTCTAAGACCCTTTTTAAGGCGATCCTGGATTCATACCTTTCCTCCTTCAAGTTGGATAGGCTTTTGTTAATCAACCCTACTGCAAATAGTACAGTTGTGTAAGTTATAGTTACCTATAACAGTAAGTGATAAAATTCCTCACTGCTGCATAGCCACACCATCTTTGTATAGTACTATATTATATAGTTATAATTGGGATACAAAGTTGGTTTTCTACTTCATATGTTTTTTGTTAGTGTTGTGAGGGTGTAGCTGTTAAGGAATTATAGGTCACTTTCTTTGTAAAGGCAAGAAAGCTCTGAAGGATTGTTCTCTGTGACTGCTGATTTTCCTCCTTGGGGTTAGCTAATCAGTAGTAAGAGTGAAGCTTTGGGGGTAGGGCAGAACTTTGTGAATCTGGTAAGTTGTTGTTTCCTGGGCAGGGAAACAACCCCTGTAGCCTAAAGCCTACTGCAGCAGTGAAGAGTTCAAACATCTACTGTTATGGGTAGATGCAATTTACACTATTATATTTTTTATCTTCACGTATTTTATATCCTGAAAAAAATGAAAACTGCCCGAAAATGTTCAGCAACACTGACATGTCATTTTTCTGTATTTATCTAATACAACATATTTACAAATAAAGCTATTTTTCTTGATTGTAATATCAGTTATATCCTTGAAATTTTGAGTCCCTTATTATCTTTGCCAGTGGCTCTAAATATAAAGCAAATAACGATGGAAGAGGACTCCCCTGCCTAGTTCTTTTTAAATACAGCTTGTCATAGAGGAACCCTCCCACCTTAATTCTTTGCTCTTCATGCATTTTCTTGACTAACTCCATTTTTCTGTCAGGGAATGCAAATGCTACAGTTGCCCTAGTCAGAAAATCCCAGCTAAATTTACTACATTCCTTCTCTCTATGAAGACCCAAAAACAATTGCAGCATCTTCCTACATTTTGCTTCCCTTTAGATCATTGTTCTGTTAATGTTGTCAAATGTTTGTCTCCTCTCTACAAAACTACATTGATTCATATCTGTCAGATCCTATACAGTAATTCATTCATTCAGGCCATCCATTCCAACATGTGCATTTTCAGTACACATGTTTGATCTGACTTGGCAGCATTAGTGCTACAGGCTCAAACCCCTTTAAGAATCTCTCTCTCTCTCATAATGCCAGCAGTTCAGTTACCTCAGATCCAGTTTGACTTCTCAAAAACTTTGCTGTCCGAAGTAAAAAGGATGATATATTTGACTATACAGTCCTTTACACTGGCACAAAAGCAGACAGGAGGAGCTTGTTATCCGTACAGCTATGGGAGCGGTTTGTGCCTTTACTAGCATCCTGGCAGTGAGAACATTTAGTTAGGATACAGTCAGATCACAGAATGCTTTTCTGAGGAATGTAAAAAATTGAAGAACGTTCAGTGAAACCGCTTTCAGTGATGGAAAATTTCCCTTTTCTCCACTGTTTTGTGATAATGGAGTTGGACTGTACAAGTTCTGTGCATGTGGAAGGTGTCCCTTCACATGTGGGTGCAGGAGGGCTTGCCTTTCTGCAAAAAAAAAAAAAATTCAAAAGTTTGGCAAATTTCTTTAGGTTCATAGGTAGGTACTAGGCTATCTGCCCGAAGGCATTTATAAGCCTAGCTAGAATGTGTTGGCTTTCGCCGCCCCATTAGATTAGTTCCCTGTGCCTCTGTCCAGCAGAGTCACTGAAGTGATCCCGGACGTAAACTTTTGGTTTCCCATTCACTCGTCAAGGTATCTTTTGAAGAGTGTTAGCGAGGAGCTCTGCCTAATGTAGATTGGGATCTTGTTCCAAAGCATGGGAAGTCTCTGGGACAGGAATCTCTCCTTCCAGCACGTCCTATTTATTGTTGTGGTGAGGTTTAGATCCCTAGAGCGTGTGGCTCGAGGGGATAAGGTTTTCTTTAGGTGGAGCATGTCCATCAATTCTGGGTTGGACATGGCCTTGTATGTCAGGCAGAGATCACCTCTGAGTAGGCGGTATGCAACCAAGTACAGCTGTAGTTTCTTCAGTCGAGCTGCATAGGGCATCTGTTTGAGGCCAGTGATCCTCTTGGTGAGGTACTTCTGTGGTCTTTCCAGCTGTTGCAGGTGTCTTGTAAGGTACATCCCAAATGGGGCGTTGTACTCTGTGATGGGTCTGATGATTGATGAGTAGAGGGGCACAATGACCTCTTGATCTGGATGCGAACCCTTTTGTGATTAGGTGGGCCACATAGAAAGATTTTCTAACCACTTTCGCAATGTGATTATCAAAGGTTTGATTGCTGTCTACTTGGGTCCCCAGAGCCCTTATTACGTCTTCCGTATTTAGAGGACTACCACCTATGTGGCAGTTTGTGGGTACTTTGTTTTTTTTCCAAAGGGGATGACTATGCACTTTTTGGCATTTAGCTTGTAGCCATGATTTTGACACCAGGTATCCGTCTCAGTGAGACCCTTTTGGAGGATGTCTTTGTCAACCAGAGTCTCAATTATAGCCCCTAGTTTTAGTAGTCTGCAAACTTGGTCAGCCATAGTCCTCCTGTGCTTGCCTGTACCTCTGAGAAGGATATGCCGAACAGCAGGGATCCTAGGACTGAGCCCTGTGGGGACACCACTTGTAACCGGTTTAGGGTCGGACCTAGCTCTCGCAGCTCTCACCATATGGGTTCTGTCCTTGAGCCAGATGGCAACCCATCTTGTGATGTAGGGGTTTATGTTCAGACTGGTGAGCTTGTCTATAATACCAGAATGGGGAATGGTGTCAAAGGCCTTAGCGAGGTCTAGGTAGGCTGTGTGTACCACCTTTCCCTCGTCTATAACCTGGGTAACTGTCTCAAAAAAGTCCACGAGCTTTAGGAGGCATGATCTGCCCTTAAAGCCGAACTGGGTAGGTCGAGTTTTTGGAGGTTCCCGATGTCTCTGTTAATGAGTTCCATGATGATGCGCTCCATAGCCTTGCATACCAAGCTAGTCAGGCTTATAGGGTGATAGTTCCCGGGGTCTGTTGTGGCTCCACCTTTGTGGAGCAGAATAACTGTTGCTTTGTGCCACTCTATGGGTATGTAGCCTGTGGAGAGGCTGAGTTTGAACAGTGTGTTTAGGTGAGGGGTTAGTTCATCTTTGCGCTCGTGTAGGATGCAGCCTAGGACACCGTCCGGTCCCATTGATGCTGTGTTTTTGGCTTTGGAGAGGGCTGTTTTAACCTTAGTGTCTATGATTTCAGGGACTCTACATTCTTCTGGTATGGTTATGGGCCCTTTTGGGCGTGAGAGGGGGGTGAAGTTTGCGCTGAACCTGTCTGCCAGGATGTTGGTGATATAGATCGGTTCAGTGTATTTTGTGCCATTCTGCACTAACTCTGAACAGATCTGAGCATTGCCACTTAGATTCTTGAAATAGCTAAAAAATGCCTTGTGGTTATCTTTGGAGTCCTTGGCAATTTTTCTTTCAGAGCTCTCCTTGGATGATTTTATGAGGGATCATAGTTTCTGGCTGATACTGATCACGGATGTCTTCCCTTCTTGGGATTTTACTCTCTTCTGTACTAGTTTCCTTTTCTATTGTATAGCTTGTTCATGGCAGGAGTCCACCAGACTCGTTTCCTTTTCTTGGAGGAGTGAGTCTTGGTTTTGCTTGGGATGGCATGATCCATGCATTCTTGTAGATGCCTGTAGAATGCATTAGTAAAGGATTTTGCAGCTTGGACAGCGTTATCCTTCAGCATGGGGGCTTTGAAACTTTCCACCTTAGTCTTAAGTAAAGTGAAGTTTGCTTTTGAAAAGTTTTTCACGGTAGTTTTCTTGTCCGGGGGTGGGGGCGGAATGCGGATATCCAAAGTGATTTGTTTATGGTCAGATCTAACCAGCGAGGGGTTGACCTCTGGTGTGGAACACCAGTCGCCCATGTTGGTGATGACCAGGTCCAATATGTTGTCACCTCTGGTGGGAGTGTTGACCAATTGAACCAGGGCGTTTGAGTTTATAAATTCTAGGAAATGTTGGGCAAGGGAGTTAGTACTTGAGTAGTTCTCCCAGTTAATGTTTGGGTAATTGAAATCACCCAGTATTAGGGTGTTTGGTATGACCTTTATGTTTCCAGAAATGCGTAATAGGGGTCCTGTGACATAGTGGGTGATGTGTAGCAAGCTACAATTTGAATTACAGTTTTCCCAGTTGTTAGTTGCACGTGGATGATCTCTGAAGCATTGTGCTATGCCACTACCCTGGAGGTGTGGGTATCCTTGATGAATATGGATACACCCCCGCCTTTTGTATTTTGGTTTGGGTTCTGTGGCCGAAATGTATGGTATGAGTTGTAGCCTGGTAGTGCTGGGTGCTCTCTGGAGCCTTAAACCAGGTTTCTGTTACTGCACATATATCTATTTTCTCCATACTGAGGAGTGCCTCAAGTGATGGCATTTTGAGGTTTAGACTTCTGGCATTGAGTAGCATTACCCTCAGTTTTTTGTTACTTGTGCTATTTACAGTGGTGGGTTTGTATTTTGAGCTTTGCCTAAAAAAGGCACTATGGGGTTGGCAAGATACTTGGCCAGTATTCGAAAGCCTAAGGGTGACAGGTGCAAGCCATCTCTAGAGAAGCAGCGTGGCTTGTCGAGCATGTCATCCCAGGTGGACAGACACTGTGATATCTTTTATAATGTACTCTTGCGTGTTGGTGCTTCCACCCACACTCTGAGGGTGTGATCATTGCCTTGGGTTTGACAAGCCCATGCCTCAGGTCTTGGCCATTTTAGTGCCATGATGATGATTGCAGAACTGAAATCACCATTCCCTATTCACAGATGGATGAGCTGGAATCCACCACACACTGTCTTTCTCCATCTGGCTGTCCCATAACTTAAGATGTTCATCGTGATACCCTGCTGCAGTCATCACACTTGGGTTATCCTGCCGTCAGGCGGTCCCGCAGTCGGCCCGAATTCCAAAGTCTTGGTCCGGCGTCGGTTCCTGTCGCTTCTTCCCTGACGTCAGTGCATCAGGGGTATATAAGAGGCATCCAGTGCCATTTTCTTCAGTCTTTCTTGCCCCGCGGTGCCCGAAGCAGAAGCAGTTCGCAAGTGCTGGTCGGCTGACACCTGAGATTTTCGATTTGAATTTCAGTCCGAAGTCTTCAATAAAGCTAAGTACCCTGTTAGGGAACATTTTCTTGCCTCAGTCCGATGTCAGAAAAAGTTAACAATTGCATTTCTTGTGGGAAGCAAATATCTCATAAGGACTTCCATTCCTATTGTATTCCTTGCCTAGGCCCAGACCACGGCGTCACAGGTTGTCGGTTTTGCGCTAGGTTTAATAAACTCACTATCAAATCCGTTTTGACTTCGCACGGCATTACTTTGGTAGGAAATTCAATTATATCATGCCGTAAGAGCAGCCGACGACCGCAATTCATAAAATGCGCAAGGATAAGGACAGGCAGCCTAGGAATAAGCCAGACCCCGAGGCCTCAGCTGGGCCTGTCGCCGGTTCTCCAGTTTTCAGTGAGGCGCCTACGCAGCCCCTGACTACCGCAGAACTGGAACCCCAGACAGCCGCCGACTCCCAAGCGGAGTCTACTAGGCCGACGCAGCCATCTACCGACACCGGAGCAGATTAAGACAATGGTACTGAGGAAACACCGTCTGTTGCAGAAGGTGCCTTCAGACCGACTACACTCACCATTAAATCTTATGCTAAGCTTAAAACTCCTTTAAAACATAAGAAAACTGTTCATCAGTCTACAGGTCAAGGCCCCATGCCTAAGAAACAGATGCTTAAAATGGCTGAAGATTTAATTACCCTTATCAGGGGTTCCCATCCCCCTCCTGATAAAAGACCAAGACAAGAGGAGGATTATGCATTCTCTGACCAGGTTTCTCTCTCCTCAGATTCTTCTGAGGAACAGGATTACATTTTTCCACCTTATGAGGATTCTGATGCTGAAGACTCTATTCCCTCAGCATCTCCCCCTGAAGACTACTCCTTTGGGGAAACATTGCATACCATGAGGGAACATTTGCAGTGGGAAGGCCAGGATTACTCAGATTCTAAGAAAAGGCTCTGAGAGATCCTTCTATTACCCCAGCACAGACCTCCTGCTATTCCTCCTGTTTTAGATATTGTGGATGATGTCTACTTGGAGTCTAGTTTAAATCCAGACTCTCTAGCTCCTGCTCCAGCCAAACCAGACAGATACTACAGAGTACCTGACTCACACAAATTCTTTATAAAAGCCCTGTAGCTGACCCAGAAACCACATCCTAGGGTCCTAAGGGAGCAAAGGCTTCTATGGCTAAAAATCCTGTGCCCTCTGAAAGAGATTCCAGAGCCCTAGATAGACTGGGAAAGAAAATATACACCTCTGCAACTCTGGCTATGAGAGCATTAAATTGCCAGTTTCACATGTTAAAATATCAACAATTCCTGATGTCTCAGTTAAAACAAAAAATGAGCACACACTCAGAACAGCCTGAGTTCAAGGAAATGCAGGATCTGTTGCAAGCAGCTGAACAGGTGGGCAAGCATACTTTACAATGCGGATTTGATTCACTGGAAGCTTCCTGTAGAGCAGCTGTTACTGGCTCAGTCATTCGTAGACATGCTTGGTTAAAAGAGCAAACCCTCCCTGACCATGTTAAAGCACAATTATTAGATGCACCTTTACAACAAGATGTATTATTTGGTGTCAAAGCAGAAGAGATTTTAAAGAAAATGGAGGATAAGGCTAAATCTATGCAAATGGTCAAGGATTTCTTGCAGGTACAACCCCCTCGCTTCAGCAGAAATTGGCCAACAAATAATTGGTCCTTTCCAACTTCAGACAGATCACAGAGGGGCAAATACAGACGCCCAAGGGGCAGAGGTCAGTCACAGGGCCCTTACAAACCTCGCCAATGGGGTTCTGTTACCCAGAAAGGAGGAGAAGACAGGTCCCAAGCTAGCAGAAGGCAGACACAATGACTCTATCCTCAAACTACCAAGCAAATCTCTCCTGGCAACACCCTTGGGAGGAAAACTAGCATTTTTTGCAGACAACTGGCACATCATCACAAAAGACAAATGGGTTCTAAACATTGTCTCTCAAGGATACAGATTCCACTTTCGTACCTTACCAAGGATCAAAGGAATGCCAAACCTGCCACCAAATCAATGGGCAGAGGCACAAAAACAAATTACAGCTCTCATGAACATGAGAGCCATTCAACAGGTACCTACACTGGAGCAGGGACAAGGATTTTACTCAAGACTCTTCCTAGTTCCAAGAAAGGACAAATCATGGAGACCCATTCTGGATCTTTCAATTCTGAACACCTATCTGCAAGTACCAAAATTCAAGATGCTAACACTACAGCAGCTTCTTCCCATGTTGGGCAAGAATGCTTGGCTAGTGACTTTGGACCTCAAGGAGGCATACCTGCATGTCCCTATCAGACAAAATTGCAGAAGATACCTCCGCTTTATTGCAGGTTCAACGCATTATTAATTCTCTGCACTGCCCTTTGGCTTATCTACTGCGCCCAGGGTCTTCACAAAATGCCTGGCACCAGTAATTGCATACTGCAGACAAAGAGGAATTCAAATATACCCATACCTGGACGACTGTCTTATTCAAGCAGAAAGCAAGGACATTCTTTTACAGCATCTGGCATTTGTCAAACACCTTCTAAGTTGCCTAGGGTACACAGTAAACGAAAAGAAATCAAAACTAGTGCCCTCACAAAACATAACATTCCTGGGTGCCAGCTTGAATACAATGGCCCAGATGGCTTATCTCACGCCAGACAAACAACGACAACTGTTTCAATATTTCAAAATAATGGCAACAAAGACCCAACTCCCGCAAGAAAAATTCTGCAGGCCTTAGGATTCATGGCATCTTGCATACTACTAATACCATTTGCAAAACTGCATATGCGGAAATTACAATGGTACCTGAAAAGTGTATGGACTCAGCACAGCCACAGCTTGGAAACAATGATTCCACTCAATCCCTGCCTTCAACAGGAGTTTCTATGGTGGGCACAGGCATGTCACCTCAACAAGGGTCAGCCTTTCACCTTACCCACAGCCAGGCGGACTATGCCTGGGGAGCACACATGGCAGGACAGTGCATTCAGGGCAAATGGAATACAGATCAGACACCTGCATGTCAATCAAAGAAATGCTAGCAGTGCAGAATGCCCTAACAGCTTTCAAGGACCTTCTACACCCAGGACAACTACTAATAAGGTCAGACAACACCACAGTCATGTGGTACATAAACAAGCAAGGGGGCACACATTCCTACTCTCTATGCAGGCAAGCAATGACCTTGTGGAACACTGCACTGTCTTACCAGGTTCAATTACAAGCACAGTTCCTGTCAGGAAAGAAAAACACATTGGCAGACGACCTAAGCAGAAACATCATGGATCCACACGAATGGAAACTAGATCCACAAGCATTTGCAATGATAGCTCAAAATGGGGACGCCTAGACATAGATCTGTTTGCAAGCCCCCACAACCACCAACTTCAAAAATTTTGCACAAGGACCTTCCATCCACTAGCTTGGAAAGTGGACGCTCTCTCATTCAGTTGGAAAACATTAACAGTGTATGCCTTCCCTCCACTGCCTCTTCTAGCAAAGGTACTGCTGAAAGTCAGATTAGAGAGGCCACAAATGATTCTCATTGCACCAGACTGGCCACGCCAACATTGGTATCCAATTTTAAGTACCATGGCCCAGGGCCCACCATGGATTTTGCCACAAATTCCTCACCTGCTCACCCAGCGAGACAATCTGATTCTACACAGCCAGCTCAAGACTTTAAACCTGGCTGCGTGGCAAATTACCTAAACAACCAGCCAACACCTTTATCCAAAGCTGTTATGGGTGTCATTCAGGAGGCCAGGAGGCCCAGCACCAGGAAAACCTATTCAGACAAATGGAAAAGATTTTGCTCCTGGAACCAAACTAAAGGCCTAAATCCCCTGGAGCTGAACATTCCTCAGATTCTACAATATTTAACTGAGATGTTATACAAAGGACTTTCCTTTTCATCTATTAAGATCCACGCCTCAGCAATTTCAGCTCATTACAGAACCAATCCTCCTTTATTTTCACATCCACTCCTAAGACAGTACCTCAGAGGGGCTAAGAACTTAAGACCACCAAGGAGAGCTCCAACACCTACTTGAGATCTCAACTTTGTCCTGGAAAAGCTTACACTGCTGCCCTTTGAACCAGATTTTTCAACTGATTTAAAATTTCTTTAATGGAAAACTGCCCTAGTACTAGCAATAACCTCAGCTAGAAGAGTCTCAGAGCTACAGGCACTAATGGCAGTGGAACCTTTCCTCATTTTTCATCAAGACAGAGTTTCTCTATGAACTAATCCTTCCTTTATGCCAATGGTGGTATCCAGTGTGGCCCTAAACCAAACCATTCACTTGCCCACTTTCTTCCCAAATCCCCAGAACAAAGGAGAAAGACTCCTGCACTCTTTGGACATTCACAGGCAATTACGTTACTACTTGGATAAAACTAAGGCTTTCAGAAAAAACTGACCAGCTCTTTGTAGCCTATGCTACAGGATCACAAGAAAAAGCTATCTCGAAACAGACCATTTCTAAATGGATAGGACATTGCATACATTTCTGCTACACACATCATGGGAAACCAGTATTTGCCAACATTAGGTCCCACTCCACCAGGGCTACAGCTACATCAGCAGCCTTTCTCAGGGGAGTGCCAACCAAGGATATTCTGGAAACTGCTACATGGAGTTCAGTGCACACCTTCATCAAACACTATCACTTACCTCTTTACCCTAAGACTAGAGCTGGTTTTGCCACTGCAGTTTTGCAGGGCCTACCAGCCTCTTCTAACCTTGTTTGACTCCACCTCCCCTCCTTAGCTTTGGGATTCAGCCCAAGTGTGATGACTGCAGCAGTGTAACACGATGAACATAGTGCAGTTTTGTACCTACCATAAATGTAGATGTTCGAGTGTTCACCGTGCTGCAGTCCAGGTTACCCTCTCTCCCTCCATCCCCTCTGAACTAGCTGAACTTATCTCTACCACTTTATCCTTTAATACCTCTGTGGTGTATTTGCTTGTACCTAAGGGGTTTATTTTATTTTTATATATATATATATATATATATATATATTTTGCCTACCTTTTGGGGGCACCTGACATCTGGGGCAAGAAAAACCGAAGAAAATGGCGTTGGATGCCTCTTATATACCCCTGACGCACTGACGTCAGGGAAGAGGTGACAGCAACTGACGCCGGACCAAGACTTTGGAATTCGGGCCGACTGCAGGACCACCTGACGGCAGGATAACCCAAGTATGATGACTGCAGCAGGGTGAAAACTCGAACATCTACATTTATGGTAGGTACAAAACTGTACTTTATTGTTCAAACTGGTCTACTGTGGTATAAAATATAAAATAAAAAATGAACAGCAGAAAAGTTTAGCTAATTTAATGCAAACGCAACAACAGTACAAAGCTTTCGCGTTACCCCGATGTACACTGATGAAGGGGTAACCCAAAAGCTTTGTACTGTTGTTGTGTTTGCATTAAATTAGTGAAACGTTTCTGTTCATTGTTTGTTTTATTGCTTATTAGTATTGGTCACAGTTTACTGTAGTTTTATATGTCTATTGTGATATAGTCAGGACCTTTAGCCATCTGTTCCACAGAGCTAGAGATGACTGTTCTTTATTCTGTTTAATTGTTTTTAAATGTATTATTTTCCTGTTCACATTTTTTCCCCATTTATCCTGCTTGGCTCTGTATGTAACATGTTTAAACAGTACATACTTTTGCACTGACACATTTTTCTTTTTTCCACTTTAGGCTGCAAAACAAGAACTAGAGCGCCAACGACTGCTTGAATGGGAGAGAATTCGTCGTCAAGAGCTCCTTAATCAAAGGAATAGAGAACAAGAGGATATTGCCAAACTGAAAGCAAAAAAGAAGAGCCTTGAACTGGAACTTGATGCAGTGGTGTGTTGTCTATCTTGTAGCACAGTAGTTTTTTGTTGTTTTAATTTAATTGTATTTCATTGCTAGGTAGTCCTGATGGACAGCAAAACTGATCTTTTCTGTTATGAAGCCTAATTTTAAAAAAAAAAGTACGCTGAACTCAGTACATGTGTGTGGATGGTAAGGTGTGTATAAGTACTGCAGTAGCTGAATACCACATACAAATTATAATTGGTGAACCAGATTAAACTAGGTAAAAATGTATAACAGTTATTTTGTAAATAGGTAAGACCTTGGTATTTTATTGATGCAGTTAGGCAGTTATGCACACAGTGCACAGAGTAGTCAAAGAAGGGTCCAGTATTAACAAACGGGCCAGTTTGTCTCTCTTCCTTCTGTCCTTCCTTCCTTTCTTCTAAAGTTGACCATGAGCATTGCCTTTAGCCCTTCTTTATACTTCACACCCTGTATTCTCATCTGCTCAGCTGACATTCGTTTTCCATCCCCAGCAGCTTAATATCTTAACTAATTAGACTTCCATGTGTGACCTTAGTAGTACCATTATATCACAAAAGGATAATGTTTGTGTCTGTTGAACTCGCTTCTTTTACCATACAGTCCACCATTTCACTAGACTTTGCTGTGGCTCCCTTTTAAAAGGGGGATAGGGCTGATACTGCAAGTCCTGACAGTTCAGATTTTTTTCTGTCAGAATAGAATTCCTAATCTCACTGATACTTAACCCAGTCACATTCTATGTCATCACATTTATATCCATAAAAATATTTTTTCTTTTTTAAACCCTTGTGCAAAATTCAGCCTTGAAAGAATTTTCAGTTTCACTCTCTTCAAGAGCACATATTGTCTTAATACACCCTTCACTCTCTTCAAGAGCACATATTGTCTTAATACACCCACACTACAAATGAAACCAATGTTCTGTAGCTTTTTGACTTCAAAAAACTGTTTCAGTTATGCAAAAGCTGTAAACCAGTCTTGAATTTACTAAAAAATGTAATTCTGTGAAATTGGGGAAAAAATGGTTCATTCAGCTTCAGAGATTTATGGAGGTTATTCAGAAAAACCCATAATGTTGCTGCACTAAATGAACGTGTAGCAAGGCACACCACAGTGCTGGTTACCTATCTTTCAGTGCTGTTGTAGACCTTTCATTGCCCAGAAAAGGCTGCATTGTAGCTGGTCACGGCACCATTAATGACAACCAGAATGACACTACAGTGGCCACACTATGGGTTGTCATGTGGCTAACATGAGATGCACAATAAGGTCATGTGCCAAGTTTTGATTGTGTTCACTTGCACAATGAAGTGACTCATAGTTTCAATTTGGACCCGGTGAGTAGGCCACAGAGGGCCAAAACAGCAGAGTGCCTTCTCAGGTTGTTGTTCAAATGAGGAGAAAAGGGGAGGGTCATAGGAGGAGTTACTAGGCTAATGGCCCTAGGGCCCTTACAAGCCCAGCCAAGTTCAACCCCTGTTCCCAAGGGTGTCTGGTTCATTACTTTTTACCCCTTTCCAAGAGAGGTACAGATGGAACCCCCGGTTACCTATCTAGTCATCCAAATTATTCTTAAATAGGGCCAACGAGGGGATTTAACATGAATAGGAAGCTTGTTCCAAAGGTGGAGCAGCCTCTGCGAGACAAATCTGTCTCTCCAGCAAGTTCTTTCAATATCACATACCGGGTTAAGGTCCTTTGAGCGAATGACCTTTGTGCCATTTGATTTGCGAATGTGCAACATTTCCATTAGAGCTGGGTTA
Source organism: Protopterus annectens (assembly GCF_019279795.1). Taxonomy (NCBI): domain Eukaryota; kingdom Metazoa; phylum Chordata; order Ceratodontiformes; family Protopteridae; genus Protopterus; species Protopterus annectens. The sequence goes on along the minus strand of NC_056729.1, from coordinate 1,233,928,031 downwards.
GAGTTTGCTCTACATGCAAGCCACAGGTTTCCTCTGAGGAGTCTGTATGACAAAGAGTAAAGTGACAATGATTTCAGTCTGTCCGCATAAGACAGATCTTGAGGACCCTGAATTTTCTTTGTAAGGAACCTTTGTGTTCTAACCAATTGCTGCATGTGTTTGGAAAGGAACATACAAAAGGGAGCATTGTACTCTATTATTGGCCCAATGAGGGAAGAGTACAGGGAGGTTATAACCTCTTTTTACCTGGATGCAATGCCCTTACTTATGAGTTGAGCAATGTAAAATACCCTTCTTACTACTGTGGAGACATGTGGTGACCTGTGTGCCCAGATCTCTTACAACTGATTGTGTGCTTTGGGTATTGCTATTGATATGGTAGTTTGCAGGAGCATCACCCTTGCTGCAGGGGATGATGATGCATTTTTCTATGTTAAGTTTAAGACCACTACTTTGGAACCAGTCGTTAGCCTGCATAAGACCTTCTTGCAGTATGTTGATATCGCTAGGGGTAAAAGTGATTGCTCCCAGTTTGCAGTCATCAGCAAACTTTATCAGTCACAGTCCTTTAGTTTTAGCCTGTAATTCGGAGCAGTAGATTCCGAACAGGAGTAGTCCCAAAACCGATCCCTGTGGAATACCACTGGTTACGGGTCTACTGGAGGAGGTGGAGCCCCCTATTTTGACCGAGTTCCATCAGTGAGCCAGTTTGCAGCCCATCTGACAATATATGAGTTGATGATCAGTTTTTTTTTAATTTCTCCAAGTGTTTTGGGTTTCTAATACCATGACAGGAATGGACCCCATTCCTAAGTCAAAGTACGATTAAAGTTCATGAAATTAGTATTGTTTCAATCTTTGATGTCAGCCAGAAATGCTGTACGCAGCACCTGCAGTGTGCCCATTAATGACTTCTCCTGCAGTTCGTACGGTGTTACATGTATTAGTAGCTTATCTAAATATGATTGTAGATTTGTTTTTAAGACCCATTGCTCCTACTACTTTTGGAACTGTCTGGGTATCTTTCGTCCACGTTGCACTTGTTTCTGCCTGCAAATCCTGATATTTTATGACTATGTGTCTCTCTTATACAAGACTCTGTAGTCACTCGGTATGGTGATTTCAATGAACAATGCTACTTTTGTCTTTTCATGGGCCCACTATGTCCGTTTCTTTAGCATCTGTCTTTTGAACTGTTGCTAATGAGTGATCTCATGTGATGTAGATGTCATTGTTTTCTATTATGCTTTGTGGCTCATGTTTCCATTTTTTTTGGCCACTTCAGTACCATAATGTTTGCACAATCCCTAGTGCAGTAATCTTGCCACATTGTTATGCCTTTCAGTATACAGTCCTTCTGCCATTAGTATGTCACAACCAGCAGCGAGGTGTGCAGATGTTTCCATTTCTGTTTTACAAAACCTACATTTGCCTGTTTCTCCCACATATTCAACTGACTTTGTAAACCAACGTATACGTAGCCCACAATCTTGAGCCGCCAATGTTAACCTTTCATCTCTTGGTTTGAATTTGCCTCTCCTTAACCATTCCTGCTTTCTATTCTGATCAACATGAGGTTTTTCCAGAAGTTTTCTATGCTTGCAACTATTTTTATGCATTTTCGACATTTCTTACCTTCTCATCTGGTCCTTCACCTTATAGTCTTTCTTTTATCTTTTGGTACATTCAGTTGCTGCCTGGTTTTTATCTACTTCTGGTTTGATTTTCATTTCTGCTTGACACCGATATGATATACAGCTGGCTGAGTTTATCAGTGATGCCTGGGGTGGGGATTGTGTCAAAGGCCTTGGCTGAGTCTAGGTAGGCCGTATGCACAGATTTGCCCTTGTTTAGGATTTTGGTGACTGTCTCAAAGAAGTCCACCAAGTTTAACAGGCATGATGTCCCTTTGACAAAGCCGAACTGGGTGGGGGTCGAGCATTTGGAGATTTCCTATATCTTTGTTAATAAGGTCCATGAAGATTCATTCCATGGCCATGCAGATAAGGCTGGTCAGGCTAATGAGTCTACAGTTCCAAGGGTCTGTGGATGCACCCCTTTGTGCAAAGGGATGACGGCAGCTGTTTTCCATTCTGCTGGGACAAAGCTAGGGCTTAAGCTGTTAATGAAAAATGTGCCCAATGGTGATGCTGATTCCTGTTTTAACCCATGTAGAGCACAGACTGGGATGTTGTCTGGTCTCATAGAGGCTGTTTTTGGCCTTAGCGAAGACGCTTAAGGAATGCTCCTTGGAGATACTAGATGGGGGACTGGTGTTAGGGATGCTTTGGGGTATATGTGGTGGGGATAGGGTAGTGAAGATTTCACTGAACCTGTCAGCCAGCAGGTTTGCTATATCCACAGGTTCTGTATATGTAGTACCATTAACTCCGAGTTCAGCTCAAATCTGGACATTACCTTTGAGGTTACGGATGTAACTAAAGAATGCCTTGTGGTTATCCTTAGTTAGGGAAGCTAATCTGGACTCGTAGTTAGCTTTGGGAGACTTCACTAGGACTCATATTTGCTTGTTTAAGTTGAGGAGGGAGTGTTTCCAGTTATGAGACCATTCCTTCCTACTCTTAGCAATTTCTTTCTCCTATTGTATAGCCTATTAATGGCAGTTGTCTGCCAGGCAAGTTTGTTTTTCCTTGAAGAGCTTAGCTTTGGTTCTGTCAGGTATGGCAGATTCAATACAATTGTACAGGTGCTCATATAATGCATTGGTGTATACTAGTAACCTCCTATGATAACTCAGCATAGGTGTCTGTTCCATCAGTGGGGGGAGGGGCTATGAAGCTTTTTATGCTGTCATGTAAGAGGTTGTAATTGGCCTTGGAGAAGTGTTTTGGTCTAGTTGTTGCTAAGTGTGTGTGTGTGGGGGGGGGCTAGTCTTGTGTTATAGTTCTAGTGAGACTGATTTGTGGTCAGATCTCACCAGGGATGGCCACACATTGGGGGTGGTGCAGCAGTTCCCCATGTTGGTGAGCACCGGATCCAGGGTGTTTGAGCCCCTTGTGAGTGTGTCAACCAGTTGGTCTAGGGCATTGGGAGTTAACTAAGTCCAGGAACCTTTGGGCAAGTGAGTTAGAACACACAGAATTTACAGAGTTAATGGATGTTTCTTTAAAACCCATTTTGGAAAGGAGATGAGTTTTTTGTATAGAATATACTATGGAATTTCCTTAACAAGAATGATTACTATAAGGAAATCCTAATAATTAATTTGATCTATGTACAAGAAATATACCCCATTTCAGAAAGATTAATGGGAGTTTCCTTAGATTTTTAAGAAGATGTTCTGGGAATGGATGTATGGATCTGGAATTATTTTTTACAATATTTATGCAGAGAACCTCTAAAGTTAGCCCCCCTTTTTTAACATAGTGTTATTATATATACATATATATTTATCATAATATATAAAAATTTTTAGTTAGAATATGTACTTTTAGATATTTTTAGATATAATCAATATTTATTTAATAAGACGAGATTTTAAAAGATATTATTTATTATTTATTTATTAATTATTAATTGATAATGAAACATTGTTCATTAATAATTATTTAATATTTAATATTTCCACATAATAATTAACTAAGAAACCCATGACAATGACCATATAGATGATAAAATTGATTTTATATTAATAATAATCCTATTTTACTATTTATTACTTTTAATAAGCATAATTATGCATATTCTCTTATGATATTCATGTATGAATTTGATATATTGTAATATTCTTGAATAGCCTTACATTATGTCTCATGACTTGTCTGAATTGTATATATATAACTGGCCGTCTCCTATTCAGACCATAATATGACTGAAAATAGGAATTTTATAGATTACTATAAATAACGTATATAGTGAATATGTAAATGAATAATGAAAACTTTCTATATTATAATTCATGTAAAACGTATACTGTCTTTAGTAATCAGATTTAAGCAATAATAACTATCTCAGTCAGAAGCGTAGAATAAACTCTGAGACAAATATGAATGTTAGTAATAGGTTAATAAGATTTAATTTTGACGACGAATAAGTCGTATTTGGGTTATGTAAACAGTATTGATGGAAAGACTAAGTAACATCTTACAATGGATGGAGAATCATTTGAATAATACACATATACATAAAATAGTTTTTTATAGGTTATAGGGAATGTTCCATGAAGTGCATTAAGAAGTTTTTTTTTTTTTAAAAAGTTCTTTAAGAAATCTTGTTTATGAAAAGTTTCTTATGAAAAGTTTACTATGAGAAGTTCTTTATGAAAAGTTTCTTTATAATAGAAACAATGTATCTGTATGAAATGCTTAATTCTATTGTCTGCTTAATATTATTGTATCGTTTGGTTAAAGGGAGTACGATAGACGGCCAAACATGCATATAAGCTTCGGCATATATATATTGCGACAAGTACTAGCAAATTGTCTCTTAAGATACGAATAATACAGATTCATATTTATGGTTTATCTAGTTCTTAAACATGCAAAGCAATTGATGATTGCTTTTAAAGTCTGATAATGAATATGTTTTTACAATGAAGGATTTAGATTTTAAAGCACAAGGGCACTTTAAAATTTGGTTAATTAGATGATTAACAATTGATGTAATTAATGTATTTGATGAATTGTTTTACACTATTTAAAGAGCAGAGCCAAATGGTCTAGATAGATCTGATGAAGCGTGCATAGTGCACGCGAAAGCGCTAATCTCTTTTGTTTCTATTTTTATTTTCATGTTTGCCATTGGAATAAAAGCAACATTTATTTTATAACTGAAGTTTTCGTGGTATATGTTCATAGCTGAAGTTCTCGTGGTGTATCCTACAGTTTCACTACTTCAACGCTTGGTTCGAATTTTTGCTGGTAGGATACTTTGGGATTAGTAGCGATATTTCTTCACGTATTTGGTGGCTTTCCTGCATTTTGTATCGCTGCATCCACGCTATGGAGAACGTAAATGTGGAGTTAGACTATAATCCTGAAACAAGACTACACTTGTTAAACCTTGATGCCTTTCTACCACAGAAAAATAACCCTCTATTAATGGTGAACTTGTCAGAACCCGCAAATACCAGGATCGGGCCGAATGGTAATGATGAAAACATGAATGACTTTTTTAGTATGACAAGGGAGCTAGAAAACAATTTATATAAATTACAGAGATTTGCATGGCAAAGGAAACATCTACAAGCTTGTGTTCATTTTAAGGTCATACCAAGGGGCATGCGAGTCTTATGCATGCCCACGTATGGCCAGTCCTACCCTGATTTATTAATGAAATGGCAAGATCTGAACTTAGAATTGGGGTTCAAATATATGCATTTGCTTCTAGAATATTTTGAGCCGTTAGAGACTGATTTACAAAATAAAACTGATGCTCTATATCAGAGTATTACAGAGCGCTTCAAATCTGAAGTCTGTGTTAGGAAACTGAATAGTATATCTACACAAATTCACATCTACAGTGAAAAATTAAAGCTCACGAAACAACGCAAATTAATCAGGGATAATAATGATTTTAAAATGGGCAACATCTTTGTTTGGCCCAGAGATAATGTGAATAATGTTATCCAAACTGATCAGCATAGATTCCAACAAACAACAGAACCGGAAATGACTGACAGTTTGAATTTGGCGCCTTTTACAACAGTAGCAGATGCCGTAGATGAGTCGAGTGCACACAGAATTGTTAATACCGGAGAAGTGACTGACTTGAATACACCCCCCCCTAACCAGCAAGCGCTTCATAATACTGACGACTCATTTAAAATGGGAGCCATTAAACGAGTGAACATCAACTCTAACAGAATAGGAAACGCTCCTTTTCCGATAAGAATGGACAACTTTACCAGAGGCAGATCGACGAGCAGGGGGCCGAGGAAACGGAAGTATTCCCAGGACAGACAAGGACAACAGAAGAAGACGTGGAACTGACTCACTTGGTTTATAATTACTCTGATTATGTATTATGTGATTCTGACTTTTCGTTACTAAATCGAGGCTTGAATTTCATACCTTCTCAATCTAGCATACTGGCTGAAACATTTACTGACTTGAGACTATTTAAAAGGAAGATTGCTTTGAAAATGCTTTTTAAGAACAAAAGTGAGATGAACTTAAATGAAGGTAACAATAATACTATTACTAATGTATTTAAAAAGAAAAGCACTTTTTCTCCACAGTTACCTGCACCAGTAGAATGTTTTGTCAGATTATGTGAAAAAGATTTATATAAATTTTATTCTGATAAATATATAAAAAATAAGTTTTGTAACCTAAATAATTCATAATTTGAATCACTCAAGAGATTAAGGAAGAATATGGATGTCATAATCACAACAGCGGACAAAGGGGGTGGGGTAGTGCTACTTAATAAAATAGATTACATCTTTAATATTGAAACTATGCTGAAAGTAAATAGTACATACAAGGAAATAAGTATTGAAAAAATTAAAGTTATAATAAAGAATATACATGAAAATCTTTATGACCTACTCATGTGCCGTCAGATAAGTAAGGAAATGTATGATTTCCTATACATCCAAGACCCACTCATACCTTCCTTTAAGGGACTTCAGAAAATACATAAGGAGGTCAATCCCATACCTATGCGACCTATAGTGTCAGGAAGGGATTGGACTACATATAATATTTCCATATTTTTAGAAAGGATGTTGAGACCCTTAGTAAATAAAGTAGGAACAATCTTGAGGGATACACCGCATTTATTAGAAGACATAGAGAAAATCCAACAGGACGTAACCCACACAGATACCCCTCTGTTAGTCACATTAGATGTATGCAATCTGTTTACCTGCATACCTAATGAGTATGGACTTCAGGCCATCAGAGAATTGATGATGGGAATGAGTGATTTTTCTGTGGATAGACAAATATTGATAAATCAACTTATGGAAACTGTATTGTACAATAATGTTTTCATATTTAATAGTAAGTATTACTTGCAAACATGGGGAGTTGCCATGGGCACCCCATGTGCAAATACTTACGCAAATTTAGTTCTGTACTATTGGGAACAAGAACATCTGTTTAATAACATCTGGATGAATAAAATACAGTTATACAGGAGGTTTGTGGATGATGTGGTTCTGATATGGGTAGGTACAGCCACGGAGCTGAAAGAATTCGTGGAATATCTAGAATCCACCACTGAGTTCCTCAGATTCACTCTTGAATATTCACAAACTGATATCAATTTCTTAGATGTCAATCTTTATTTTAATATAGAGGGTCATTTAACCTCCAAACTTTATAGAAAAAAATGTTGGAAAAATACAGTGATAGAATATAGCAGCATGCACCCCAGACATGTGTTTGCAGGTGTAGTGAAAGGGCAGTTCTCTAGATTGATGAGAATATGTAAAGACCCAATAATATTGAAAGATGAAGCATGTTTCATGGAAAAACTTTTTACAAAGAGAGGATATGCTTCCAAGTTAGTGAAGGATATAAAGAATGATGTTCCTTCATCCTTTATTAGGAACAGAGACTGATAACTTAGTTCAAGGTGTTACTGAAGAAAATAGAAAATATCCAGCAAAGAAAGTATATAAGGGATGGAAACATGAGAATAATAGGATTAGATATGTTATGAAATATACCAATGATAATGCAGACATTAGAAATATAATAATTAAGAATTGGAATGTGCTGACCATGGTGGATGATATACAAACTGTGGTTGGCAATAAACCTTTTTTTGTGTTTCGTACATGTGATAATCTGAAGGTCATTTTTTCTAAAGATTTTAATAATATAAACACAAGAATAGATGGTGCTCATGTAAAATATGGAACATTCCCATGCATGAAATGTAATATGTGTAAACATATAACATCGGTTCAGTACTATAAACATCCAGACGTTTTTTCGGAATTCATACCTAATGAACACACTGATTGCAACACAATGAATTTAATATATATGGCTAACTGTACAGCTTTATTCAGTCTCATACCGCTTGCTCAGAGGTGACCTGTGCCTGACATATAAGGCCATGTCAAACCCAGATTTGATGAATATGCTTCACCTCAAAAAATCTAGATCCCTCAGAACCACAAGGGCGGGAGACTTAAACCTTGACACGGTTATAAATAGAACGTGCTGGAGGGACAGATTCATCACCCAGAGACTCCCTATGCTGTGGAACAAAATCCCGGTACATGTGAGGCAGAGCACCTCGCTGGCCTTGTTCAAGAGGAATCTTGACCAATGGATGGGAGATCGCAGATATACCCCAGGGATTACTTCAGTGTCACTGCTTGACAGAGGCACAGAAAAATGATAGGCATAGTTTTTATTCAAACTAAAGGGGTGGCGAAAGCCACATAACTATGGGCTAGGCTTATAAATGCCCTTGGGCAGATAGCCTAGTATGAACCTATGAACCTACAGTTTGTGAAGCATTCTATATTGGTCTTACGAAAAGAAAATTCAAGGAACGCATATATAATCATATATATGACATACGTAAAAGGAATGAGTTGAATGCTCTTGCCAGGCATATTGTTTTGCACCCAACACATGAGTTTAAATTTAGGGTCCTACAGACAGTCAAAATAAACCTGAGAATGGGAGATAATGAAAACTATTTAGCTAAGTTAGAACTGGACTGGATATTTAGATTTGGTGCACATAAAATGCCTGGCATCAATAATTATGTTTCTTTAAAACCCATTTTGGAAAGGAGATGAGTTTTTTGTATAGAATATACTATGGAATTTCCTTAACAAGAATGATTACTATAAGGAAATCCTAATAATTAATTTGATCTATGTACAAGAAATATACCCCATTTCAGAAAGATTAATGGGAGTTTCCTTAGATTTTTAAGAAGATGTTCTGGGAATGGATGTATGGATCTGGAATTATTTTTTACAATATTTATGCAGAGAACCTCTAAAGTTAGCCCCCCTTTTTTAACAGTGTTACTATATATACATATATATTTCTCATAATATATTTAAAAATTTTTAGTTAGAATATGTACTTTTAGATATTTTTAGATATAATCAATATTTATTTAATAAGATGGGATTTTAAAAGATATTATTTATTAATTGATAATGAAACACATTGTTCATTAATAATTATTTAATATTTAATATTTCCACATAATAATTAACTAAGAAACCCATGACAATGACCATATAGATGATAAAATTGATTTTATATTAATAATAATCCTATTTTACTATTTATTACTTTTAATAAGCATAATTATGCATATTCTCTTATGATATTCATGTATGAATTTGATATATAGTAATATTTTTGAATAGCCTTACATTATGTCTCATGACTTGTCTGAATTGTATATATATAACTGGCCGTCTCCTATTCAGACCATAATATGACTGAAAATAGGAATTTTATAGATTACTATAAATAACGTATATAGCGAATATGTAAATGAATAATGAAAACTCTTTCTATATTATAATTCATGTAAAATGTATACTGTCTTTAGTAATCAGATTTAAGCAATAATAACTATCTCAGTCAGAAGCGTAGAAATAAACTCTGAGACAAATATGAATGTTAGTAATAGGTTAATAAGATTTAATTTTGACGACGAATAAGTCGTATTTGGGTTATGTAAACAGTATTGATGGAAAGACTAAGTAACATCTTACAATGGATGAAGAATCATTTGAATAATACACATATACATAAAATAGTTTTTTATAGGTTATAGGGAATGTTCCATGAAGTGCATTAAGAAGTTTTTTTTTTTTTTTTTTTAAAAAAGTTCTTTAAGAAATCTTGTTTATGAAAAGTTCTTTATGAAAAGTTTCTTTATAATAGAAACAATGTATCTGTATGAAATGCTTAATTCTATCGTCTGCTTAATATTATTGTATCGTTTGGTTAAAGGGAGTACGATAGACAGCCAAACATGCATATAAGCTTCGGCATATATATATTGCGACAAGTACTAGCAAATTGTCTCTTAAGATACGAATAATACAGATTCATATTTATGGTTTATCTAGTTCTTAAACATGCAAAGCAATTGATGATTGCTTTTAAAGTCTGATAATGAATATGTTTTTACAATGAAGGGTTTAGATTTTAAAGCACAAGGGCACTTTAAAATTTGGTTAATTAGATGATTAACAATTGATGTAATTAATGTATTTGATGAATTGTTTTACACTGTTTAAAGAGCAGAGCCAAATGGTCTAGATAGATTTGATGAAGCATGCATAGTGCACGCGAAAGCGCTCATCTCTTTTGTTTCTATTTTTATTTTCATGTTTGCCATTGGAATAAAAGCAACATTTATTTTATAACTGAAGTTTTCGTGGTATATGTTCGTAGCTGAAGTTCTCGTGGTGTATCCTACAGTTTCACTACTTCAGAGTTAATGGATGGGTAAATTAAAGTCACCCAAACCAGGGCGTTTGGTTGTATCTTGATTGACTCAAGTAAATCCAAGTAGACTGAGTGGATGTCCTGATTTCATGGAGGGGGTCCTCTAGCTGGCAATGACCTGAAGAGGGGTCTTGCCTACAGTCAATTGCACCTGAAGTAATTCAAGGGAATCGTGCTTTTTAACCAATCTTGAGGTGTATTTATCTTTAATGAATATTGATACACCACCTCCTTTAGTTCTCACACCTTCAGTTTCTGGTCTGAATGTATGGAAGGAAATGTAACCTTGTATAGCTAGGGTGCTCTCCGAAGCCTTAAACCAGGTCTCAGTGACTGCACAAATGTCACCATCTTCCAAAGTGAGGACTGCTTCCAGTGAGTGCAGTTTCTGGTTTAGATGCGTAGTGTTAGGAACATAACCTTGAGATTGTCTTTAGAGGGTATTTTTGCATTATGAATTTTGTTCTTGTAACATTGCCTAAAAAGACACTATGGGGATGGCAAGAGCCTTCGCATGTAACTGTAATCCCAGGGGTGACAGATGAAGACTATCTCTGGCAAAGCATTGAGTTTGACAGATACTAGATCCCCTTTGAGTGACACCAGAAACAACTAAGCCAGTTGTTGAAGTCTGTCATTTTTTGTTTTTATTAAGGTATCCTAGGTGAAGGTAAAATGCTGTTTCAGTCTAGGGACATACCATGCCCGTCTTCATGTAGTCCAGTGAGGTACGCCTCAAGTCATTCTCACCAATGTGGCCCATGACAGAGTCACAACAATGCCTGTTGAGAGACTTGAGTTTGTGTGTGATGTGGTGGATCCTGCCACCTGACAGTTGACCGTGACTTTTTCCTTATACAACCTGCTGAGAAGGGACATCTATGTGTCTCACAAATGAGTCGCCCATGACTAAGACCTTTGTTTTTGTGTTATGCCTTAGGGGCTTGACTGGTGAGATCCTGTTATGTGATATATTATGTGCATTATGTTCTGCAGAGGATGTATTATGTGACTCGTGCTTGTGTTTGTATTTGAGAGAGCCAGAAGTGGAGCAAGAGAAAACTAGGAATGCAGACTAGGATAAAAGGAAGAAAGGCGGGGTGAGGAATGGACATTTTGTTTTTCTGGGACAGATGCCCATTTTCTGTATTTTATGAAGACGGGGATGGTAGAAAGGAACATTTGCAGGGAGGATGGAGAGAATAAGGAAGGTAGCAGAGGCAGACTGACATAAAATGTAGACAGATGTATGAACACAAAGGAGGTACCACAGTAGACAGATGCAGACTGAGGGAAGACAAGTATTGATGGGGAATAACCCACAAGGAATTGGAATACCTTGAGTGGTGATAGAGCAGCTAGTATAGCCTTGAGAAGATCCGGTCTACAAAACTGACATTATGTGCAGGTTCTGCCTAAAATGATCTTAAAGGTGGATGCCAGCAGGCCATTTGACTCCATCAGATGCATAAAATGCTCTAGGGTCCCAGTAACGATGCCCAGGTACCGGTCTACCTTGGCCATCATCAGCCACTGTGTCTGGAACTGGGTGACCTTTAGAGACTGTTGTGGGCCACACGCAGAGGAAGAACCTCAACTCCCCTCCTGAGATGTGTGTGTGTGTGTGTGTGTGTGTGTGTGTGTGTGTGTGTGTGTGTGTGTGGAGGGGAGAGACAGACCTTGTGACTGCCAGGGATCAAGCAGCAAGCATTTTGGTATGCATAGGCTTAGGTGGCAACCTCCACTTAACATCCTGAACCACACCTGAACCTGTATAGAGAGAGAGAAAACAAAAAGAGAGAAAAAATTCAGCACCAGTATATATTTATATGACTACTTTATTCCAGTTTAAAAACAATTGTATGTCACCTAGTATATATAACCTGCTACATGGAGAGCCTGTCTAGTGTCCATCCTTATCACAGTTGCAGTGTCATCACTCTTGGGATATCCTTTTGAGGATAGAAAAATGTCTGGCCAACATAGCAAAACATTTACACCTTCCGGGCACTGTATGTTAGATGTATGTCCTACATCTTAAAGTGTAAGGTACATATGTGACATGAGTGCCTAATCCTCCAAACTTCTTTGCCACCAGTCCAAACTCTGCCTTTGAATTTGGTCTGCAAGTTGTCCACTGAGTTGGTTCAGCTGCTGAGCCTTCTAAAGATAAGTGCTCCATTGCAGTCTCATTCTTCTCTCCTTTTTTCTTATTTTTACTTTGGTTTCTGTGGCATCCAGGAAGGGAATGTGAGTGTGGGAGGCAGATTCCCCATAAAGATAGACATGAAGTGTGTTTTGTTTGGATGCTACACATGACCATATGCAGGGTGGGATTTGTCAGATGTTTGTTCCCAAGACGCTCCACAGTCATTAGTTTCTCTCTGTTTTGGAGAACCAGTGAGTTGAAGCTTTTGGCTCATGGAACCATGGCTGAGTCCGACCACCCCAATGTTCACCACCACCTCAGCAGAAAGCCAAAAAAGGGGTGTATAGATCCTGCTGCTATGTCTATCAGACATCTCCATCTAGTTGGATAAAGAACCCATGGACTGTACCAATGTCAGCTCCCTTGAACACTACCGATTTGGAGGCTGACACGGAGCGGTCTTCCTGCACATCCACTGAGGCTGTGCCTGTGTCTGGTGCAGATGTGGATGGGAAACCACAGCTGATTATTTTGAAGATACCTAGGGGGATTCCCCAAATACTTGTTAAGGAAGAGGTGCCTATTACTTTCATTGAATCTAGGCAGAAGTCTGAACCTCCTAGATTTGTTAAATCTGATGTTACTTTAAACAAAGATGCAGAAGACTACACGTGTGACCCCTGTGGTTAAGGATCCCCACAAAGAATGTCAGGATTTTATTCAGGCTCTTTTCAATGTTCTTATAGCACTTAAGCCCCCTCAGAGACTATCTGTTGCTGCTTCTGTTCCCTGGTCTTCCACTCCTTCCAAATGTCCTAAGGACTCTGATGAAGAGTTAGACTCTGGTGAGGAGTCATTAGCTTGCTATTCTCAGATACACTCATCTCTCCCTGGAGTCTGAAGAAGAGCATTCACCTTCTCCTGACCCTCCTACTGAAGAATATTCCTTTAGAAAGATAGAGCAGTTCATATGATGGAACATTTTAAGTGGGACTGTTCTCAGGTTTCTTACATTCAGAAAAGGTGCTATGAACTCTTGCAGATTTTCCTCTGATTTCTACAGTCCCTCCAGTGTTGTATGCCCTTTTGGATACTTTCACTGCAGCTTCTTGGGACCCTGATTCTCAACCTACTGCCCGCAAGAAATATTACAGATTCTATAAAGTTCCTAAAGCTCAGACATTTTTGTATAAAAGTCCTTCCTGATATTGCTGTTATTTCTGCAACTTCTGATAAACCATCCAAGTTGCTGTCCTCTTCTAAGCCTTTACCTTCTGATAGGGACAGTTATGCCATGGACAAGTATGTTAAAAAAGTATATGTCTGTGCTATCTTAGCTTTCAGGACTGTTAATTCCCATATCCATATGACTAGGTGTGTCCTGTCTCTTTTCTCCCAATTTGAGGACATTCTGGCAGATATGCTTGCTCTGAGGGTAAGACTTCTGCTGTTTCCCTTTTGAGCTGTGCTTCTCAAATGGCTTATCATTCTAGTCAATGCAGTTATGGTGCTTCTGATGCCTCCTCTAGGGCAGCTGCATCTGGATCTGTACTAAGGAGGTATTTTTAGTTGCACCTCCAGGCTGTGCCTGACTATATCAAAGCCAAGTAGTTGTTCTCCTCCTTAGACGACCAGAATGTGTTTGGCACTGCTGCTGCAAGACCCTTCAGGATTTTAAACAAATCACTCCCTGGGATTCATTAATGCCTACAGTAAGTGTACACCGTTCTGAATGAACAGACAACACAAGCATAACTTTCACCTTCTTCCTTCTATTTTTAGTTTTCCGACTGATTTTCTTGCAGCTTTAAATACTGGGGATTCATAAAGGTTACCTCAAAGTGTAGACTACATGCACACTTAGTGTAATCTTTGAAGGACTAGAGAGCACAAAAAATGTGGTAAGGATGTTCTTGAATACAGATCTTGTATAGTTAATGTAGGTGTTATTGAATCTGGCCCTTTGTCTCTACTGTACATACGTTTCAGAGAAATTATCCATCTAAGCCTTCGTTTGTTCATAGGCAGTGTAAACAGCCTTCTTAGGGGTAAGAGGGCTTCTAGGAGAGTTTTTCCAGACCAACCTTCTCATGGCTGTAAGGGCCAAAAAGCCTCCTTTGCATGCCAGATCTGCTTCTGTTTTATATTTGGCCACTCCTACCCCTCAGGAAGATTCCTCTGTCCCTCAGGGTGACTCTTTCATATCCTATTTGGTGACAGATAACCACGGATGCTTCGGTATGCTGCATTATCCAAAATAGTTATTCTTTGGTCTGGAAGTCCCAGTCTCCATTCACAGGTCTTCCAAAGCCCCGTACCTGTCAGCTCCCACATTTTCCTTTAGTTCTTTAGGATTTGGCGATAGAGGAAACTATCAAGCCTGTCTGCTTGTCTCAGCAGGAAGCAAGTTTTAATTCCAGGATGTTTCTGGTTCCCAGAAGGGAGGGGTTTGGAGACCCATTTTAGACCTGTTATTTATAGTCACTGTTCTCAAGGTTCCCTCTTTTAGGATGTTCTCTTTAGACACTTTTCCTTCTGTTGTTTCCTCAAGCTCTTCTGGTATCCCTGGCTTTGAAGAAAGCTTACTTCCACATTTCTTTTCACCCTCTCTTCAGAATGTTTTTGTTTCTGTGTTTCTTTCTCTCATTATCAGTTCTCTGCTTTGCCTTTTGGTCTTTCTGCAGCTCCAAGAGTCTTTACCAAATATCTGGCCCCTCTGGTAGCTTTCTGCAGACTTCAGGGAATTCAACTGTTCCCTTTCATGGATGATATTTTGATTGAAGACCCTCATAGCAGCTCCTGCTTTCAGGTAAACAGTGTAAACAGCCTTCTTAGGGGTAAGAGGGCTTCTAGGAGAGTTTTTCCAGACCAACCTTCTCATGGCTGTAAGGGCCAAAAAGCCTCCTTTGCATGCCAGATCTGCTTCTGTTTTATATTCAGCCACTCCTACCCCTCGGCAAGATTCCTCTGTCCCTCAGGGTGACTCTTTTATATCCTATTTGGTGACAGATAACCACGGATGCTTCGGTGTGCTGCATTATCCAAAATAGTTATTCTTTGGTCTGGAAGTCCCCGTCTCCATTTGCAGGTCTTCCAAAGCCCCGTACCTGTCAGCTCCCACATTTTCCTTTAGTTGTTTAGGATTTGGCGATAGAGGAAACTATCAAGCCTGTCTGCTTGTCTCAGCAGGGAGCAAGTTTTAATTCCAGGATGTTTCTGGTTCCCTGGAAGGGAGGGGTTTGGAGACCCATTTTTGACCTGTTATTTATAGTCACTGTTCTCAAGGTTCCCTCTTTTAGGATGTTCTCTTTAGACACTTTTCCTTCTGTTGCTTCCTCAAGCTCTTCTGGTATCCCTGGCTTTGAAGAAAGCTTACTTCCACATTTCTTTTCACCCTCTCTTCAGAATTTTTTTGTTTGTGTTTCTTCCTCTCATTAACAGTTCTCTGCTTTGCCTTTTGGTCTTTCTGCAGCTCCAAGAGTCTTTACCAAATATCTGCCCCCTCTGGTAGCTTTCTGCAGACTTCAGGGAATTCAACTGTTCCCTTTCATGGATGACATTTTGATTGAAGACCCTCATAGCAGCTCCTGAATTTTTGTTTTCGAATTGAACAATCCTGAAGTCTTCTAAAGCTAAGTATCCCGTTGGGGATCCTTTTTTCTTGCTCTAACCGATAACAGAAAAAGTTAACAATTGTCTTGCCTGTGGAAAACAAATGCCTCACAGATTTTCATTCTTACTGCGTCACCTGTTTAGGCCCAGACCACTACGTTCTTCGCTGTCTGTTTTGTGCCTTGTTTAATGCCTGAACCATACGTTGTTGGGCTCTCTTTGTCGCTAAATTCTTTCGCGCTCGATCTCCGTATTTTGAAATGGCTTCAGTAAGCCATCCGACTACCGATTTTCCAAAAAAATGTAAGGATAAAGCCAGAGACAGACCGCATAGGTCCAAAACTGCCAATGACGTTTCCGTTAAGCTAGTCACCAGTCTGTCGGTACCTCAGTAAGGCGCCTTTGCAGCCCCCTGATGCCCACTTCACTGAATCCGCAGGCCTCTGCTGAGACCCATTCCGAGTCCAGTATGCCGCGAGATGCTTCTTCGACTATGGAAACTGCGGATGTCTCTACCTTGGAGGGTCCGGAGCCGTTGTGCAGGCACCGGTTTCTGAGGCAGTTTTTTGCTCAAATCGACGACTTCTTATCTAACCAAAACTACCAAGTTTCTTAGGCCCAGAGTACACACTACACCCAGAAAATCGACGACCAAAGCGCATGCTCAGGCTCCCATGCCACAAAAACAAATGCTTAGAATGGCTGAAGACCTTATTACGCTGATTAGGGGAAGTCAGCCTTCCCCTGCAAAGGGACAAATAATCCAGTCACCTTCAGGTTCTACAGACCTGGAGTCCGATGACTCTGACATTTCTGATTATGAAGACATGCCCTTATCCGCCTATGATTTTTCTTTTAGTGAAACATTGCATACTTTAAGAGAGCATTTCTGTTGGGAATACCAAGATTATCCTCCGTCCAAAAAGAGACTCAGAGAATTTCTAGAGTTGCTTCAGCACAGGCCTTTAGCTATACCCCCTGTCTTGGATGTTGTGGATGATGTTTTAATGGAATCCAGTCTTACTCCTGACACTTTACCTCCTGCCCCTAGGAAACCAGACAGGTACTACAGAGTACCTGATACAAGTTTCTTTTCAAGAATCCTACTGCTGGCCCAGAGATCATTTCCCAGGGGCCTAAAGGTGTCAAGGCTTCTACAGCCAAGAATCCCACCTCCTTAGACAGGTTTTCCAGAGCTTTGGACATATGGGGTAAGAAGGTGTATACCTTTGCAACTCTTGCTATCAGGGCATTGAATTTCCAGTTTCACATGCTGATGTACCAGCAACATATTATGGAACTTATTAAACAAAAAGTGGTAATTTTTCCAGATTGTGCAGAAAATAAAGAATTGCAGAAGCTTATGCACTCTGCAAACCAAGTTAGTAAGCATAGTTTGCAGTGTGGCTTTGATGTCCTACAAGCATCTTGCAGGGCATCAGTCACTGGCTCTGTACTGAGAAGGCATAATTGGCTGAAAGAGCAGACCTTGCCAGATCTTGTCAAATCTAAATTACTGGACGCTTCTTTGAATAAGGACCGTTTGTTTGGCACCAAAGCAGAAGAGGTTCTTAAAAAGATGGAAGAAAAAGCTTAGTCTATGCAGACTGTTAAAGAATTCCTACAAGTGCAACCCCCTAGATTCAGTAGGCATTGCCCTTCAAAACACTGGTCCTTTCCAGCCCCCTCCAGGCCTTCTCAAACAAAACCCAGGGGAAACAGACCACCCAGACTACAATCTCAGAGTATGCAGAGATCTAAGCAATGGAGTGTCCCCACCCCTAAAACAGGGAGTGGTAAGCCACCTCCTTACAGAAAAAATTCACAATGACTTCCTTACTACACTCCCAATTGCTTGTGCCCCTAGGAGGAAAACTTGCCCTTTGTGCAAAAAACTGGATGTCCATCAGTCAGAACCGATGGGTCCTCAACATTGTATTACAGGGGTACAAATTTTATTTCCATTCACTACCAACCCCAAGCGGGCTTCCAGACCTTCCTCCAAACCAGTGGGCAGAGGCTCAAAACCAAGTACTTTCCCTGCTCAATATCAGAGCTATTCAGCCTGTTCCAGTAGAACAGAGGGGTCAAGGATTTCACTCCAGACTCTTCCTGGTACCCAGGAAAGAGGGCTCTTGGCACCCAATCCTGGATCTTTCAATTCTCAACACCTTCCTGGTGGTACCAAAATTCAAAATGCTTACCCTGCAGCAGCTTCTTCCTATGTTAGCCAAGGATGCCTGGTTAGTCAACCTAGACTTAAAAGAAGCCTATCTGCATATCCCCATAAGGGAGTCATACAGGAAGCATCTACATTTCAGGGCAGGATCTATGCATTATCAGTTCTCTGCACTTCCCTTTGGTTTCTCTACTGTGCCCAGGTATTCACAAAATGCCTGGCTCCAGCCATTGCATACTGCAGGCAGAGAAATATCCAGATTTACCCGTACTTGGATGACTGCCTGATTCAGGCGGACAGTCTGGAATTGCTGCTACAGCACCTGTCATTTGTAAAAAAAAACTTCTCACTTCCTTGGGGTACATCATCAATGAAAAGAAATCACAACTGGTACCCAGTCAAAAGATTGTATTCCTGGGAGCAAGCTTGGACACAACTTCGCAGATGGCATTCCTCACTTAGAAAAGCAAGTCTATTTGACAGATTACTTCAAACAAATAGCCACCAGAACCCAGCTATCTGCAAGAAAAATACTGCAAGCCCTAGGGTTCATGGCCTCTTGTGTACTGCTAATTCCATATACAAGACTGCATATGAGGAAACTTCAATGGTACTTAAAAAGTCTTTGGTGCCAACATTATCAGGACATGGAAACAGTCATTCCTATCATACCCTGTCTAAGGACAGAGTTCCTTTGGTGGACAGAAACATGCAACCACAACAAGGGGCTACCATTCACTCTACCCCACGCCACCCAGACTCTGACCACAGACGCATCAGACTATGCCTGGGGGGCTCACATTGCTGGTAAATGTATTCAGGGCCACTGGAGCCCAAGTCAGATTCATCTGCACATCATCCAGAAAGAGATGCTAGCTGTACATAATGCCCTGACAGCTTTTAGATCCCTACTCTTTCCAGGACAACTGCTAATAAAAACAGACAACATCACAGTTATGTGGTAAAACAACAAGCAGGGGGAACCCATTCTTACCCACTTTGCAGGTTAGCCATGGCCCTGTGGAACATGGCCTTGGACATCCAAGTCCGTCTACAAGCTCAGTTTCTGCAAGGCAAACACACCTCACTGACAGACTTAAGCAGAAGTCTCCTAGACCCATACGAGTGGAAATTGGAGCCCAGCACCTTCAACCTTCTGATTCAGAAATGGGCGACCCCAGAGGTGGATCTCTTTGCCTCCCCCTACAACCACCAGCTCAGCAAATTCTGCACCAACAATCTTCACAGCAGGGCCTGGAAAGTGGATGCCCTATCCTTTCAGTGGGAAAAGCTCTCAATCTATGCCTTTCCCCTTCTGCCCCTTCTCACAAGAGTATTACTCAAGATAAAACAAGACAGGCCGAGGACAGTTCTGATTGCCCTGGACTGGCAATGCCAGTACTGGTACCCACTCCTTGCGCAGCCTGACAACGGTGCCTCCCTGGCACCTACAGCAGAGCCCAACCCTGCTCTCTCAGCAGGAGGGACAGATTTTGTATCCACAATTGCAAACCCTAAATCTTGCAGCCTGGCTTATTCCTTGAGTTCCCCACCAACAACCCTAAGCAAGCAGGTGCTGGACATTATCCTTGAAGCCAGAAGGCCCAGTACAAGGAATTCCTATGCTGATAAGTTGGAAAAGGTATTGTTCCTTCATTCAGTCTAAAGGAGAGGACACAGTCCTGGTCTCATTGCCCCTAATCTTGGATTACCTAGCTGATACTCCACAGAGGCCTATCCTTCTCCTCCATTAAGATCCATGCCTCTGCCATCTCGGCTCATTACAACACTGAACCACCTCTATTCTCTCACCTTCTTATCAAACAATTCCTGAGAGGGGCAAACAACTTAGGGCCACCAGGGAGAGCACCCACCCCTGCTTCGGACCGTAACTTTGTACTGGAAAAGCTCATGACCCCCCCTTTTGAACCAGCTGCTTCAGCAGAGTTAAAATTCCTCTCTTGGAAAACAGCCTTGCTTCTAGCCATCACTTCAGCTGGAAGAGTGTTTGAGCTACAAGCACTGATGGCTGTGGAACCCTTCATTATTTTCCATGCTGACAGGGTTTGCCTGAGGTCTAACCCTTCCTTTATGCCTAAAGTGGTGTCCAGTGTGGCTCTCCACCAATCCATCCATTTGCCAACCTTCCCTTAATCCTCAAAATAAAGGGAAAGGTATCCTGCACTCTTTGGATGTGCACCAACAGCTCTGATTCTGCCTGGACTGGACTAAGCCCTTCAGAAAATCTGACCAGTTACTAGTCAGCTTTGCAGCAGGGGCAGAGGGCAAGGCCATTTCAAAACAAACCATTTTCAAATGGATAGCACACTGCATTCATTTCTGCTACAAGCACCATGGAAAGCCAAACCCTCAGGTGGTCAGAACACATTCCACTAGGGCTTACATCTACCGCTACAGCATTTCTCAGGGGAGTCCCTACCAGGGACATCCTAGAGACTGCTACTTGGAGTTCTGTACACACCTTCAAGCATTACCACCTGCCTATCTTTTCCAAATCCAGGGCAGGTTTTGCTACAGCAGTCTTTGCAAGGCCTACTAGCCAACTCTAACTCTTCTTGACTGCCTCCACCCTTCCTCAGCTTTGGAAATCCACTCAAGTGTGTTGACTGCAACTGTGAAACATGAAGAAAATAGTACAGTTGTGTACACTTATCATAAATGTAGATGTTCAAGTGTATTCACTGTTGCAGTCCTGGTTTCCCTCCCTCCAGCCACCCGTTTTTTCTCTATCGCTCTCTCCTCTCTATGGCTGTTACTATTGATATTTGTATTTACTCTTTACTGGTGGTGTTTTCCCCACCATAACTTAGCTTTCTGGGGGCTCCTGACATTTGGGGCAAGAAAAACTGATGTAATGGCATCGGCTGCCTGTTTTTATACCCCTGACGACCTGACGTCAGTCCTGGAATCGACAGCATCTGATGCAGAAATGCTAAGTCTGTGGTATTCGGGCTGACTGAGGACTACCTGCAGGCAGATAACCCAAGTGTGATGACTGCACCAGTGAATACACTCGAACGTCAACATTTATGGTAATTGTACACAACTGTACATTCCCATGATTCCATTTGCCAAACTTGACTTGAGGAAATGTCACTGGTATCTCAAGATTGTTTGGCTTCAGCACTGCCACCCACCGGAGTATCTAGATGTCCTTCTATTCTGGTGTTGCAGCATTCTTTACATGAGGGGGGAGATTGCCTCCCAACCAACCAGACATAATTATCAGCCCCTTTTCTTTTCCATTTTTTTATTCTATATGGGGACGGGGTGTCATGTTAACTGTCACCAACTCTCTTGATTCAGTACCACACTCGTGCCTTCTTCAACACTCATGCCTGACTTCCGCAGATCTTCTTTCACACAGTCTAGCCACCTCTTTGCAGGACATCCTCACTTCCTCTTACCTTCTTCCTTTCTGTCCTAAATCTTCCTTAACAGATTGTCTTCTGCTTTTCTGCAAGTGTCCAAACCACCGTAATCTGTTCTCTCTGATCTTTTCTGCAATTGGAGCTACTCTGGCTTCTGCTCTTATCTCCTCATTTCTTCATCTGTCCCACAGTGCATCCTACCACCCTTCTGAAGCACCTAATTTACATCTTAACTGCCCAGCTTTCTGTACTATACAGTAGTATTAGTCACACCACTGTCTTGTACACCTTACTTTTCAGCTTCGTTGGCATTCTTCTGAGGTACACTACACCTGACACTCGATGCCAGTTGGCTGCAGCCCTTCTTAATCTAGCTTTGACCGCTTCATTCAGGCTTCCCTTCTCAACCACCCCTCCCAGATACTAGAAGCTGTTTACCTGCCCCACTATCTTCTCTATTATCAGCTTCTTCTGATTTCCCCAGTTTGCTGCCATTACCACCATCTTATCTGTGCGTAGTTTCAAAGTATGTGGCTTTAGTTTTGCATTCCATTCTCCTGTCCTTTGCTGAAGTTCTAGTTCAGAGTCTGCCTGTAATGCCACATCGTCTGCATTCAGCGACCCGAAGTCTGCCAATTTACAAATGTTTAGGTGCCGAAGATATGTGGTACGTTGCACATAGTCTTGTCGGATGTAGGCTATAAAAGTGACATGCATGTGCACTATCATCAGAACTTCACCACCAGACAGAATGCACTTCCCGTACATATGGTCTGACCACCGAAGCAACTTCTACTTGGGAATGTGCCCAGTTGGGGAACCCTTTTCTTATTTTTGACAGAGTTTTAATGTCATCCAAGAAGGGCAAATGTGATTGTGGACATCTAATTCAACATAGACGCCCATCAACAGTGCCTATTTTGTCTTGGGCCTTCCCACGACCATAAGGCATGCCGTATCTGCCAGTTGTTTGTTCTGAAAACTCTAAGTAGTAGGCTTATCTCTCTTTCTATGTATCTGGAAAACCTGCATCTCAGACTCCTTGTGAAAAGGATGGAGGGTCCCTCAACCTCAGAAGCTGTCTGTAGCTAAGCGGAAGGCCAAGAAACCTAGGCCAGAAGCCTTGGCTTCACCTCCAGGGCCTGATGTTTGCCCAGAGACAACTAGCAGTCCAGAGAGTTGCTCTTGTCTGCTGTCTGAACCACAGGCCACACCCTGTAACCAGAGGTCGCCATGGAACAGGATAGTAGCATGTCCTCGGAGGTACCGCAGGCATCTGCTCCGGATGTCCAAGGGGAACTGAGACTCATTATTTTTGAAGGGCTGCGAGAGAGAGACTGACAATCCTTCTTCGTGAGGAAGTGGATGCAGACACTATAGAATGCAGGCCTACATCTGGCCCACCTTCTGTCCGTAAAATGGACATACCCAGCAAAAAGAAGCAGAGCACTAAACACGTTTTTGTCTTCCGATCCACAAAGAGATTGGCAGGCCTTATCTCAAAGCATCTTCAATGCCCTTATGTCTGTAAGGACCCCCCCCCCCTCATGGATACCTATCCCTCCTTCCCAATGCCTGCTCCTTCACAAAAGAGGGGTAGGAAAGAATCTTCATCTGAGGAGGACCTTTCTTCTGATGAGTTTGTAGCCTACTCTACCCAGATTCCCTCTTCTCTAGACTATGCTTCCCCTGAAGAAGATTCTAATGGGATAGACTCTCCTGTAGAAGAGATTTCTTTCAGTGACACTCCTGACTAGAATGCAAGAGCATATCAAATGGGAAACCTCTGAAATGACAGATATTCAGAACAATATTATGATCTGTTGTAAGTGGACACCCATAGTCCCTCTTATATTTCCCCCTTCCTTGCGGCTTTCTTGGATGCCTTTGCATCCTCTAGCATGACTGCAGACTCTCTATCACCAACACCCATAAAACCTGATATGTTTTATTTATTTATTTATTATTAGTTTGATTACCGGGGAAGTCCACTGGGCCAAGAAGTGCCCATTTTCAGTGGAGACCCGGGGAGAAAAGCTCCATGAACAATTTAATACAATATTGGATACAAAATGAAGAATAAAGGTTGCAAAGTGAAATACCATACAATATAGGTTTGCAAAATACGAATAAAGGTTACAAAGTGAAAAAACAAGAGTTGGATTCATACATTTGAGACATAATATACATTGAGACAGTTTAACATCTTGACTAGAGAGATTTTTTTTTTTGAACAATATTTACATGTTAGGGGTCAGCAGTTAGTCTGCTGGTTCTAGATCTTTTGAGTCATAAGAATGAGAGTATAGTGGAGAGGGGGTAAGGGGAGCTTAGTGGGGAGTCCCTAGAATTTATGTGGGGTGAAAGCAGGAGCATTTCCATTTGGAGGATAGGTGAAGAAAAAG
Organism: Protopterus annectens; assembly: GCF_019279795.1. Taxonomy (NCBI): domain Eukaryota; kingdom Metazoa; phylum Chordata; order Ceratodontiformes; family Protopteridae; genus Protopterus; species Protopterus annectens. Next base: position 1,233,903,879 of record NC_056729.1, on the reverse strand, counting down.
TTGGCTCTTGAAGGATTCGGTATTGGGCATAGTCCTAAGAGAAGGAGGCAGACAGTTCCATTTTTTACCTAGAGAGAAGGATAGTAAAAGCTGGCCAGCGGGTCGCTTGGGTTTGGGAATGGAAATTAGGTTTTGGTGCTCCGATCTCAGTGATCTGTTAGGGATGTATGGAGAAAGGATGTCCTTTAATGCTGGGCATTTGTCTGGGGAGAATATTAGTTTGTGAGCGGTGGTTAGTTGTAGATAGCCTAGGTGGTTAGGGAGTTCTAACCAGTTCAGAGAGTGTAGGCTGAGGCAGTGGTGAGTTGATGTTTTGGATTTAGTTGCAAATTTAGAGATCTTATTATAGCAAGCTTCGAGCTTAGAGGTGTTGGTGACAGATAAATTGGTTAGAAGAGGGGCTCCATAAAGAAGGGAAGGGAGGAGGTAGGTGATTGCCAAGGTATGCCTAGTGGAGTTGGAAAGAAAATGATTGTTCCTATATAGCATACCTAGCTTTTGGTGAGTTTTTTTGTTTTGTTGAATGTGAAGATCAAATCTGAGGTATTCATCTATGGTAATGCCAAGGAGTTTTGCAGAGGGAACCATGTCAATGGCAGTGTTAGTTTGACTTAGGACATTGAAAGTGTTTTTGTCCAAAGAGGAAATTTTGGAGGGGAGAAAAATTTGTATTTTGGATTTATTGGTGTTGAGAGAAAGGTGATTTTGGTGCATCCAGTTCTCTGTAGTGGTAAAGGCTAATTGGGTTTTGGTCAGTAGTTCAGGAAAGTTTGAGGCAGAACAGATCAAGGTAGAGAGTCATCAGCATATTTGGATGACTGTGGTGTCAGGGATGAAGGTGTGTAGGTTATTTATAAAAATGTTGAAAAGCATGGGTCCAAGGATAGACCCCTGAGGAACGCCAGTGGGTGTAGGCAGGAAGGAAGAGAAAGAGTTCTTCCATTTGACTGCTTGAGATCTATCAGGTGGATAACCAGGATAGAGTATTTGGGGAGAGATTGAGATTAGCCAGATGATGAAGAAGGTGTATGTGGGAGATGGTGCCAAAGGCTTTTGAAAGATCTAGGAGAACTGTGGATACAATGAGTCCAGAGTCTTTTGCTTGATTGACAGTTTCTAGGAAGGAAAGTAGGGCAGTTATAGTACTGTGGCCAGTACGGAAGCCGTGCTGGGTGGGTGTTGGGAGGTGATTCTGAATTAGATTAGGTAAAAGTTGATGGTGGACACATTTCTCTAGAATTTTAGATATTGGAGAGAGTAGGGCAATAGGGTGGAAGTTAGAAATAGCAGTGTTTTTGCCTCCTTTGTGAAGAGGTAGAATGTAGGCTGAACGCCAGAGTTTTGGAACATAAGGCTCATTTATGGATCTATTAATCAGAATACTAATTGGGAGAGCGATTCCTTCAGCTGCATGTTTGATGAAGCAAGAGGGAATGTTGTCAGGGGCATTATTGCATGGCTTTAACTTGGATAGAAGCTTTTTTATGGAAGTTGTGGAAACAGGTTTGAGATGGAAATTGATGGGATGATTGTTTGGGTTGCTGGTTGATGTGAAGAGGGAGTTAGGTGGGTAATTATTAGGGAATGTTTTGGTTAGCTTAGCTATGGATTCAGTAAAGAAGGTGTTGAACTGGGAGCACAGTTCACTGTCAGATAGATTAGGGTCAGGCCAAAGGTTGTTTTGAAATCCAGGATGAAGTAGGGAGCTGACTGATTTCCAGAAGTGTTTTGGGTTATTATTGTTATTGGACTGAAGTTTATAATAGTAGATGTTAAGTTGTCAATCTCGCCTTCATTCTTGCTTGATGGGTTCGGAGCCGATCCTTGGCTCCGACTCGGCACTTGCTTTAGCTCGAGAACTCCTTTTACCAGCTCGAGGCAGCCCCATATCCCATGATGCAAGGCAGTAAGTACCCAGATCTCGTTTGCCGCTTCGCTTGGGAGGTCTTCTTTTTACCAGCTCCTGGTAAGTTGTTTCACTTTGTGATTTTCAAGCCCCTTTTTGTCAAAACTAATTTTTGATAGTTTAAATTTAATTTCTATCCCTTGCTGACAGAAATTCCCTGTCTTTTTTAATTTGTTCTTAGTTATCCCTATCCCATCCCCCCCCCTGTTAGGGTGTGTGTGTTGGTGTTTTTTATAGAATACCTTTTGGTATTTTGTGTAATTTAATTTATTTTTTGACTGGTGTGTGTGTGTTTTGTGTGTCGGCACCATGTCAAAGGAGAGGGTTTCAGGTTTTAAGAAGTGTGACTCGTGCTGTCAGAAAATGTCTCTGACAGACGGTCACACTTCTTGCCTGTATTGTCTGGGCCCTCTTCACCTGCAGGACTCCTGTGCTATTTGTCACTCCTTCAGCCAGAGAGTCCTGCAGGAGAGACATAACAAACTGGTTCTTAGGGGCCTTCTTAAGCCGGAGGGCTCTCCGGCTAAGTCGGCTCCACCGAAACCAGCAAGAGTTTCCAAGGCCCAGGCTTCTGTTTCTAAGCCTGCGGCCTCGGCTCCGACTGCATTGAGTCGAGATCGGCTCGGCTGGAGCCGATTCTGGCTTGACTAAGCCCGGCACCGATGGCTATCGGTGCGAAACTGTATTGTCCGCCGATGTCGGCTCCGATCGGCTCCGACACCCATGTGGCACAGGCATCGGTGTCGGCTCCGATCGGCTCCGACACCGTTACTTTGGTGGCTGTATCGGCTCCGGCTGGAGCCGATACATCGAGGCGTTCTGTCGGCTCCGAGAAGTCGGCTCCGACAGGATCCGTAGTATCGGCTCCGATGGCTCATTCCAGGAAGAGGTCGGGGTCTCCTTCCTTGGGGCCGATACTTTCGGCTCCGGCTTCACCTCTTCTGTCGGAACGGAGCCATCGGAGCCGATCTTCAAGGTCATCCAGGTTGTCTGACCATGACCTAGAGAGAGTGGTCAGCAGATTGCTCAAGTCACAGGTACTGGCCCAAATGCTTCACAGTCCGTCTCAGCAGACGACTGTTGGTCCACACCCCGTTACAGTTCCTCCTTCAACTCTACCCCAGAGCTTGGAGTTGGAGTCTTCGGGCATGGTTACTGCTACGGCTGGAGGACGGATACCCCCTTCTGTTCCTTCAGCCTCTACTCTTATCTCCTCTTCCTTAGAGGGATTCGGTGGTCGGGCTTCCATGGTCTCCTCCGAGGGTGAGTGGCATCGGACCCTTGTCCGAGCCGCTCTCCCCCTTGGAGCCTCGGCCTTGGTGAGCCCGGCCCCGACATCTGCCTCGGAGACTTCCCTTTCGGTGGCCCCTGGAGTTCCTAGCTCTTCGGAGCAGGTTCTCTCGGACCTGCCTGGGAGGGGAGCATTCGAGGTGATGAAGAGTGTACTGGCCACTGGTATCAGTCAGCAGTCTGTTCCCGTAGCTCCTCCCTCTATAGTACCTGTTGACATCTCTGCCACTTCTCTTGCTACAGGACCCAGAGATCCTCCGCCTCAGGTTTCCCCATTGGGAATTTCCCCCTCTTCCGAGGATTCTCCTGATGTTTCGGGAGATCCTCCTAGGAAGAGGACTTGTAAGAGGAAGCATGTAGACTCCCCGAGTCTGTCACTTCGGATACTGACTTTGATGAGTCAGAGGGATCCCCTAGATCCCCCTCTGAGGATGTCTCCTTCTCAGACATCCTAGAACTTCTGAAACAGAGGAAACTGGCCCACCACCAATCCCTCTGAGGATGAGTCAGTATACCTAGAGGCGTTTGGATCTCGGCCCTCCACCTCCTGGGTGTCTCCGCCTTTCGACCCCCTTATGCAGGTTATTGCACGAAGGCGTGGGCAGCTCCTGATTCTGTAGAGCCAGTCCCTAGGAGGCCTTCTAAATTTATCACTGCCCCTAGTGACAAACAATTCCTTACCAAGGGTGTCCCGCTGATGCCATGGTGGTGGCTGCGGCCACCAAAAGGAACTTGCAGATCCTTCCGTGCCTGTCCATCCTCCTAATAAGGACTCTAGGACCATGGATAGGTGCAGTGGCGGATGTTTTCCTCAGCGACCTTTGCTATGCGTTAGCTGAATTACCTATGTCACTTCACCAGACTCCAAAGAGATATCCTCAAGGAGCTGGGAGAAGTAGTTCAGGATCCTACAGCTGCAGGGGCTCAAGAAAAGATTGCTTCGCAGCTAGGAACCCTCAATTCCATTGCTAACTCCTCCATGCGGCTAATATCTTATGCTGCGGATGGGCGAGTAGAGCCGCAGGCACAGGTGTGGCTCTTAGGCGCCAAGCCTGGATGCGGCTATGTGATTTTATGGATCCCTTTAAGGCGTCCTTCACAAATTCTCCCTTTGATGGGTCAGCTTTGTTTGGCCCTCAGGTGAAGGAAACCTTGACCAGGTGTGAGCAGGACGGCAAGACTCTTTCTGCTGTTGGAGTCCGTTTTCCACCCCTTCTAGGCCTTATCCCAAAGGACAGAAGGGTGGGAAGATGTGGTTCCGTAAATCCCAAGGAGTCACGCCCGGATTCACGTGGTCAGTTTACCCCTAGAGGCAGAGGGGTAACAACAACAGGCCGCTCTAGAGGCAGAGGGGTCCAAGAACCAGGGCAACAGGGAGTCTCTTCCTGAGAAGCCTTTTCAGCATCCCTGAGGTGTTGCCCGGCTGTCCCTCCTTGGAGGCAGTCGGGGAAGATTATCACTGTACCCAGAAGCCTGGCATTCCCTCACTCAAGACAGATGGGTACAGTCGATCATATCCAAGGGTTACATAATTCCTTTCGAGGAAAGTCCCTTCCCTCAAGTTCCCTTCCAGATGTACCACCGGTCTAAGGGACATTGCAGAGTTAGAAATCGCAAAACTACTGCAAAAGAGCCATTCAGCCAGTTACAATAGACCATTCAGAGCCGGAATCTACTCAAGGTTCTTTTGGTCCCCAAAAGACGGGAGACTGGAGACCAATATTGGATCTCAGCAGACTCAACAAGTCTGTCAGGAAGACAAGATTCGAATGGTCACTCTTCAGTCAATTCTGCCCTTCTTACAGAAGGACAACTGGATGTGCTCAATAGATCTTCAGGATGCGTACTATCACATCAAAATTCACAGACGCTCCAGGAGATTTCTCCGCTTCGGCTGGGGTCCAGTCATTTCCAGTTCAGAGCCCTGCCCTTTGGTCTCACTACAGCCCCAGAGTGTTCACCAAATGCATGGCAGTGGTCACGGCTCACCTGAGGCGTCAAGGATTCCAGGTGTTTCCGTATCTCGACGACTGGCTCCTGTCAGCCACCACCAGGCATCAGCTTATACAAGCCAGGGATTACACAATAGACCTTTGTTCTCATTTGGGCATCTCAGTCAACTTGAAAAGTCATCCTTATCGCCCTGCCAGTCTATTACCTTCATAGGCGCAAACTTAAACACTGTTCGGATGTCAGCTACCCTTACAGAACAAAGAGTTTCAGACATTCAGACTCATGTCAGGATCATTCTGGCCAGCAAGAAAGTACAGGCCAGAATGGTTCTAAAGGTATTAGGTCTCATGGCTGCGGCCATTACTCTTCTTCCCTGGCTCGATTCTACATGCGCCTCCTTCAGTGGATGCTGTTCACACAGTGGTCATTCCAGCAACTCCCAATGCGTCACCAGATTCTGGTGACACAAACATGCAAAGAACATCTTGCTTGGTGGATCACATCGTCTCAGGTTCACCAAGGCAGGTGCTTTGTACCTCCGCCCCGAATGGCCCCTGCCACCCCGATTGCCTCCCTGATCGGGTGGGGGTCATTATCAGGGCAGGATGGTTCATGGGGCGTGGCAACCGTTCGAGTACCATCTGCACATAAATGTCCTGGAGATGAGAGCAGTGCTTTTAACGTTGCAAGCCCTCAACGACTTTCTTCCCGTAGGGACAATTGCAGTCCACACAGACAACATGTCTGTAGTTTGGTATATCAACAAACAGGGCGGAACCAAGTCCTACCCCTTGTGTCGAGAAGCGCTCAGACTATGGCAATGGGCGATCTCCTCTCATCGGTTTCTGGTAGCAACGCATATCCCTGGGAAAACCAACATTATAGCGGACAGATTGAGCAGAGCTATTCTCATGCCTCACGAGTGGTCTCTCAAGCAATCCATAGCGGAAGAGATTTTTCTGGAATGGGGTCGTCCATGTTGCGATCTTTTTGCTACTCCCCAAAACAGCAAATGTCCAGATTTCTTCAGCCTCTTCCCTCTATCAGGCCATCCCCCCAGAGACGCTCTGACCCAGGAGTGGCCCCAGGGACTTTTTTATGCCTTCCCTCCATTTCCTCTGATCCCTCAGGTGATCCAGAAAGCTACCATTTTGAGAGCCAAATTGATTCTCATTGCCCCTTACTGGCCTCGACAAGTTTGGTTCCCGTTCCTCCATCATCACCTTTTGGTGCAGCCGTGGCATCTGGACCCAGTGCCAGATCTACTGATTCACCAATCCGGTCAGCTGCACCGGTCAATCCCTTCTCTCAACCTCACAGCATGGTTGCTCCACTTCCTTCCTTAGCCAGGCTTCCTTTGATCTCTAACCCTGTTAGAGATATCATAGTAGCTTCACTAAAATCCTCTACCAGGAGGATTTACACAAGCAAATGGAAACGTTTCTCTTATTGGGCTAAGGCCCAAAATATTGATCCTTTTACTGCCCTGTTCAGGCAGTTCTGGACTTCTTAGCAGAGATTTTTCATGCAGGCTCCTCTTCTTCCACAGTCGGAGTTCAGTTGGCTGCTATTTCTAATTTTCATGTCGGGATAGCAGATCATAATATTATGTCCCATAGGCTCTGCAGGGCCTTCTTGAAAGGAATTTTCCTACTAAAGCCTCCAATCAGGAATCCTCCTCCTCAGTGGGATCTAAATTTAGTGCTGACATCCTTGATTCTTCCCCCCTTTGAGCCAGCTGTTTCTTGTTCCCTGAAATATCTTTCTTGGAAAACGTTATTCCTAGTGGCTATTACATCTGCCAGGAGGGTGTCTGAACTTCATGCTCTTTCGGTTCGACCCCCCTATTTGATTTTTCACAAAGACAGAGTATCTTTGAGAACTAATCCATCCTTTTTACCTAAGGTCGCTTCAAAAAAACAATCTGAATCAATCCATTGATCTCCTGTATTTTTCCTAACTATTCAGATAGAGCTGAACAAAAGCTACATTATCTTGATGTCCACCGTCAGCTTAGATATTATTTGGACAGAACAAAAAAATTTAGAAAATCTGATCAACTTTTTGTTTCCTATGCGGATAATAAAAAAGGCCTTCCTGTTTCTAAAGTGACTTTGTCCAGATGGCTTTCTTCGGTCATCACTGAAATTTATACGATCAGGGGAAAACAGCTGTGCTCAAAACCTAAAGCACATTCAACTAGGAGTTTAGCTACTTCTACAGCCTTTCAAGCTAGACTGCCTTTGGACACTATTTGTGCAGCGCCACTTGGGCCACTCCTCACACTTTTGTTTCCCATTACAAATTGGACTTGGCCTCCAGGGACAGAGCCAGTTTTGGCTCTACAGTCCTCAAGAGTTTGTTCCATTGAGCCACCCAGGATAGAGGTGCTAGGGACGCGGTCCCATCAAGCAAGAATGAAGGCGAGATTGACAACTTAACATTAAGTTATGTACCTACCATAGCGTTCCATGTTAGTTGTCTTCTCGCCTTCTTTCTTGCGACCCTCCCTCCTTCCCCCTGGCCTGGACAGACCTTGTATAAGAAACTATTATGCTAAAGACCATTCAGACCTGGTCCTTTTTCCATCTGTAAGTTTCTTCTTCCTTTGGGAAGTATTTTATGCTTGGTGTTATTGCCCTTTGTCAACAAACGAGATCTGGGTACTTACTGCCTTGCATCATGGGATATGGGGCTGCCTCGAGCTGGTAAAAGGAGTTCTCGAGCTAAAGCAAGTGCCGAGTCGGAGCCGAGGATCGGCTCCGAACCCATCAAGCAAGAAAGAAGGCGAGAGAAGACAACTAACATGGAACGTTATGGTAGGTACATAACTTCTTATTTTTTTTGTCTTTGGTAAGTTTTTTTACTTGATTGCGGAGTTGGGTATATAGGAGTAAGGTAGAAGACTGTTTATTTTTTTTTGATAGAGTTTCCAGGATTTGTCTCTGTGATGCATAATTTTAGTTTCTTTGGTCAGCCATGGTGCAGAATTACAGACTAGATAAACCAAAGAGCAGAATGAAGAGGCACACTCTAGAATTAATGTTAAGCGCTTTTCGTTTATGCCACAACATAAACTTCATCAGACAATTTGAAAACACATTAACACATTTAAATACAAAAACATAACCAATCAGAATGAATTTAGACTTACTACTTTTTTAAAAAAACAGTACATTAAAACATTAAAACAACACCACCCTCTTATCTAAATGTGTAGTACAATAAGCCCTACATGAAGTGTAAAACTGGTGTATTTACAAAAATGAAGTGTGAAAATTAAAATAAAAAATATATATTTACATGAAAATTTAACGTTTTAAACTTCTTAGTTTTAGAATACTACTAATAACACATCCTTCATTTAAACCTGGCAAGTTATAGGCATTGAGCCTAATTTGCCAGGCTAACTCCAACTCTTCAAGTTTTAGGGCATCAGGGCTACCTCTAGCATCTCTCTGCACTTGATCTATGACCATAAACTTGAACCTGTGGTTAGAAAATTGAGCAACATGCTTGGCCAGGGCATTTTCCATTTTCCCCTTCTTTATTGCATATAAATGCTCGTATACTCGGTTGCGGAGTTTCCTCTCAGTTTTGCCTACATAAAATGCAGGACAAAACTGGCATAACGCAAGATAAACAACTAGGCCAGAGTTACAATTGTTCCTCCATCTCAATGTAAAATGTAGATCATTAACACTGAACCTGTTGGATTCCAAAATGTACGAGCAATAATTACAGGATTGGCACTTGTACGTGCCAGGAGTCTTGACTATGTTGTTCTTAGACTCACAGTAGTCTTTAAGATTCCTACCTCTCCTGTATATAACTACAGGGAAATTACCTACACTATTTGAAACTTGATGGTCACCTTTAAAAAGTTCCCAATTTTTCAACAAAATCTTAATACACCTGGCACTGTCCAGGTTGTAAGTAGTTATAAAAGACGTGGGTAAGTCATTCACTTCTTGATCTTGTATAGTACTAGTTATTGAATTAGATGATGAGTTAGATAAGTCACCCATGTTGTTAGGTGAAACCACATTCCTATTCAAAAGTGGAATATAGAACAAAGACTGACGTTTCAAAGACACTTCGTCAATGATCTCATTGATCAATAGTTCAGGATAACCTCATGCTAAAAACATACACTTCAAAAATTCACATTCATTACTGAAGTCACTGTCAGCTGTAATTATCCGAGCTGCTCGGACTACCTGGCCCTTGACAATGGCTCGTTTTTGGTGATGTGGGTGACAACTAGAGTAGTGAAGCATGGAATTACAATAGGTGTTTTTCCTGTGAATTTTAGCTGTGTACATGTCAAGAGTGTTGTCCTTAGATAGTAAAATATCAAGATACGCTATCGAGTTGTAATCAAACAAATGTGTGAATTTTAAGAAATTGGTAGATGAATTGAAGTGATCCACCAAACTGTCTCCAAGTACGACATCACCATCGAGTAAGATGAAGATGTCGTCAAGAAAACGTGTGTAAAACACAATATTGTCTTTAAAAGCACAGTTTTGCATAACAAAAAGGTGTTCCCAGTAGGCCATAACCATGTTGGCCACACTGGCACCGCAGGGTGACCCCATGGCTACACCTACTTTTTGAAGGAAAAGTGCCCCTTCAAACATAAAGAAATTATTGGCAAGGATAGTACTCAAAAGTTCCTCAACCAATAAACATTCATCAGGGGGACATCCCTGCAGGTTAAGAACCTCATTTGTCCACTCAACAGCTTCTTTGTGGGGAATACACGTGTATAAATCCTTGACGTCTATCGTCAAGAAATTATAACAAGGATTATATTCTATCTCATTAATACTTCTCAGAAATGACCAAGAGTCCTTACAAATTTGTTTGATGTTAATCAGGTATTTTTGAAGAATAAAATCCACAACTTTAGCACATGCATAGGACAAAGAGCCTCTACTGTCCACCAACGGGCGCATAGGGGGATTTACCACATTTTTATGAATTTTGGGTATACCAAATAAGCAAGGAACTCTTGGATAAGAGATAGACATAAAATTGTACATGGCTTTAGTAATCCTACCTTCTAAGTAAAGGTCTTCTATGACATTCCTAAACAAACTGTATGCCCTATTGAGTTCCGAAATAGAACTTGTAGTGTATGAGGGAGAATTTAGTAAACTACTCATTCTATGTGAATAATCTGTGTTGTCAAAAATGACAACACCGCCCCCTTTGTCTGGCTTACAGATTCTAATGTCATTCATTTTTATAAAATTCAAACAATCCTTTTCCACCAGAAAGTCTTTGTTGGTGTTATGAAACCCAGTGTTTTTGTTCATAGCTAGGTTGCGAATGTCTAATTCGCAGAACTGTTCGAATGTTTTGATAGTAGGATTTAAAGGTGGATTGAATGTACTAGGAATTCTAAATTCACCAAATGTATTACCACAAGGTTCACCCATCAATAAGTTTAAATTGAGTTTCCTGGTATATAATTTTAAATCAATGATAGTTCCAACCAGATTCATCCTGTGAGGTGGTACATAAGTCTGACCCTTAGACAATAGTGTTATTAAATCAGTGGAAACTTCCACTTTAGAAAAGTTATAAACTGTAAAGTCACCACTAGTATTATATAGTATAGAAGGTGGACTTTCACAGGGAACCTCATTTTCACAATTAACAGAAGTGTCCATGTCAGCAAATGTAATGTCATTGAAGTCCACAATGTCAGACATGTTACAAAGCTCAGAAAAACCAAAATTTTTACTGTTATCAATAGTAATATTAGAACAAGTTGGAAAACAAGTCGCACACTCGTCTAATTCTTGTGTTTTTTCTTTTGATTCATAGATGCCACAGGTTGTTTTGGTCGTACCCCTAAAAAATTAGGGTTATTAGATCTTAAATTGTAGTGGCCCAGATGTTGGTTTTGTTGAACAGTAACATTATTACTCGGACCTTGTTGAAGTGAAGACTCTTGGGAAGGCCTATTATTAGGAATCCCAGTATCGTACTGGTCACTATCAGAACAGTCATTGTTACTATTAACGTGACCAGTAGGGACTTGTGGTTTCACATTATGCCACGTTTGAGATGAAGAAGGCTTAGGGTATGCTAGACCTTCTTTATAGGCCTTAATATCCTTATCAAGTTTCTTTATTTTGTTGGCCTTCAATTTATCAAGGTAGGCGTCAATGCTGGAAAAGGTACGATTATACTATAAAAAAGTAGTAAGTCTAAATTCATTCTGATTGGTTATGTTTTTGTATTTAAATGTGTTAATGTGTTTTCAAATTGTCTGATGAAGTTTATGTTGTGGCATAAACGAAAAGCGCTTAACATTAATTCTAGAGTGTGCCTCTTCATTCTGCTCTTTGGTTTATCTAGTCTGTCGTTTTTGTGCTTTTACTAGATGGTGCAGAATTAGTTTTGATTCGTTTATTTCTTAGTGGGGCTAGTGAGTTAAGAGTATCTAGAAAGATAGAGTTGAAGTGCTCAGCAGCATTGCCAAGTGGGAGGGTATTTAGAGGTTGCCAGTTAATTTGTTTAAAGATGTTAGAAAAAATTGAGGGGTTGAAGTTGTTGAGGTTACGAGTTTGAATGTAGAGATGTTGGTGTTGGAAGGAGCTACTTGATCGATGGATGAAGGCAGGGAGATGGTCACTGAAGGTGTCAGGGATAGTGCCACAGAGAGTGATTTTGTTTGGATGGGAGACTAGAATCCAATCTAAGATGGATCTTGGGGGGTGATTTTTGTTAGGGCGAGTTATTGAAGAGATTACTTGGGTGAAGTTGAGAAGGTTAATGGAAAGCGAGGGGGATGGTGTGTTGATTTTATTCCAGTCGATATTGATATTGCCTAGAATATAGGTCTCATATTTTATTTTAGTTGAGGCCCAGTATAGAATATCTTCAAGGGTGGAGATATTGTTGCCTGGGGAGATGTATAAGGAAATGAAGCAGATATTTTTATGTTTATTTAATTGGAGCAGGCTTGCTGTGATTTCAGAATTTTTGAATTGAGGAGTAGGGATTTGAAGGGGAATTAGAGAAAGAAGATTGGAGTAAATTAGAGCAGTCTCCACCTTTTTTGTTTAAATAGTCACTTCTGAGGATGTTGTAACCAGGAGGCAAGATTTCGGAGTCAGTAATGTGGGGTTTTAGCCAAGTTTCAGAGATGGCTAGGATGTTGGGTTGATTGTGAGTAATCCAGGCTTGTACATGGTGACCTTTATTGTTTAGGCTCTGGGCATTGATAGTGAAGATCTTCAGAATGCTAAGAGGAGAAGTGGGAGGAGAAGAGAAAGGCTGGAGAGTGTTATTTGTTGTAGGTGAGGAAGAGGGTGGAGGGATGGAATGGTTTGTGCTGAGGCAAGGGCCGGGGTTAGGATGAATGTCTCCAGATAAGGCTAGGACATTGTAGGTGATAAGTTTTGGTCTGTAAGGTTTATATAGTGGGTATTTGTTAGGGTTTAACAGAAGTTTCAGAGAGAGAGAGAGAGTTTTAGTTGAGGCAGAGAATAGTTTGGGATACAAAAGATGCAAAAGGTTGGGTGGAGTAAGGGAGGAGGATATGGAGTGAAAGTGAGTGTTGGAGAGGTTGTAGCTGAGGGTTAGGGATAGTTTGTGTAGGAGGGAGGAGTGGAGGGGCTTTATGGGAGTAAGAAGTAGCAAGATACAAAGGTATTAGTAAGATGAGAATGGAGCTGTGGATTTGGAAAGTTAAGAGGAGTTGATTGGGCATGTTGGGATAGGAAGGGTAGTGTGCAGTGAAGAGAAGAATAATGTGGTGTGCTAGTTAAGAAAGGAAGGTCTAGAAGTGACTGGAGAGAGTTAGATATTGTAGGCAAGGACAATGGAAGACTGAGTGTATGGGGGTATAGGAAATTGTAGTGGGAGGAGTAGTATTGAGAGGGGAGAGAGAAGTGGAGTATCCTCTGATGGGTGTATAAGGGGGAGGGGTAGTAGGAGGAGGGCTGCGAATGGACAGTGGATTGAAGAAAGAATGTGGGGGATGGGTAATTGGAAGAGGACTGTGATTGGATAGTAGGTTTGGAAGGAGGTGTTTGTTAGGTATAAGAGTAGATGTGCTATGGGCGGGATAGAAATGGGGAAGGGTAGGGGAGTGGAGTGAACCCGTAGGGCGAACGGAGCGGGATAGAGCAACAGAGCAGAAGAGCCCTGCTGGAAAAAGTATCAGCCACTGCAGGAAGGAGCTGAGGTAAGTAAGAGAAGGTGCAGTAAAGTTTGGTAAAAGTGGTAGAGGAAACAGTAATTCTGGGGGAGAGGAGAATAGGGTAGTGGAGGGGGAGAGGAGAAAAAAATGTTATGGGGATAGTAGGCTGTAGTAAATAAGAGGGAGAAAGAGGTAGGTGTTAGAAGAAAGCTCAAAAAAAAAGACAGGAGGACAGCAAAAGTTATTATAAGAGTAGGGTAGGAGTAAGCAACAAGTGGGAAGGTGCTGATATCTAGTGGTGAGAGGAGGAAAATAGGCAGGCAGAGAGACTAAGGGGAGATAGAATGGAGCTAGAGACAGAGATAGGGAAAGGTGGAGGTAGCAGTGAGTACCAGGCTAAGTCTTCAGAGGGATAGAGGAATGGAATGGGAGATTAGAGGTAGTGAGTTAGAGTGGGATCTTTGAGGTATGCGGTAAGCTGCTGAGACACATACTGGGGGACAGGCTATCAGATAAGGATGTTATGATAAATTAGCTTTGTTTTATGTTTTTAAAGTTACATACATTTATTGAGAGCTAAAGGTGAGGGATTTCACACTGTGGGTTCCTTACAGATTAGCCCAAACTGGTTAGCAGGCTAAAAATCCAGGTGGGCCAAACTTGGCTTTGAGCGAGGGGTCCGTGTAATTTGGGAAGTATTGCTGGACCCTCAGGATAGGTGAGATTTATTGAGAGCTAAAGGTGAGGGATTCCACACTGTGGGTTCTTTACGGATAAGCCTGAACTGGTTAGCAGGCTAAAAATCCAGGTGGGCTAAACTTGGCTTTGAGCGAGGGGTCCGTGTAATTTGGGAGGTATTGCTGGACCCTCAGGATAGGTGAGATTTATTGAGAGCTAAAGGTGAGGGATTCCACACTGTGGGTTCCTTACGGATAAGCCCGAACTGGTTAGCAGGCTAAAAATCCAGGTGGGCCAAACTTGGCTTTGAGTGAGGAGTCCGTGTAATTTGGGAGGTATTGCTGGACCCTCAGGATAGGTGAGCCAGGGGTGAAACAAGCAGCACTACCGTGTTAACAGCCAAGTGGGGAAAGAGCAAGGAGGCGAATCCAAGCTAGGAGAATCAGAAGAAAATTTTGTAAGTTGCCTGCAGATTGTAAGTACTTGTTCAGACCACCAGCAGCTGAACCATTAGTCATCTCGATGTCTTCTGACAAACTCTCTAGATTTCTTTCCTCTTCTCCCTTGCTTCCTTCAGACAAGGACGCCAGGCATTTGGAAAGACTAGGCAAGAAAGTTTATACATCCACCTCTTGCATTTAGAGCTGTAAATGACCAGACCCATGTGACTAAATATTCTTTGGAACTCCTCTCTCAGCTGTCTAAAGTAATTTCTGAATTACCTGAATCTGAGAACAAAAATCCTAGCTACATCTCTGTTAGCTACAACCTCCCAGGTGACCAGGCATTCTGTCAAATGTAGCTGTGATGCCGTAGAGGCATCTGCTAGAGCAGCTGCATCTGGATCTGTCCTCAGGAGGTTCACATGGCTCAGGCTACATCCTTTGCTTGAGGATATCAAATCAAAATTGATGGATGCTTCTCTGGACAATGAAGCCTTGTTTGGATCTGCAGCCGCAGGACTTTTCAAGACCTTGTGAGAAAAGGGCAAGAAGATGAAGTCCTTAAACTCCGGTCCCTAAATTCCAAAAAAAACTATCCCTCTAAAGCAGCCTTTGTCAGGAGGCAATCCAGACCTGCTCAACCCAAATCCAGGAGTACAGGAAAAGAGGCAACAATCCTGTCATACTCCACAACAACCACCAACTTCAAAGCCGCTCTTTCCTGACAGACGAGGGTCCATCTGACTTCCTGGACTCTGAACCCCCACCTCCCCTCTCACTTCACCTATCCATTTCAACCCCGGTTTGGGAAAACATTACCCAAGGCTCTTTGGTACTGCCATGATAAAGAATGGATATTTCATGGTGTGTGAGTCTCTTCCACCAGCCTCGGGCATCCCCCAACCACTCAAAGAACATTTAGCACTTTTGCCTCCAGTGCTTCAGCAGCTCCTGGACCAAGGCACTATCCAACCAGTACCTGTCCATCAAAGAGGAAAGCGATTCTATTCCAGGCTATTCCTGGTCCCAAGGAAAGAAGGACCCTGGAAACCCATCTTGGACATGTCCTTCTTATAACCTCTTTCAGGAAGCTCACTTTACAATCCTGATTTCCCCTGGTCCTACCTCAAGCCTTTATGGCCTCCATAGCCATAAAAGATGCCTATCTTCATATTCCTGTCCACCCAAGGTACAGGAATATCTCAGATTCTCTGTAGCCTCTGGACACTTTCAGATGTTCATCATGTTTCACTGTTGCAGTCAATACACTTGGGTTATCCTGCTGGCAGGCTACCTGCAGTTGGCCTGAATTCCAAAGTCTTGGTCCGATGTCGGTTGCTGTCGCCTCTTCCCTGACGTCAGAGCGCCAGGGGTATAAGATGCAGCCGACGGCATTTTCGCAGTTCGCAAGTGCCGGTCAGCCGACTCCTGAGATTTTCGAAATTGAATTTCAGAACCGAAGTCTTCTATAAAGCTAAGTACCCCATTGGGGAAACCTTTTTCTTGCTCCAGACCGATGTCAGAAAAAGTTAACAATTGTATTTCTTGTGGGAAGCAAATATCTCATAAGGATTTTAATTCTTACTGTATTCCTTGCCTAGGCCCTGACCACGACGTTGCTAGTTGTCGGGTTTGTGCTAGATTTAACCAACACACCATTAAGCGTCGGTACGATTTTGCTTTTCATTACTTTGGCCAAAGGTTTAACTACATAATGCCATCGGAACAACTGATGACCGGAGTTCATAAAAAGCACAAGGAAAAAGAAAAGGACAGGCATCCGTGGTCCAAAAACCGACAACAAAGCCTCTTCTAGGCCAGTCGCCGGTTCTCAGTGAGGTGCTTTCGCAGCCCCTGACACCCGTTACCTCAATGCCACAGGCCGCCTCCAACTCCCACGTGGAGACGACTAGGCCTCTGGATACTCAAGGTATTGGGCCTTCGGAAACTAATCCCTCAGATGGTTCCGGAGCCGCTGAGCAGGCATCGGCTTCTGAGGGTGTTTTCAGACCTACACAGCGTTATATCAAGCCAACTTCAGCATCCAAGACAAAGACTAAAACAGTTTTAAAGACAAGGAAACAAGTACAGCATTCTCCAGGACAGACTTCCATGCCTAAGAAACAGATGCTCAAAATGCTGAAGACCTAATTACTTTGATCAGGGGTTCCCATCCCCCTCCTGATAAGAGGCCTAGGCAAGACACTGAATATGATTCCTCTGATCAGGTTTCTATTTCCTCTGACTCCTCTTCAGAACAGGGATACTCTATTCCTCCCTATGAGGATTCTGATGCTGAAGAATCTATTCCTTCAGCTTCTCCTCCTGAGGATTACTCATTTGGGGAAACCCTGCATACCATGAGGGAGCATTTCCACTGGGAGAGCCAAGATTATTCAGATTCTAAGAAAAGGCTCAGAGACATTTTTACTACCTCAGCACAGACCTCATGCTATTCCACCTGTTCTAAACATTGTAGATGTATTTTCAGAGTCCGGTCTGTCTCCTGACTCTCTACCTCCTGGACCTGTTAAGCCAGACAGGTACTACAGGGTTCCAGATTCTCATAAATTTCTATATAAAAACCCTGCTGCTGACCCAGAAACTATTTCTCAGGGTCCCGAAGGGGTCAAGGCTGCTACTGCAAAAAACTCTGTCCCCTCAGAGATTCTAGGGCATTGGACAGATGGGGAAAAAAAGTTTACACTTCTGCTACCTTGGCTGTAAGGGCTTTAAATTGTCAGTTTCATATGCTTAAATATCTGCAATACTTAATGTCTCTGTTAAAACAGAAAATGTTGACAAATTCTGAATGTTCTGAGAACAAGGAATTGCAGGATTTATTGCATGCAGCTGAACAAGTGGGGAAACGTACTTTGCAGTGTGGTTATGATTCACTGGAGGCCTCTTGCAGGGCCACTGTAACGGGTTCTGTCATTAGAAGGCATGCTTGGTTAAAGGAACAGACTCTGCCTGATCATGTTAAAGCAAAATTATTGGATGCTCCATTACAGCATGATACTTTGTTTGGTGTTAAGGCAGAAGAGGTGTTGAAGAAAATGGAGGATAAAGCTAAATCTATGCAGACAGTGAAGGATTTCTTACAGGTACAACCACCCAGATTTAGCAGGAACTGGCCTTCTAAGAATTGGTCCTTTCCCATGTCAGACAGGCCACAAAGAGGCAGACAACAGCCCCAGGGCTCATACAGGCCCAAACAATGGGGTGCTTCTACCTCCAAAAGCGGAGAAGACGAATCACAGCCATATAGGAAACAGTCCCAATGACTTCCCTCTGCCAGTGCCAAGCATTTATCTTTTGGCAGCACCCTTGGGGGGAAAGCTAGCACTTTTTTCACAAAATTGGCACATGATCACCAGGACAAATGGGTCTTAAATATAGTCTCTCAGGCTACAGTTTCCACTTTCACACACTTCCAAAGGCAAAAGGTATGCCAGACCTGCCACACAATCAATGGGCAGAGGCACAAAACCATGTTTCATCTCTCATGGACATGAGGGCTATTCAGCTAGTGCCACAACAAGAGCAGGGACAAGGATTTTACTCAAAACTTTTCTTAGTACCAAGAAAGGACAAAGCATGGAGAACAATTCTGGACGTGTCTATTCTAAATACTTTTCTGGACGTTCCGAAATTGAAAATGTTGACTCTGCAGCAGCTTCTGCCCATGCTAGGCAAGAAGGCTTGGCTTGTAACTTTGGACCTCAGAGGCATACCTGCATGTCCCAGTCAGATAATCTTGCAGAAGATACCTCAGATTCATAGCTGGCTCAATGCACTACCAATTCTCTGCACTGCCCTTTGGCCTATCTACTGCGCCCAGGGTCTTCACAAAATGCCTGGCACCAGTAATTGCATTTTGCAGACAGAGGAATTCAGATATATCCCTACTTGGACGACTGCCTTATTTAAGCAGAGACCAAAGACATTCTACTAAAGCATCTGGCGTTTGTAAAAAGATTACTAATTTGCTTAGGGTACACATTAAACGAAAAGAAATCAAAACTAGTACCCTCTCAAGAGATAATATTCCTGGGTGCAAGCTTAAATGCAACTGCCCAGATGGCTTATTTCACACCAGACAAACAAAGGCAACTGACTTCTTACTTCGAAAGCATGGCAACAAAGACCCAGTTATCTGCAAGAAAAATTCTGCAGGCTCTGGGCTACATGGCCTTCTGCATTTTGCTAATTCCATATGCAAGACTGCATATGAGGAAACTACATTGGTATCTAAAGAGTGTTTGGACTCAACATTGCCACAGCCTGGATTCATTAATTTCACTCACCCTAGAAAACAAAAATGGGAAGAAACTAAGGGTAATGCTGCTCAATGCCAGAAGTCTAAATCTCAAAATGCACGCACTCGAGGCCCTTCTCAGTATGGAGAACATCGATGTCTGTGCTGTGACTGAAACCTGGTTCAAGGCTCCTGAGAGCACCCCGGCACTATCAGGTTTTAACTCATATCATGCGTTCCGGCCCCAAAACCCGGACCACACCACAAATGAAGGGGGTGTATCCATATTCATCAAGGATACCCACACCTCCAGGTTGGTGGCAATGCACGAAGCATCGGAAACCATCCAGGTGCAATTAACCATAGGCAAAACTGCTCTACAATTTGTAGCATGCTACAGGCCACCCTCTCAAACTCAGGAACCCCACACAGCCTTCCTGAAGACACTGGAGGGTATAAATGTATCTCCAAACACCATTATATTGGGTGACTTCAACTACCCGAATATAGACTGGGAACATTACTCAAGCCCCAGCTTTCTAGCCCAAAAGTTCCTGGAGTTCATAAATTCAAATGCCATGGAACAACTAGTCACCGTTCCCACAAGAGGAGAAAATATACTAGATCTCATCATCACAAACATGGGGACAAAATGCTCCATACCGGAAGTATATCCCTCATTGGTGAGATAAGATCACAAACTTCTCTCACTGGAAATCCACATCCCGCCCCCACCCCAAACAAAACAGACCACAGTGAAGAACTTCTCTAAAGCAAACTTCACACTACTCAAGACTGGTGTGGTATCCTTCAAGGCCCCCGAGCCAGTGGAAACCACAACCCAAGCTGCGGAAGCCCTTACAAATGCCTTCTACGAACACCTCCAGGACTGCATGGATCAGGCAATCCCTAATAAAACCAAGACTCTTTCCACCAAGGGCAAACGTCCAGTCTGGTGGACCCCAGCCATAAACAAACTTTACAATAAGAGGAGAAAGCTGTTACATGATAGAGCAAAATCCAAACAATAACCGACACCCTTGATCATTATTAGTAAAAAAATACGAGCACTCATAAAATCATCCAAGGCCAACTTTGAGAGAAAAATTGCAATAGATTCAAAAGACAATCATAAGGCCTTCTTCAGCTATGTTAGAAACCTGGGTGGAAACTCCCAGATATGCAGAATTAGTCCAAAATGATACAAAATCACTGAACCCACAGACATTGCCAACATACTGGCAGACAGGTTCAGTGCAAACTCACCCTCTCCCCAAAGGAGTGATAACTATCCCAGCGGAGTGTAGCCTCCCAGACATCTCAAATGCGCAGGTGAAAGCTGCTCTCTCTAAAGCTAAAAACACAGCATCAATGGGACCGGATGGTGTCCCCGGCTGTGCTACACGAACTCAACGAGTAACTAAACCCGCATGTAAGGCAGCTGTTTAATCTTAGCCTTACCACAGGATACGTGCCCAAGGAGTGGCGTACGGCAACTGTGGTCCCACTCCACAAAGGTGGTGCCTCTATGGACCCTGGTAATTACCGCCCCATAAGCTTAACAAGCCTGGTCTGCAAAGCTATGGAGAGGATCATAATTGAACTCATAAACAAAGACATAGGGGACTTGCAGACATTGGACCCGACCCAGTTTGGCTTTGTCAAGGGCAGATCATGCCTTTTGAACTTGGTCGACTTCGAAACAGTCACCAAGGCCATTGATGAGGGAAAGGCAGTCCATACAGCCTACCTTGACCTTGCAAAAGCTTTCGACACAATACCCCACTCGGGTATTATAGAGAAACTTACCAGCTTAAATGTAAACCCATATGTCACAAGATGGGTTGCAAACTGGCTAAAGGACAGAACCCACAGGGTTAGAGTTGCTGGCGCCATGTCAGACTCCAAGCCGGTCACAAGTGGTGTCCCACAGGGCTCAGTCCTTGGCCCCTGTTGTTTGGCATCTACTTCTCAGAAGTACAGGCAAACATAGGAGGACTATGGCTGACAAAGTTTGCAGATGACTGCAAACTGGCCATAGTGGAAAGTACATCGGACACAGATATCCTTCAGAGGGTCTCACGGAAACTGATAGCTGGTGCCAGAGCCATGGCCTGAAGTTAAATGCCAAAAAATGTATAGTCATACCCTTCGGGAAAAACAAGGTAACCCCAAGCTACCATATAGGTGGCAATCCATTAAGCACAGAAGAGGTTATCAGGGACCTGGGGACCCAGGTTGACAGTGGCCTTTCTTTTGACACTCACATTGCTAAAGTGGTTAGAAAGACCTTCTACATTGCCCACCTGATCATGAAGGGATTCACATCCAGATCAAGTGAGGTCATTGTTCCCCTGTACTCTTCACTTATCAGACCAATGATCTAGTACAATGCCCCATTTGGGATTCATCTCACCCCGACACCTGCAGCAATTGGAGAGACCCCAAAAGTTCCTCACCAAAAGGATAAAGGGACTCCAAAATCTGTCATATGCTGCCAGACTGAAGAAACTCCAGCTCTATTCAGTCGCATACCGCCTGCTCAGAGGTGACCTGTGCCTGACATACAAGGCCATGTCCAACCCGGAATTAATGGACATGCTCCACCTCAAAAAATCCAAATCTACCAGATCCACTAGAGCAAGCGACTTAAACCTTAGCACGGATATAAATAGGACATGCTGGAGGGATAGATTTGTCACCCAGAGACTCCTTATGCTGTGGAATAAAATCCCGGTCCATGTGAGGCAGAGCACCTCGCTGGCTCTGTTCAAGAGAAATCTTGGCCGGTGGATGGGAGATCGTAGGTTTACCCCGGGAATCATCTCTGTGTCACTGCTGGACAGAGGCACAACAAACTAATGGGCACAGTATTTTTTAACATAAGGGGTGGCGTAAGCCACAAAACTTTGGGCTAGGCCTATAAATGCCTTAGGGCAGATAGCCTAGTATAAACCTATGAACCTATTCCCTGCCTGCAACAGGAGTTTCGATGGTGGGCACAGGCCTGTCACCACAACAAGGGACAGCCATTCACTTTACCCACAGCCAGGCAAACACTAACAGATGCATCAGATTATGCCTTGGGAGGGGCCACATGGCAGGAAAATGTATTCAGGGCACATGGCCCCCAAGCCAAAGGCATCTACACATCAATCAAAAAGAGATGCTAGCTGTACAAAATGCCCTGACAGCCTTCATGGACCTACTTCATCCAGGACAGCTGCTGATAAAAACGGACAACACCACCGTCCAGTGGTACATAAACAAGCAGGGGGGCACACATTCCTACCCCCTCTGCAGACAAGCCATGATTTTGTGGAACACAGCATTGACCTACCAAATACACCTGCAAGCACAATTCCTGCCAGGAAAAACAAATGCTCTGGCAGACGAACTAAGCAGAAACCTCATGGATCCTCACGAGTGGAAACTAGATCCACAAATCTTCAGCATGATAACAAGGAAATGGGGATGGCCAGACATGGATCTTTTTGCCTCCCCTCACAACTGCCAACTTCAGAGATTCTGCACAAGGACTTATCACAAACAAGCATGGAAAGTGGATGCTTTGTCATTCAGCTGGAACAACCTTACAGTATATGCCTTTCTTCCACTGCCTCTCCTCCTCAAGGTACTCCTAAAGGTGAGACAAGAGAAGCCACAAATGATACTGATTGCCCCGGATTGGCCACACCAACACTGGTACCCAATCCTAAGGAGCTTGTCCCAAGGCCCAGCCTGGACATTGCCTCAAATTCCTCATTTACTGACCCAACAAA
Organism: Protopterus annectens; assembly: GCF_019279795.1. Taxonomy (NCBI): domain Eukaryota; kingdom Metazoa; phylum Chordata; order Ceratodontiformes; family Protopteridae; genus Protopterus; species Protopterus annectens. The sequence goes on along the minus strand of NC_056729.1, from coordinate 1,233,881,402 downwards.
ACAATCAGATCCTGCACACCCAACTCAGAACTCTAACTCGAGCTGCATGGCGGATAGTGTAACCATTCAGAATACACCTCTCTCTAAATTCTCTCTGAATACATTTTCCTGCCATGTGGGCCCCCCAGGCATAATCTGATGCATCTGTTGTTAGTGTTTGCCTGGCTGTGGGTAAAGTGAATGGCTGTCCCTTGTGGTGACATGCCTGTGCCCACCATCGAAACTCCCGTTGCAGCTTGTTATTTTGGAGGCCAGGAGGCCCAGCACCAGAAAATCTTATGCAGAAAAATGGAAGAGATTCTGTGCTTGGAACCAGGCACAAGGAATTGACATGCTTGTTCCAAATATTCCTCAGAGTTTACAATATCTAACTAAGATGCTGGACAAAGGCCTATCCTTCTCATCAATTAAGATCCATGCCTCTGCCATTTCAGCTCATTACAATACAGACCCACCTATTTTTTCACATCCATTGCTTAGGCAGTTCCTCAGGGGGGCCAAAAACATAAGACCTCCAAGGAGAGCACCAATACCTGCATGGGACCACAATTTTGTCTTGAAAAAACTCACACTGCCTCCTATTGAGCTGGCCAATACAGCTGAGATAAAATTCTTATCATGGAAAACAGATCTGCTTCTAGCAATAACTTCAGCAAGAAGAGTCTCCGAGTTAAAGGCATTAATGGCTATGGAACCTTTTTATTATCTTCCGTCCGGGCAGGGTTTCTCTAAGGACAAACTGAACATTTATGCCTAAAGTAATGTCCAGTGTGGCTCTTAACCAAATCATTCATTTGCCTACTTTTTACCCAAACCCACAGAATAAAGGGGAGAGACTTCTTCATTCTTTGGAGATGCACAGACAGCTACGCTTCTACTTGGACAAAACTAAAGCTTTCAGAAAGATTGAACAACTTTTAGTGGCATATGCTGCAGGATCGCAAGGAAAGGTGATCTCAAAGCAGACTATTTCAAAATGTATAGAACACTGCATTTGTTTCTGCTGTTCACAACATGGCATGTCAGTGCCTAAGGGCATTAGACCACATTCTACCAGGGCAGCAGCCACCTCAGCAGCCTTCCTCAGAGGAGTACCAACCAAGGATATTTTGGAGGCTGCAACTTGGACTTCAGTGCACACTTTTACTAAGCACTACCACTTACCTCTTTACTCTAAATCCAGAGCAGGCTTTGCCACTGTAGTTTTGCAGGGCCTTACAGCCACTCCTAATTCTATTTAGACCCAGCTGCCCAACCTCAGCTTTGGGATTCAACCCAAGTGTAATGACTGCAACAGTGAAACACGATGAACATAATACAGCTGTTTACCTACCATAAATGTAGATGTTCGAGTGTATTCACTGTTGCAGTCCAGGTTACCCAACCACCATCCCCCTTTCTTTGCTGGGACTTCACTTCTCTATCCGATACAACCTATGTGGTGTATTTGCTTGTAGATGAAGGTATTGTTTATTTTAGTGCATGCTTTTATAAGCAATTTTTTTAGCCTACCCTTTTGGGGGCACCTGACATCTGGGGCAAGAAAAACTGAAGAAAATGGTGTCTGCTGCATCTTTTATACCCCTGGCGCTCTGACGTCAGGGAAGAGGCGACAGTAACCGACGCCGGACCAAGACTTTGGAATTTAGGCCGACTGCGGGTAGCCTGCCAGCAGGATAACCCAAGTGTAATGACTGCAACAGTGAATACACTCGAACATCTTCATTTATGGTAGGTACACAACTGTACTTTCCTCAGAGGGGCCAAAAATTTAAGTCCACCCAGGAGAGCTCCAACCCCAGCCTGGGACCTTAACTTTGTCTTGGAGAAACTCACTCTATCAATAAGCCTCACATAGACCTACTAAACCAGCACTGGCAAAAAATACACATAAATACACAAAATCATACTCGGAGGCTCTAAATAAAAACCTGCAAAAGCATCAGAGAACTTCAAAGCAGGCACCCACAAAACCTGCACCTCCCATCACAAACCAGACAACACACAAAACACAAAATCAATGTGCCGCACAATCACAGCCCTTAAGGTGAAATAACATACCTAACACACTAGTAATAGGTGACTGAATAGTCAGGCACACTGATGCCCCACTCACTAAGCTGGACAAGGAGAAGGTTACTGTTAGCTGCCTGTTGGGAGCCAGAATCCGCCACATAACACAAGCACTCGGGTGACTCCAGAACAAGTACAAATATGACTGCCATTGTTCATGTTGGTGCGAATGACCTGAGCCGTACCTCCCTGGACTACATGAAAAGAGACATGGAAGAGCTCTCTGATCATGTAGCCCAGGCGGGTATGACTCTGACCCTGAGTAGCATCCTGCCCTCACCATGAATGTGACCTCAGTATAAAGAAAAAATGATCAATTTCAACAATTGGCTAAGCTTCTGGTGTCATTCAAAGGGGATCCAGTGTCTGTCAGCCTGGGATGACATGCTCGACAGGCCACGTTGCTTTGCAAGAGACGGCTTGCACCTGTCACCCCTTGGCTTTCGAATACTGGCCAAGGCTCTTGCTGCCCCTATAGTGCCTTTTTTAGGCAAGGCTCAAAATTCAAACCCACCTCCGTAAACAGCACAAGTAAAAAAAATGAGGGTTATGCTACTCAACCCCAGGAGTTTAAATCTCAAAATGCATGCACTCGAAGCACTCCTAAGTATGGAGAAGATCAACATCTGTGCAGTAACTGAAACCTGGTTCAAGGCTCCAGAGAACACTCAAGCACTACTGGGCTACAACTCATACCACACATTTCGGCCACAGAACACGTACCGAAACACAAAAGGAGGGGGTGTATCTATATTCATCAAGGATATCCACACCTCCAGGTTAGTTGCGCAGCATGATACCTCTAAGATTATCCATGTGCAACTAACATCAGGCAAGTCTGCAATGCAAATTGTGGCCTGCTTCAGATCACCCTCCATGACCAAGGACCACCACTCCACCTTTCTGGAGACACTGAAAAACATGAAGGTCCTACCGATCACCCTGATCTTGGGAGATTTCAATTACCCTACCATTAACTGAGAAAACTACTTGAGTACAAACTCCCAGGCTCAGCGCTTCCTGGAATTTATCAACTCAAATTCCCTGGATCAGCTGGTAAACTCCCCTATCAGAGGCCACAACATATTGGACCTGGTCATCACCAACATGGGCGACAGGTGCTCTGAACTGGAGGTCACTGGTTAGATCAGACCATAAACTAATCACCCTGGATGTCCACACGCCACCACCACCCCAACCAAGGAAACCACAGTGAAAAACTTTTCTAAAGCAAACTTCACCTTACTTAAGGCAGAAGTGGTAAGTTTCACAGCCCCCATGCTAAAGGGTAACACTGCCCAAGATGCAGAATGCTTTACAATTGCACTCTATGAGCACCTACAAGGATGCATGGATCGTGCCATCCCTAGCAAAACCAAGACTCGCTCCCCTAAGAAAAGGAAACCAGTCTGGTGGACCCCTACCATAAACGGGTTATACAACAAAAGGAGAAAACTAGTTCAGAACAAAAGCAAATCCCACGAAGGAAAGACATCCCTGATCAGTATCAGTAAAAAACTAAGGTCCCTCATAAAATCATCTAAGGCTAACTTCGAAAGAAAAATAGCCAATGATTCGAAAGATAACCACAAAGCCTTCTTTAGCTATGTCAAGAATCTAAGTGGCAACCCGCAGATATGCTGTGAGGTGGTGCAAAATAGCACAAAATATACTGAACCTACTGATATTGCCAACATACTGGCAGATAGATTCAGTGCAAACTTCACCTCCCCCTCACTTTCAAATGGGCCCACAACAATACCGGAAAAATGTAGTGTCCCGGAAATCACAGAAGCACAGGTGAAAACAGCCCTTTCAAAAGCCAAAAACACAGCATCAGTGGGGCCAGATGGTGTCCCAGGCTGCGTCTTGCACGAACTACAGAACAAACTAACCCCCCAGCTAAACACGCTGTTCATCCTCAGCCTCTTCACAGGCTACATGCCCATAGAATGGCGCACAGCAATGGTTATTCCGCTCCACAAAGGAGGGGCCACAACTGACCCTGGTAACTGTCGCCCCATAAGCCTGGCTAGCCTGGTCTGGAAGGCTATGGAACGCATCATCATGGAACTCATTAACAAAGACATTGGGAACCTCCAAACACTTGACCTAACCCAGTTCGGCTTTGTTAAGGGGAGATCTTGCCTACTAAACCTGGTTGACTTCTACGAGACAGTTAACCAAGGCCATAGACGAGGGAAGGTTGGTTCACACAGCCTACCTTGATCTCGCCAAGGCGTTCAACACCATTCCTCACTCGGGTATTATAGAAAAACTCACCAGCCTGAACATAAACCCCTACGTCACAAGATGGGTTGCCAACTGGCTTACAGACAGAACTCACACGGTAAGAATAGCGGGCTCCAGGTCTGACTCTAAACCAGTCACAAGTGGTGTCCCGCAAGGCTCGGTTCTGGAACCCCTACTGTTCGGCATATATTTCTCAGAAGTACAGGCAAACACAGGAGGACTATGGCTAACCAAGTTCGCCGATGACTTAAAACTGGGAGCCATAACTGACACTTCGGCTGACACGGACATCCTCCAAAAAGGCCTTACTGAGACAGACACCTGGTGTCAAAGTCATGGCCTCAAGCTAAATGCCAAAAAATGCAGTCTCATCCCATTTGGGAAAAACAAAACACCCACAAATTACCACATAGGCGGCAGCCCCCTTAATACAGAAGAGATAATAAGAGATCCAGGTAGATATTAAGCTCTCCTTTGACAATCATATTGCCAAAGTAGTTAGGAAATCCTTCTATGTGGCCCATCTAATTACTAAGAGGTTCGCATCTAGAAATAAAGAGGTTATAGTGCCCCTCTACTCATCACTCATAAGACCCATCATAGAATACAATGCTCTATTTGGGATGTACCTCACAAGACACTTCCAACAGCTTGAAAGACCACAAAAGCACCTCACCAAGAGGATTACTGGCCTCAAACATTTGTCCTATGCAGCCCGACTGAAAAACCTCTGGCTGTACTCTGGCATATCGCTTACTCAGAGGTGATCTCTGCCTGACTTACAAAGCCATGTCCAACTCAGAATTGATGGGCATACTCCACCTAAAGAAATCCAAGTCACTGCGAGCCATGCGCTTTAGTGAGCTAAACCTTGCCACAACAATAAATAGAACATGCTGGAGGGATAGATTTCTGTCACAGAGACTCCCCATGCTTTGGAACAAAATACCTAACTACATTAGGCAGAGCCCCTCACTAACGCTCTTCAAGAGAAGCCTTGACGAGTGGATGGGTAACAGAAAGTACACCCCTGGGATCACTTCATTGGCTCTGCTTGACAGAGGCTCAGTTAATTAATCAGTGGGGCGGCGAAAGCCGAAACACTCTGGCTAGGCTTATAAATGCCCTTGGGCAGATAGCCTAGTACCTACCTATGAACCTCCTTTCGAGCCAGCTGTGACTGCAGACTTAAAATTTCTTTCTTGGAAAACAGCTTTCCTTTTAGCAATCACTTCAGCTAGAAGAATATCTGAATTACAGGCTCTTATGGCAGTGGAGCCTTTCATCATCTTTTATGCGGACATGGTGTCCTCAGAACCAATCCATCCTTCATGCCCAAGGTGGTATCCAGTGTGGCTCTTAATCAGTCCATTCATTTGCCAACCTTCTTTCCCAATCCACAGAATAAAGGGGAGGGATACTGCATTCCTTAGATGTGCACAGACAACTTAGATTCTACTTGGACAGGACTAAACCTACAAGGAAATCTGAATAACTGCTGGCGGCATTTGCTGCAGGGGCAGAGGGGAAGGCTGTTTCAAAGCAAACCATTTCTAAATAGATAAGCCATTGCATTCATTTCTGCTATAAGCACCATGGAAAACCTATCCTCCAGGGGAGCAGACCTCACTCCACCAGGGTGCCATCTACCTGTACAGCCTTTCTCAAAAGCGTCCCTACCAGGAACATCCTAGAAGCTACTACCTGGAGCTCTGTACATACTTTCACCAAGCATTATCATTTGCCAATTTTCTTCTAAATCCAGAGCTGGCTTTGCCACTGCAGTATTGCAGGGCCTTATATAGCTGGCCCTAATGCTAACTAAATTCCTCCTCCCAACCATAGCTTTGGGAATCTACCCAAATGTAATGCTGCAACAGTGAAACACGAAGAACATAGTACAGTTGTGTACACTTACCATAAATCTAGATGTTCAAGTGTATTCACTCTTGTAGTCCTGGTTACCCTCCCAACTTTTTTTGACTATACTTCTACTTTCCTTTACTATGCTTAAAAGCCTTTTTGGTGAATTTGCTTTTTTGTTGGAGGTATATCTTTGTACTTTTATATTTAATTGCTTCCCATTAGGGGGGCACCTGACATCTGGGGCAAGACAAACTGATGTAATGGCGTCTGCTGCATGTTTTATACCCCTGACGACCTGACGTCATGGAAGAAGGGACAGCAACTGACGCAGGACCCAAGACTTTGTTGATCAGGCCGTCTGAGGGCTACCTGCAAGCAGATAACCCAAATGTAATGACTGCAACAGTGAATACACTTGAACATCTACATTTATGGTAAGTATACACAACTGTATCTTCAGTAGCTATTCCCCCTCTTCTGCCGAGATTATATGGTATTTCTGATTACCACCAACCACTACTTTCAGCTACTATAAAGGCCCTTACCAAAGGGTGTCCTGTTCTACTGTGTAATGTTACCTAACACTGCTGCAGTATTTTTCTCTTTTGGAATATCCTGGCAAGAATAGCTGAACGTCCACCCAGCATTCCAAAGCCTTTACATCTTCCAGGTGTAGTACGTCCTACATGCAAGGTGAGAGGTACATTATGTGACATATGGGCACCTAACCCTCAGAAATGAAGTGACCCAAAAGAACTAAAGGAACCCCAGAGTAAAGCAGTAACATGCACACCCCTGTCTAGTGCCTCTACTTAACTGAAACCTTTTGGATTTCCTACCTTTAACTATGATGAGACACTATAATACAAAGAGTTTATTAAATGCACCCACATCTCAGAAAAGTTCATTGTTGTTAGTATTTCAAAAACTGCCTATAAACTCTGTCAAACACCTTTTGCATTTAGCAGTTTTTCTTTGGTTTTGTTGTCATCTTCTGCCTACACACTTGCTTTCAGTAAGTTATCATGGGTGGATCCGATGTTAGCCAAGTCGTCATTCATCACTATAGGGTCTTGTATACAATATCTGATCCGAGCCGGCAATGAACTACAGACAGGTCCAAGGCCCTAGCTCTTCCTACTCCCATGATGCCTGCCACCCTGTCACCCCCAGACCAAATTTGCCGTGTAGCCTGTGCAGATGCGTTTCCAGTGGCTCTAGCTAGTTAAATACTTTTTCTCTCTATTTCTTAATTCTAGTTTTCTAGTCTAGTGTTTTTAGTTTAGTGTTATTGTAGTTATTATCTCCCTTCCCATAGCTTAGGTTCTTTAGTTAAATTAGTGTATGTCGGGTTTTTGGCACCCTTTTCTAGTAGCTGTTAGGGTTGTGATGGTGGTTGGTGTTTTAGTGTGGTAGTTTAGTGTAGTTAGTTTAGTGGGTAAATTATGGCTGATAAACCAGCTGGTTTTAAGAAATGCTCCTAATGCAGTCGGAAAATGCCTCATTCTGATGTGCACGAGGAGCGTGTATATTGCTTGAGTGCTCCGCATCTGGAGGTAGAATGTGACCTTTGTGTTACATTTAACCCCAGGGCTGTGAAGGAGCATCACAACAAGCTTCTGCTAAAGGGTCTGGCCCAAGGCGACCCTTTGTTTCCCCCTTGAAGGTTTCCTCTTCCAATCTGAAAATGAAGACCTCTTCTCTCCAGCCAACTCCCTCTAAGAAACCGTGGCTGTTAGATCCTTACTGTCTGGATCCAACTCCAGCCCGGTCCATCTCGGATCGGAGGTCTTTAGATCTGTCGGATTCAGGGCCTCTCCAGATGAGACCGTCTGATCTGACTATGATCAGGCCAGTGTCTGATCCAACCAGTTCATTGGATCCATCCACTGTGGTGGCTAGGCCTTAGAATCTAAGAAGGGTCATCTGATTCAATTGTAGTCCATTCTGCCTCTTTTGTGCAAGGATGATTCGATGTGCTGTGTGGATCTCCAGGACACCTACTCTCACATCAAAACAGACAAGGGGTCCAGGAGACATCTTCCCTTCTGGCTAGTGGCCAATCACTACCAGTTCAGAGCCCTACCCTTTGTCCTCACCATAGCTCCCCTCGGGTATTTACCAAATGTATGACAGTGGTAGCGGCTCACCTGTGACTGCAGGGATTCCAGTTCTTTCCGTACCTCGACAATTGTCTCCTCATGGCTCCTTTGAGGCATCAACTGATACAGGTGGTTCATTATGTTGTCTCCCTCTTCCATCAGTTGGGGATAGCTGCCAACCTTGCAAAATCCAACCTGATCTCTACTCCGCAGCTGGAATTCATAGGAGTTCAATTACTTTGTTTCAGAGATTGCAAACTTACCCTTCCGCAGAATTCAGTTGATATGGGAACAGTTCACAGATTTTAGACCTGTTACACTCCTCGGTTCACCTGGTTCTTCTGGCTGTCTCGGATCCATGGCCTTGGCCATTCATCTCATTCCCCTGGCCAGGTACCACAGACAGGTGTTACAATGGACCTTATCTGTCCAGTGGTCAGTTGTGCTTCATCCTGTCTGTGACATAAAACTGACGCAAGTGTGCAGACATCACCTCCAGTGGTGGCTTCTCTCTCAGGATCTCTCTCTAGGCAGGCCCTTTTCTCTTCATCCGCCCATCGCCACTGTGACCACAGATGCCTCCCTGTTGGAGTGTGTGGGGGGGGGTGTGTGCATTTTCAGGCAAAGACTGTCCAAGGCATGTGGTCCCTAGTAGAGACCAAGTTGCAAATAAACGTTCTAGAAATAAGAGCAGTCCTTCTATCATTGCAAGCCTTCCAGGACTGCCTCCTTATAGGGATGATTGCAATTCATACAGACAACATGGCAGTCGTCTGGTACATCAAACGGAGGGAACACGTTCTTGCATGTTGTGCATAGAGGCTATGAGAGTGTGGGAATGGGTGATGTCCTCCGGACACTTCCTCATTACAGTGCACAAACCTGGGGATTCCATTATGTTTGGCTGATAGACTCAGCAGATCTATCTGAAGTCCTCAAAATTGGTCCCTCAATTCTTCAGTGGTGAAGCATATTTTCGACTGCTGGGGTGCTGCAAACGTTTTACCTCCCCAGCCAACTGCAAATGCAGCAGGTACTTCACCCTGATCCCTCCTCAGGGGGGAGTCACCAAGGGAAGCTGTAGTTCATGATTGGTCTCCTTTACGCCTACCCTTCTGTCCCGTTAGTACCCAAGCTTTTGTAACAAGTGCTATGCCTGAGGACATCCCTTGTCCTCATTGCCCCTTTCTGGCCTTTGCAACCATGGTTCCCCTTCATCAGGTCTCATCTGAAGTATCCGCCATGGGTACTGGATCCCTGTCAGGATCTGATTTCCCATCCATCAGGAATTCCTCTCCCAAACCTTCCGATTCTTCCTTTCATAATTTCTCCAGTTCCAGTGATCATAAAACAGTCCAGGCTAGCATCCCCCATTCAACATATCATTCTAGCTTCCCAGAAACCCTCCACTAGAAAGATATACAGTAGTAAGTAGAAGAGGTTCTCTACCTGGGCTAAAAGCAGGAATCTGGATCTCTTTTCTGTGTCAGTTTCAGATATACTTTCTCTTGTCCTCCCTTTTCCAAGCAGGAGCAATTTTTCCACTATCAAGCTTCAGTTGGCAACGATTTTCAATTTTCATGTGAACTGTGACTCTACCTTTCCTTCCTGGCTTTGTAAGGCATTTATGAAAGTTTTTTTTCTGCTTCGGCCTTTGATTAAGGACCCTTTGCCTCCTTGGGACCTCACGCTGGTTTTGCAATCCCTGACTAGGAGTCCTTTTGAGCCTGCTAGTCCTGCGACCTCAAGTTCCTGGTCATTACCTCAGCTAGGTGGGTCTCAGAACTGCAAGCTCTCACCATTACTCCTCCTTATTTGATTTTTCAAAAGTACACAATATCTCTTAGGACAAAACTCCTCCTCCTTGCCCAAGATTGTTTCCAAATCGTCTTTAAATCAATGTTTTCAACTTCCAGTTTTCTTCCACAAGTATTCCAACAAAGGGCAGTATATCTTGCATACCTTGGACTTTCACCAGCAGTTAGGTTCTATCTGTATAGGACAAAAGGTTTTTGTAAATCAGAACAGCTCTTTGTGGCCTTTTCCCGTAACAGACATCCCTTAACAGACATGGCGTTCCAGTTTCTAAGGTCACTATTTTTAAATGGATATCTAGCTGCATCTCTACTGTCTATGATCTTAATCACCTTGAGGTTCATAGAAATGTCAAGGCTCATTCTACTAGGTCTGTAACAACTTCTTCAGCACTTGTAGCAAGGCTTTCTATTGATGACATTTGTGCTGCTGTCACTTGTCTAACCCTCACACGTTTATTTCTCACTACAAGCTTGATCTGGTTTATAGGAGCTGGGTCTCCTTTGGCTCCACTGTGCTCTGGCTTGTCCTTTGTTGAGGCCTCCCAGGGTTGATGGTAGCTGGGGACTCTGACCCTGTAGTGATGAATGATGACTTGAATAACATTGGATTAGGAGTTTACTTACCATAACTTGGCATCTTCCCCCTCCCTCCATACCCCTACCTTGTAGATCAGGTAGGAAGTTAGAGTTTTCCTCCAGTCTTGTGGGAGAAGTATTGAGGCACATTGCAGCAAACTCGATCTAGGGGTCAGAGGGTGGCAAGGCATCATGGGAGAGAAAGGAGCTAGAGCCTTGGATCTTTCTGTAGTATATTGCCAGCTCGGATCCGATATGGGATCCAAGACCCTATAGTGATGAATGATGATGTAGGGATAACACAGATGACAAGTTGTAGTAAGTACAGAACTTCTATTCTGTCTGGTGCAAAACCCACCTGTTCCACATCAATTAGTCAGGGTGGCGATATCAGCTAATCATCTGGCTATTAGTGTAATAAATAAACTAATAATTGTGATTAAGTGTAGATATTGGTCTGTATGACCCAACTTGTGAAGGATCCTTGCTTGGTTTTGGAATAACCATTGTAATAGAGTTTTTGTGCCAAGCTTTTATATTTTTTTTAAATACTGCATACATTTCTAATTGACCATCCAGACATCTTTCGATTCCCTAATGATGTTTTCACCTCATCCTTTGCTTCTGGCCACTTTTTAATGGAAACTTGGTTAATAAAATTGTAAATAAAATAACAAAGCTTCTTGCATCATAGTACTAATATGCAATTGGTGTAGAGCTAGATAGACTAGGACCAGAACTGTAAGGATGACAGGATGCATATTTAGTAGCCAGTGGAGACTACACAAAGCTGAAATAATACAATAACAACAAGGTACCCCCAATAAGTGGCCAGGCTTTGGAGTTATGCATCACCTGAAAATGTAGTTTTGAGACTAGACAGCATTGGTAGAAGGCATTATAGTAACCCATGCACCAGGAAACCAAGGCATACATCATGGCAGGAAGATACTAATGAAATAAGGTGATTAAACTGGGCATATTCTTAAGATGGAAACGGGATAGTCTGACGAGCTGAAAACTGATCCTTCTAGTTTAGCCCATTTTGAATTGTTAACCCCAAGATCTGATGTTATCCATGTCATTATTGATTATGGATGGGTCTTGGTTCCGACCTCAGATCTGATCCGGCAAAGTGAGCGACAGCACCTGAGCTCGAGCTTCTCCCCTCCTAGGGCTCCTGTTACCCTTAATCCCCAGATCTCATTTGCCTCAATTAGTGAACAGATGTGTTCCCTGATGCTCAATCTCATTAATTCAGTTAAGTGCCTTTTTTGGGGTTTCTTTTCGGTTTCTCTCTCTTTTTCCTTCTGTCTAGTTTAGTTAGCTAGTATTCGGTAGTTTTCTTACTTTAATAATAAGCCCCCCCCCGTTAGTTTATTTCGCTGGCCGTTAGGGTTTTCCCACCCTTTTCCCTTCCTTACTTTCCCTTTTATTTTCTCCCTTGTTTGCTGGTCTCTGTCTCTGTCTGTGTGTGCGTCTCTGTCTCTGTCTGTGTGTGCGTCTCTGTCTCTGTCTGTGTGTGCGTCTCTGTCTCTGTCTGTGTGTGCGTCTCTGTCTCTGTCGCGTCTCTGTCTCTGTCGCGTCTCTGTCTCTCTCACGTCTCTGTCTCTGTCTCTGTCGCGTCTCTGTCTCTGTCTGTGTGTGCGTCTCTCTCTCTGTCTGTGTGTGCGTCTCTGTCTGTGTGTGCGTCTCTGTCTGTGTGTGCGTCTCTGTCTGTGTGTGCGTCTCTGTCTGTGTGTGCGTCTCTGTCTGTGCGTCTCTGTCTGCGTCTCTGTCTGTGTGTGCGTCTCTGTCTGTGTGTGCGTCTCTGTCTGTGTGTGCGTCTCTGTCTGTGTGTGCGTCTCTGTCTGTGTGTGCGTCTCTGTCTGTGTGTGCGTCTCTGTCTGTGTGTGCGTCTGTCTCTGTGTGTGCGTCTCTGTCTCTGTGTGTGCGTCTCTGTCTCTGTGTGTGTGTGCGTCTCTGTCTCTGTGTGTGTGTCTCTGTCTCTGTGTGTGTGTGCGTCTCTGTCTCTGTGTGTGTGTGTGTGCGTCTCTGTCTCTGTGTGTGTGTGTCTCTGTCTCTGTGTGTGTGTGTGCGTCTCTGTCTCTGTGTGTGTGTGTGCGTCTCTGTCTCTGTGTGTGTGTGTGCGTCTCTGTCTCTGTGTGTGTGTGTGCGTCTCTGTCTCTGTGTGTGTGTGTGCGTCTCTGTCTCTGTGTGTGTGTGTGCGTCTCTGTCTCTGTGTGTGTGTGCGTCTCTGTCTCTGTGTGTGTGCGTCTCTGTCTCTGTGTGTGTGCGTCTCTGTCTCTGTGTGTGTGCGTCTCTGTCTCTGTCTGTGTGTGTGTCTCTGTCTCTGTCTGTGTGTGTGTCTCTGTCTCTGTCTCTGTCTGTGTGTGTGCCTCTGTCTCTGTCTCTGTCTGTGTGTGTGCGTCTCTTTCTCTGTCTGTGTGTGTGCGTCTCTTTCTCTGTCTGTGTGTGTGCGTCTCTTTCTCTGTCTGTGTGTGTGTCTCTTTCTCTGTCTGTGTGTGCGTCTCTGTCTCTGTCTGTGTGTGTGCGTCTCTGTCTCTGTCTGTGTGTGTGTATCTGTCTGTGTGTGTGTGTCTCTGTCTGGCTGTCGGTGTCTCTGTCTGGCTGTCGGTGTCTCTGTCTGGCTGTCGGTCTGTGTGTGTGTTGGTGGGTTTTGTTCTCATTTTTGGTCATGACTGACAAAACCCTCAGGCTTAAGACATTGCTGCTTATGCGGTTGGAGGTTATCTCCTGCCGGCACACATGAGGAGTGTGTCTACTGTCTAGGAGAGCCCCATTTAGATATTGACTGTGATATTTGTGCAGGGTTCAATCCTAGGGTTGTCGTAGACCATAGAAATAAGTTGCTCCTTAAAGGGCTTGCCAAAGGGGGTCCCTTGGTCATGGGCTCCCCCTCCAAAGCCCCTTTGGATCACAAGAGGAAGCCTTCTTCCTCTCAGGACTCCACTGGTAAAAGGCCCAGGCTCTCAGATCCATGTGCCTGTGATCCGAGCCCAGCCTCTGAGGCTTCAGCTCTGGGAGCCTCGGCTCTCCCACCAAATTCTAATCCTCTGAGACTTGGAGGTCCTAGGTGATCGGCTCAAAATCCGCCTTGGCCCCAATGACCTCTTTGGATCTGTCCGCAGGGACTCTTGCATGGTCAGATCCAACTGGGTCTTAGGATCTGATGGCTCCCTTGGAGCTGGTTATTATCAATACCCTGACCACTTCCAGAGTCTTGGATCTAAGGAAGTCTAGTAGGTCCTCCTCTAGGGACCGCAGGCACTCTACCCATTCAGGCCATTCTTCAGTTTCCTCCCAGTCTGCTAGGAGTTTGCTTCTGTCTGATATGGACCAGATGATGAGCTTTCTCAAAGCCCAAATGGAACTAGGCTTTCTTCCGTCCCCTAGCTATTTGCCAAGGGGCGTTTCACCCATCACTGAACTCCTATCTCTAACTCCTGGGAGTTCGGCACCCATGGGTCACAGTTTGCCTAAGGAGAGGCCATCTGTGTCGGATGGTACCCCCACTCCCATGCCACCTGGGTCCCTGGCTAGCTCAGCCCCCTTGCCCTTGGGGCTGGCATTGCCTTGAACCTGAGAGATCCCTGAAGGCCACAGGGGGGAGGGTTCCGGTCTGGAGTTTTCGTACTGCTCCCTCCCCTTGGGGGCTGTTGCCGTGGATAGCTTGGAACCGACATCATCTGGGGATGTCTGTACTGTGCCGGGATCTCCCCTCCCAGTAGGTTGTTACTGGCAGAGAGGAAGGTGGGGCTTCGTCCAGTCCTTCTGCCTTTTGTGCAATAGAGTGTGCCATCTCCAGTTGGTCGGCAGCCTCTTCCTCTGCTTTGGACCCACTCCTGCCTGGTTCAGTCTTGCGGTGGTGAGCCTTTATTATCAGTCTGGTGTCAGCCCCCCCTGAGATCGCCTTCAGAAGGGCATTACTCCCTTAGTGGTATCCTCCTCCTCCTCTGAGTCCTCCCCAGAGCCAACGGTGGAGGAGCCCATCGGGTGAGAACATGTAAGAGGAGGCACCGAGAGTCTCTCATGGGGGACACAGATTTAGAGGAGGGGGATGGGTCCCCCAGAATACTATTGAGGCGGTATCCTTTGGAGACGTACTTGAGATCCTGAAAGAGCAGGGTGGGGTTGGTCTTTCCCCACACCATCCTCTGAGGAGTCTGTGTTCCTGAAGGCATTCGGGGTGGGCCCATCTTCCTCCTGGGTGTCTCCCCCTGTGGATGAGTTAGCCCAGCCAATTGCCAGCAGGGTGTGGAAGGAGCTGGACACAGTCAAACTGGTCCCCAAGAGGGCGGATAAGGTTCTCTGTCCTTCTCCCAAAGACCAACCT
Source organism: Protopterus annectens (assembly GCF_019279795.1). Classification (NCBI taxonomy): domain Eukaryota; kingdom Metazoa; phylum Chordata; order Ceratodontiformes; family Protopteridae; genus Protopterus; species Protopterus annectens. The sequence continues at coordinate 1,233,866,379 of NC_056729.1, read as the reverse complement.
TTCTGGAATAAGGGTGTCCCTGTAGATGCTGTTGTGGTTGCTGCAGCTACCAAGAAGGAGCTCTGATAACAGAGCTCTGTGGTCCATTCCCCTAATAGACACTCGCGGGCGATTGACTGTTTTGGGAAGCATGTGTACATCTCAGCTACTTTTGGACTGAAGACTGAAATTATATGGCACACTTCACACTGCTGCAAAGGAATTTGGTGTGGAACTTTCCTCTTCCCTTTTGGAGTTGTTGCCTCTGGAGAGCCTTAAATTGGTGGTGCCAAAGCTATCCACTCTCACTTCCCTTGCAATTGCCTCGATTAGATTGATTTCAAAGGCTGTCGAGGCCACTTCCCAAGTGGCCGGGTACAAGCATTGCTATTAGACATCATGCCTGGCTTCATCTATGCGGGTTTGCGGACAACTTCAAGGCGCCCTTTACCAATGCCTCTTTTGATGGATTTACTCTCTTTGGAAACTTTGACCCGCAGTGAGCAGGAGGGAACAACCTTGTCTGCAGTGGGGATCAAGTTTTCTGCTCCCCAACATTCCTTTTCTAGGACTCAGAGGGGAAGTAAAAAGCTATGGTTCTGCAGGACTCAAGTTTTCCATCCAGGATGCTCCTCGGGAATCCTCCTCTTCTGGCCAGGGAAGGGGATTTGATGGTAGATGCAGAATCAGGGCTTCTGAAAACCCCTCTCAGAGAACCCCCCTCAGTGCTCCTGAAGCATTGCCTGACTGTCTGGCCCTGGAGGCAGTCCGGGGTCGTATCTCATTGCACCACCTGGCTTGGGCTGCTATCACTTCAGACCAGTGAGTGCTAAACATTTTGTCCAGAGGATACTTTATACCCTTCAGTCACCCCCCCTCCAGTCCAAAAGTCACTCCCAGACGTACCACCCCTACAAAGGGAGTCAGCTGTCACAGAGGTGCAAGAATTCCTTCAAAAAGCCATCCGGAAGGTCCCAACAGGACAACAAGGATCCGATACTTACTCTCACTTCTGTTTAGTGCTCAAAAAAACGGGACCTTCATCCCATTATGGACCTCAGCAAGTTGAATTTGTCGGTCAAGAAGTAGAAGTTCCGGATGGCCACTTTTCAGTCCATTCTTCCGCTTCTGTGCAAGGATGATTGGCTGTGCTCTATAGATTCTACTGAAAACTCTTCCAGTGCTGGTCATTCACTAAGGACCCCTATATTCATTTATCTTTGCCTGTACTCTATCAGTCCTTGATAGAGAAGGCCCATCTATAGGCTGCAGTCCAAATAAAATCTTGGCCTTTACCCATTCTGTTACATTTTCCTCTCTAATTATGTGCTACCAATACCTTGGTTCCTTTGGTAGTTTTCTCCAGTAAATCCAGCCCCCTCTTGCCTGTTCTCTGTACCTCTAATTTCAGTCATCCCTATCGTAGAATCTCCTTTCTCCATTCCCATGTTAGTTTATTTCTTAGAATGCTTTCTGCTACTTTTTTTTAACTGTGTAGCTCTGAAATATCCCTTCAAATCAGATAATCCCAAACCACCTTATCCTATTGGAAGGATTAACTTATCTCACTTGGCTCTTTACTTCCCCTGATAAAATCCAGATAAAAATTCAAATGTACCTGAAGTCTTTTTTTCAGTATCAGCATCCTTGATATTTCAAATTAAAGTTTTGAGATTTGTGAAAAGGGGATTATTGTGGCTTAGACTTCAAAAATTTCAAAATCCAGGTGTCCTATTTTCCCTTTCTGCTCCAACTGAGTCTGTCACAACTGACCCATCAAACTTTGCATGGAGAGCAGTGTCTGTAGGGAAAAAAGTGCTGGGTCTTTGGGAAAAAAGACAGAAAACACACAAACATAAAATAAATGCAAGTTCTTATAAATGTTTTCTATTCTCTCAAACATTTGTGGCCTGTTGGACCTATTTAAGTGTTTACAGACAACACTTTTGCTCTCTGTGTAACTAGCCATGGTAGCCTGTGATATAGCTTTACATGGTAGTCTCTTGCAGCATGTGACTTTCTTACTGTCAGAGCAAAATTGTGTGGCAGATAAGCTGAGCAGTACCAGGACAGATCTTTATGAATGGAAACCATATCAAGGGGTCTTCCAAGAATTGATCCAGATTTGGGGAATACCTCAAATAAATCTATTTGCTTTCACTCTCAACAAGCAGTTGGCAAAGTTCTGCTCCAGATTCCATGCAAGAAAGCATAGAAAACAGATCCATTTTATTTTCCTTTAACAGGAATTCACCCTTTCCATTAATATCCAGGGCCATTCTGAAGTTTCAGAAGGACTGTCCAGATCTTAATGTGGTTACTCCCTTCTGGCCCAGGCAGCAGTGTTTTTTCCCTTCTTTTGGAAATAGCCAAGAGCAGTTACAGCAAGGTTCCTCACAGACCGGATTTACTCCCACAAGGTGAGGTCTGTTCGATAATTCCCAACTTCCAACATCTACAGCTGACTGGGTAACAGAATTTTAACAACTTTTAGCCACCATTACTCTGACTGTATGCAGCAGAGATGTTAAAGGAGACAAAAAAGTCTGCTAATGGAAAATCATATATTACCAGATGGAAAAAGTTTCCTAGTTTGTGAACTAAAGAACCAGAACCCCTTTCAGGGCTAGTTTTTTTCTAGTTCTACAGTATTTGTGAGTTGCTATCATATGGTCTGTTGTATTTCTCTATCAAAGTTCACTTTACAGCCATTTCAGCATGTCTGCCCATGGATTTCCTTCTCTTTCAATGCAGTGTCATACGAGAATGTTTTTGAAAGGGGTGTTGCATAAGAATCCACCTAGGAAATGGGTAACTGCTCCTTTGGATCTTCATTTTGCATTAGAAACGAACTCTTTTTGAACCAGCTCATTAGGATGACTTGAAGTTCTTGACATGGAAAATGGTCTTATTCTTCTTGTAGTGGTCAGAGTAGAGTATCTAAGTTGCATGCTTTATTGATGGGTCAACCTTGTGTTATTTTCCACAAATTAGGATTTTCTTTAAGAGCAGATCCTTTATTTATGCCTTAAGCTGTATCTGAGTTTAGCTTAAGCCAAGCTATCCATCTCCCTGTCTTTTTTCAGAATCTAACATGAGAGTGAAAGGATACTCCATACCTTGGATATCCACGTACAACTCCTGTAATATCTTGATAGAAAAAAAGTCTTTCAGAACTTCAAATTAGTTTTTCATTTTTTGTGAAGGTAAGAAAAAGGGACAACCTATGTCAGAACAGCCTATTTTAAAATGGTTGTGTCTCATGCTATTGTTATACTACTACAACAAATCAAATCTAGGCAGGCTAGAGGCTCACTCTGCTAGAACCTTTGCTTCATCTGTGGCTTTTTGGAATGAGTTGGATGCTAGAAGTATTCTAGAAACAGCAACATGATCCTCCGTGCACACCTTTGCAAAGCAGTATAAACTAGATTTCTTCTACAGGTCTAATAAAGATAGTCTAATAAATGCTAATTCCACCAAAAACGTGGCTTTTCAGCGCTTCTGTGGATCTCTAGTGATATCTGCATTGCTTACTGTACTTATTTCCTTGTTTCACTTGAAAAAAAGTTACTGTTTGTCGTTTTTGCATTTAAGTTACTTGTAACACATTGCATTTGTTATCTGGCACTTGCTCACTAAAGCAATTATATAAGTCAGCACTAAAAAATTAAAAGCACTACACCCTCACAAACTCCCTTTGAGTACCTTGTTCCCCATTGGCCCTTTTTTTTCAATTATAAAGGAATTCCCAATACTATTCTAGCATGTCCAAAGGTCAGTTGTCAGTCTTCTCTCCGGTACAGCTGGTGAATCTGGGAATCTTGAGGCAATGTTACAACTGCCTCATGTACACAGACAACCCTCTCCTCCTCCCAACAAATTCCAACACATGTGAGAGATGCAACCATATAGCCATACTGGAGGCTAAGCTCTCTTAACTCAGTACTGGCGAAACCAGTCAGGAGGAGAAGGAAACCACACTCACTACAATTCCAGTCTCACATAGACCTACCACGACAGCAAACCAAACACATAAACACTAAAAAACATACTTGAAGGCTCTAAATAAAAATCTGCCTAAGCAGCAGGGACCTCCAAAGCAGACACCCAAGCAACCGCTACCCCAAAACAAAACACGTGCAACACATAGCTCACAAAGCCAGTGTGCCGAACAGTCACAGCCCTTAAGGCTAAGCAACACACCTGATACACTTGTAATAGGTGACTCTATCGTCAGGCACACTGATGTCCCACTCACCAGGCTGGACAAGGAGAAGGTCACGGTGAGCTGCCTGTCAGGCGCTAGGATCCGCCACATAACACAAGCACTCAGGTCACTTCAAGGCAAGTACAAATATGACTCAGTCATTGTCCATGCTGGTGTGAATGACCTGAGACGTACCTCCCTGGACTACATGAAAAGAGACATAGAGGAGCTCTCTGAGCATGTAGCCCAGGCAGGTATGACCCTGACCTTGAGTAGCATCTTACCCTCACCAAGAATGATGCCACAGTATGAAGACAAGATGATCAATTTCAACAATTGGCTTAAGTATTGGTGTCATTCAAAGGGGATCCAATGCCTGTCTGCCTGTGATGACATGCTCGACAAGCCATGATGCTTCGCTAAGGACGGCTTGCACCTGTCACCCCTGGGCTTTCGGATATTGGCAAAGGCTCTTGCTACCCCCATAGTGCCTTTTTTAGGCAAGGCTCAAAAGACAAACCCACCTCCACAGGTATCACAAGGGATAAGAAACTGAGTAATGCTACTCAACACCAGAAGTCTAAACCTCAAGATGCACGCACTCAAAACTCTCCTTAGAATGGAGAACATCGATATCTATGCAGTAACAGAAACCTAGTTCAAGGCTCCCGAGAGCACCCCAGCACTACCAGGTTATACCTCATACCATGCTTTTCGGCCCCAAAACTTGGACCGAACCACAAAAGGAGGGAGTATCAATATTCACAAAGATACCCACACTTCCAGGTTGGTGGCACAGCACAAAGCATCAGAGACTATCCATGTGCAACTAACAGTGGGTAAAACTGCCTTCCAGTTTATAGCCTGCTACAGACCACCCTCCCAAACCCAGGAACCCCACTCGGCCTTCCTGAGAACACTGGAAAATATGAGGGTCTCTCCAAACACCATTATATTGGGCAACTTCAACTACCCAAACATAGACTGGGAGCATTACTCTAGCTCCAACACCCTAGCCCAAAGGTTCCTAGAATTTATAAACTCAAATGCTATGGAACAACTTGTTACACTCCCACAAGAGGGGAAAACATACTGGACCTGATCTTCACCAACATGGGGACTCTATGCTCCAGACCAGAAGTGTATCCCTCACTGGTAAGATCAGACCATAAACTAATCTCACTGGATATTCACATCCTGACTCCACCCCCTGCCCTGAAAACCACAGTGAAAAACTTCTCTAAAGCAAATTTCACACTCCTCAAAACCGAGGTGGAATCCTTCAAAGCCCCCCGGGCCTGTGGAAAATATGGCCCAGACAGCAGAATCCTGTAATAAACGCATTCTATGAACACATTCAGGAATGCATAGATCATGCAATCCCAAATAAAACCAAGACCCAATCCTCCAAAGGCAGACGTCCTGTCTGGTGGACCCCAGCCATAAACAAACTATACAATAGGAGGAAGCTACTACATGATAGAGCAAAATCCCAAAAAGGGAAGGCAACTCTGATCAGTATTAGCAAAAAACTACGGGCACTCATAAAATCGACTAAGGCCAGCTTCGAGAGAAAAATTGCACAGGACACTAAGGATAATCACAAGGCTTTCTTTAGTTATGTCAGGAACCTGGGTGGGAATTCCCAGATATGCTCAGAATTAGTCCAAAATGACAAAAAAATACACCGAACCCACAGACATTGCCAACATTCTAGCTGACAGGTTCAGCGCAACCCCCCCCCCCACCAAAAGGGCAAATATCTATCCCAGCAGAGTGCTGTCCCCGTGACATCTCAGATGCTCAGGTAAGAGTTGCCCTCTCCAAAACAAAAAACACAGCATCAATGGGACCAGACGGTGTCCCGGGCTGCGTCCTACATGAACTCCAAGAAGAGCTAAACCCAAACATAAAACTTCTGTTCAATCTCAGCCTTACTACAGGATATGTACCCAAAGAGTGGCGTACAGCAGCAGTGGTCCCTCTCCACAAAGGTGGTGCCTCAACGGATCCTGGAAACTATCGCCCCATAAGCCTGACTAGATTGGTCTGCAAAGCTATGGAAAGGATCATCGTGGACCTCATAAATAAAGATATTGGGGACCTGCAGACACTGGATACTACCCAGTTCGGCTTTAAGGGCAGATCCTGCCTCTTAAACCTGGTTGATTTCTTTGAAACAGTCACCAAGGCCATTGATGAGGGGAAGGTGGTCCACACAGCCTACCTGGACCTCACAAAAGTCTTCGATACAATACCCCACTCGGGCATTATAGATAAGCTCACCATCTTAAATATAAACCCGTATGTCACTAGATGGGTTGCAAACTGGCTCAAGGACAGAACCCACATGGTTAGAATTGCTGGAGCCATGTCAGACTCCAAACCAGTTACAACTGGCATCCCACAAGGCTCAGTCCTGGGACCTCTCTTGTTCGGTATATATTTCTCGGAGGTACAGGCCAACACGGAAGGTCTGTGGCTGACCAAGTTCGCAGATGACTGCAAACTGGGCGCCATAATCGAGTCTCCAGCCGACACAAGCATCCTCCAAAACGGCCTCATAGAAACAGACAACTGGGGCCAGAGCCATGGCCTCAAGCTAAACGCCAAAAAGTGTATAGTCATCCCCTTTGGCAAAAACAAAGTGCCCACAAATTACCACATAGGTGGTAATCCATTAAGTACAGAAGAAGTAATTAGGGAACTGGGGACCCAAGTTGATAGCAATCTCTCATTTGACAACCACGTGGCCAAAGTGGTTAGAAAATCATTTTCTATAGCCCACCTAATCTTAAAGGGATTCACATCTAGATCAGGGGAGGTCATCATGCCTCTTTACTCATCCCTCATCTGGCCCATAATTGAGTACAATGCCCCTTTTGGGATGTACCTTACCAGACACCTGCAGCAACTAGAAAGACCCCAAAAGTACCTCACCAAGAGGATCAAAGGGCTCAAACAGATGCCATATGCTGCCTGGTTAAAGAAACTCCAGCTCTACTCAGTTGCATACCGCCTGCTCAGAGGTGATCTGTGCCTGACGTATAAAGCCATATCCAACCCGGAATTAATGGACATGCTGCACCTCAGAAAATCCAAATCCCATCGAGCTACACCCTCGAGAGACTTGAACCTCAGCACTGAAATAAATAGGACATGCTGGAGGGACAGATTCATAACCCAGAGGCTCCCTTCACTCTGGAATAAAATCCCAGTCCAGGTTAGGCAGAGTCCCTCACTGACTCTCTTCAAGAGGAATCTTGATGAGTGGATGGGCGATCGTAGGTTTACCCTGGGTATCACTTCTGTGTCACTGTTAGACAGAGGCACAGTATACTAACCTCGAAAAAGGGCATAGTAAAAGTAATTTAAAATGGGTGGCAAAAGCCAAACACACTCTGGCTAGGCTTATAAATGCCCTAGGGCAGATAGCCTAGTATGAAACTATGAACCTAAAGGTTTTGCTAGGACATTTCTGTAAGGGTTCCCTTCCTCCCAGTCAGCTTAAGATACTGTAATATTCCCATATAACTAAGCCTGCTGTAGCAGTGATTATTTTAACATCATCTGTTATGGTGAGTTTACTTAAGCAGCTGTACTTTATGACTACTTAAGCACTAAACATACTCAAACATCTCCAGTAGTGGTAAGATGTTCTTCGTGTTTCACTGTTACAGTCATCACACTTCGGTTATCTGCCTGCAGGTAGCCGTCAGTCGGCCCGAATACCAGAGACTTAGTATTTCTGGGTTGGATGCTGTTGCTCCAGGACTGACGTCAGGTCGTCAGGGGTATAAAAACATGCAGCTGACGCCATTACCTCAGTTTTTCTTGCCCCAAATGTTAGGAGCCCCCCAAATAGGGAGCTAAGTTGTGGTAGGGAAAACACTACCAGTAAAAAGTAAATACCAATACCCCTGAAAGGGGTGAGTATTTGCCATAGAGGGGAGAGAGAGAAAAAACGGGGCTGGAGGGAGGGAAACCAGGACTGCAACAGTGAATACACTTGAACATCTACATTTATGTTAAGTGTACAGAACTGTACTATGTTCTTCGTGTTTCACTGTTGCGGTCATCACACTTAGGTGGATTCCCAAAGCTGAAGAAGAGTGGAGGGAGTCAAGAAGTGATGGGTCTGGCTAGTATGCCTTGCAGGACTGCTGTTGCAAAACCTGCCCTGGAATTGGAAAAGACAACCAGGTGGTAATGCTTGTTGAAGGTATGTACAAAACTCCAGGTAGCAGCTACCAGGATGTCCCTGGTATGGGCTCCCCTGAGAAATGCTGTAGAGGTAGATGTTGCCCTAGTGGAATGTGTTCTGACCCCCTGAGAGGGGTTGGTTTCCCATGGTGCTTGTAGCAGAAATGGATGCAGTGTGCTATCCATTTGGAAATTGTTTTGAAATGGCCTTGACATCTGCCCCTGTTGCAAAGCTGACTAGTAACTGGTCAAATTTTCTGAAGGGCTTAGTCCTATCAAGGTAGAATCTGAGCTGTCTGTGCACGTCCAAGGAGTGCAGGATCCTTTCCCCTTTATTTTGAGGGATTGGGGAAGAAAGTTTACAAATGCATGGACTGGTTGAGAGCCACACTGGACACCACTTTAGGCATAAAGGAAGGGTTAGTCTTGAGGGAAACACTGTCAGCATGGAAATAATGAAGGGTTTCACAGCCATAAGTGCTTGTAGCTCAGGCAGTCGCTGTGAATACACTCAAACATCTACATTTTATGGTAAGTGTACACAACTGTACTTTCCTACACAACTGAAATTGAGCCCTTCATCCTTCCCACTCATTATATCATAGTGGTCTGTCTTAGGGGCATATTAAGGCATCCCAATCTCTCCAGTCTCTGATAGATCCTTGAGTCCACACTTGGAGACCTACAGAGGCATTTTCTGAAGCTCATAAGTCCACCATCAGAAAATCTTAACTGAGCAAATGGAAGAATTTTTTATGTGATATTACATTCTATTGGTGAATGCATTTGCCCAGTGAGTATTCACTTACCTAAGCACCTAAGACTGTGGGTTTTATTGTCGCACCATGTAGATGGATGATTGACATTGCATTGCAGCGAAAGCATGGTGCTCGACTCCTGAATGTGTCGTCCTATGAATGAGACGTTAAACCAAGGTCTCATGTGCTTGAGCTGGTGGTAGCTCAGGTGGATGTAAACGATCTCACAACACCTATCTAACACAACATATAAAAACATTATTTACATACATACAAAATGTATATATTTAAAGGCATATGTAACTCTCTATTTTTTATTATAGCATTCTCATTGTTGTTCTTCCATAGTTGACCCCCACTCATTCTTCCACAGCCATAATATTACATAAAATAATATCCATACAGAACCATACCCATATCAATATTGTCATTAATATCCTCAAAAATTTCTTCACACAGAGTTCAAAGATGGCTGCACACTAACAGCTTGTTTTTAGCTCTCCCAGTATGAAAACAGAAACTCACAAGAGAAGGCCAGTCGACTTGTGTTTGAGTGAATTTTAATAACTGGCTAGTAAGTACACTGCCTGCATCACAAGAATAAAGAAATACAGAAAACCTGGAAAAAATCAGCTACAAAAAGTAAGGAAGAAACAGTGACTAGGAGACTTCTGCAGCTGCTCAGCAAAAAGTAATGCAACCTTCAGACATGACTTCCAATAATCTACAGGATGATATAAGACAACTGGTTAAAATAAGCAAAACTTATATTAACACAAACAGCAAAAGGTTGGAACAGATGGAAGAAGCATAATATTCAGATGAGATGAAAAAGCTGCAAAAATCAGCGGTCGAAATGAAGAAAAGGCAGGCTTAAGTAGAGGGTGGCCTAATGGTTAAGGTGTTTTCCTTACAAACACAAGGTGCAGGGTTTGAGTCTCACAAGGGATAATTGGCTAAGCTTAAAATGTCTCACAAGGGCAGTTAGCCTAGTACTAACCTATGAACAAATATTTAGGGTTGGGAGGGTGGCCTAATGGTTAAGGTGTTTGCTTTACAAACACAGGGTACAGGGTTTGAGTCTCTCAGGGGATAATTGGCCAGGCTTAAAATGGCTTACAAGGGTAATTAGCCTAGTACTAATCTATGAACCTATGAAAATGAGACTGCTCAGGAAGGGACATTTCAAAAAATACTAGGATTAGAGGACAGAGCACATAGGGAAAACTTGAGATTTTCAGCTGTATCAGAAAAGCTGGAAAGGAACAGACTGCGGTAAATTTATGAAAGCACAAATAAGCAGCTGGACTGGTATTCCAGAGCAGGATTTATTAGTTGAATGGGCACATTGTGTGTATGCTCCAAATCTATAAGAAAGCAACCTAGACCTTTAATAGTAAGAATGCAATCGTACCAGCAGAAAGAATTCATTTTGTCAAAACTGTGGCAGAAGGACAAATTACTAGAAGAAGGTGACAGCAGTGTGTTTGTGGAGAATGATTACTCATTGTACTCCCAGGCAAAAGAGAAGTAACTTCATCTCTCTATTCAGAAAATGCCGAGACACAGGTGTGAGATTCAAACTCCTGTATCCAGCTGTCTTCAAGGTATTCTTCCCTGGAGGGGCAAAATCATTTTTTGATGAAGTGCATGCTAAGGAGGAACTACAGAAGTGTGTCCAACAAAAACTTAGCTGTGAAACAGGAGGAGATTCATCTTCTCGCTCCTCTGGTAATAAAAACCACAGAGAAGACTGCACCTGTGAAACCTTTTCCAGTATTTCAACGGCAAATGTTGGAGAGAACGGAAGGGAGCATGAGAGCTGACCAGAAGAATCAAGAGTACATTGGAGACAGAATCTGAGTGATGGACAACAGTAATATAGTCAGTAACTTAATGTGGGATTATATTTGTGAAATATGATAGCACAAGAAAATCTGGAAACACTGAACGTTTTCAAAGTTTATTTACTGCGTTAGGGGACTCAAGTATATACCCTACTTCATGTCATTAATGTTAGGAAAAATGCTTTGGGGAGGGGAAGAGAGGGGAGAATGCTAACTGTAAGTAAAGAAAACACCTTTTCTTAATAGTATTGTATCTGTGCTTGCATGGTTTTATTTTCATGCTATCTTTGGGTGTAATGGAGATAGTAAACAGGTGTTTTTATTTTTCTCCCCACTTCTCTTTTTCTTATGCACCTTCAAGAAACACAAGCAATGTAATGATTAACTAAAAAAAAAGGAAAAAGAGAACCTCTTTAAGGGGGCATGACAGAGTTCAAATTGATGTGCTTTTTTCATTCTTTTATGGGAAAATGACTGATTTAAGGACCTTTGTTTTAAAACAAAGTAAGTAAATGAAAAAAGAATATTGAGTATTATGAGGTTGCTTTTCTAGCACTTGCAGAAATGTATACTAAGTAGCATTTCTGCAACATGTCTCCATGGAGACAGTCTGGTGGAAGGGGATTGGATGAGGGAAAAGAAAAAAAAAAAAAAAAAAAAAAGAACAGAGAAACTAGCTAGGACATAATGTTCCGTGAAAACAATCAGAGATTTTTCCAGGTGTGACAGCATTAAAGATGATACAAAACCAGTTAGACTTGAAGTAAAGTACCCTCAGGTTTTTTTAAATGCAATGGGGATACTAATATAAACAGGTGCTTTTGTTTTTTTCTTGTTCACCCTTCTCTCTTATTTGTCCAGTTTTGAAAAATGTAGACACTGCAATGAAAAAAGAATGAGGAGGGGAGGAGGTGGGGAGGGGGGGCACAAGTGTCTGGTTAAGAGAGTATGACAAAATAAAAATCATTGCGCTTTTTCCCTTGCTTGCATAGGCAAATGACTGGGTAAAAACCATAGGCATTTTCCAGTAACAAGTTTAGTACAAAGAAGTAACTGAAAACTAATATTTAATTACTGTTAAGTCTTTCTGATAAACAAGGTACCCTTAGCAGTTTTGTGTCTGGTTTGCATGTCACAAAAAGACAATTTGATAAAAGAAAAATGGCTTGGGGGAAGTGTTTACTGAAAGCATTCAAGTGTTTTTTCAACTGGGAAAGTTATATAGATATAAAAAATTAAATAGCATTTACTAATAGCACAGGCTGTACCATGCTTCTTAGCATGACGTTTGGTTAACTTTAGCCTGTCTGTGTAGCTATCAACTGAGAACTTATGTTCTTATTAGGAAGTAAAAACTTCAATATTTGAAGATGTGCATAGTTTTGTGTGTTATTGAAAAGTTCGTAGGTTTTAGGAGGGTTTTTTGGGAGGGTGTTTGTTCTGGTTGTGGGTTTTCCGAAAAACAAAAAGTTATGTAATGTGACATAGGTGCAGATAGATATGACATGAAACAATTGTATATAGAAGACCAACCTGCTGAACAGTATATACTTGTAACATAAAAGTTGGAACTGGACATTTAGCAAAAGAGCAGTTGTATGTAAAAGGTGGTAATAATAACTGTATAAGAAAATGTTGCTTTCTGTAATGATTTTCAATCTAGATGGTCTTACAGATAAATATAAAAAAGAAAGCGTAGTGAACTATAGTGCAAATAGCTATGCTACAGGAGACGCACCTGTAAAGAACTGACCATGTGAATTTGATAAAGAAAGGTTTTCGTGATAGTTATTCATCGGAATATTTGGGACAAGGGAAAAGAGGAGTACTTATATTAATTGCAAGAGGAGCTCCAATAGCGATAGAAGAGGGAAAAAAAGATAATGGAAGATACATAGTACTAAGGAGCTACTGGCTAGGGAGGAGAATTACACTGGCATGCATTTACATCCCCCCTAAAACTGCTATAATGGAGCTTAAGAAAATTTTGGGAAAATAGTCAGCTTTCAGCAAGGAATATTGCTTATAGGTGGAGACTGGAATTTGGGGTGCAACAGTTAAGATATGTCTGGGGGCCTGGAAGGGAAAATATAACAAGGGAGGGTAGATTTTTGAAGACATTTTTGGCATGGAAGATGTGAATTCAGTACTAGGAGTTCGGAGTGAATTTACATATTCACCAAGATACAAAAATTGGGCTAGGCTAGATAGATTTTACCTCACATGAACATGTGCATATAGTTGAAAGTGTTGAAACACACCCAATAAACTATTTCAGATCATGCACCAATAATAACTAAATTAAAAACGCAAGCTAATGAAATGAAAATGAGACACTGGTTCTTTCCCACCTACTGGGTGAAAATAGGAGTTTAAGGAGTGGGTTGTGGAATTAATTCAGGAGCTACTAGAGAAGACAGATTTGTCTTCTGAAAACATAGCTAAGGCGTGGGATAAAATTAAAGTGGATTTTAAAACGAGGTTGAAAATGAATGGGAGATATGGCTAAACAGTAACAAGAATTATTTAGAGGGATTGGCAAATGTTAAAGTATTGCAAAATAGGGGGAATCTCTCAGAACAAGAAAAAGAGCAACTGCAGAATGCTAAACAGAAAATAAGATTACCTTGATAGTATGCATGAGTTTAGAAAGATTGCTGTTAAGTAACTGTTTTTTTTTGATAATTTTAGAGCACAAACACTTCTAGCACAACAGCTCAGTCAACAAAAAGTGGAAAGGGCAGTCACCAAACTTAGGAAGGCTGTAACAAGGAAGATAACAAGAGGTCCTGTAGAAGTATTAGAAATATTCTGGAAATTTTATGAAAATTTGTATAAAGCAGAGAAATATTGAAATCAAGAAATGGTACAAATGGAACTGTTTATGGAAGAATTAAACATGCCAAAGTTAGAGGTAGATGAGGCTCAATTACTAACAGGATAGGAAGGGATGAGATAAAAATGGCTATGTATAACCAATCTACAGCAAAGTCCCCAGGAATAGATGGTATTCCTGTAGAAGTTTGGAGGGAAAAAACTGATAAAGATATGTAAGGTTTTGTTTAACAGTATTTTAAGAGAAGGAGAAGATGTTCATCGTGCATACAGCTGCAGTAATCACATATGGGTTCTCTGCCGTCAGGCGGGTCCTCGGTCGGCCGAATTCCAAAGTCTTGGTCCGGCGTCGGTTGTTGTCGCCTTCTTTCCTGATGTCAGTGTGACAGGGGTATATAAATCACAGCCGACGCCATATTCTCCAGTCTTTTTTGCCGCGCGGTGCCCGAAGCAGAAGCAGTTCGCAAGTGCCGGTCGGCTAGCTCCTGAATTTACAAAAAACTCTGAAACCGAAGTCTTCATTAAAGCTAAGTACCCCGTTGGGGAAACTTTTCTTGCCTCAGACCGATGTCAGACAAAGTTAACAATTGTATTTCTTGTGGGAAGCAAATACCGCATAAGGATTTCCATTCCCTCTGCAGACCTTTTTTAGGCCCAGACCACGACGTCTCGGGCTGTCGCTTTTGCGCTACTTTCAATAAACACACTATTAAGCATCGGGCGGAGTTCGCCCATCATTATTTTGGTAAAGCCTTTAATTATAAAATGTCGGATACTCTGACTACCGTTTTGTCCAAAAAACAAAAGGACAAGGACCGACACGCGAGGTCCGCTGTCTCCACCAACACCACGCCAAAACTGGCTACACGTGGTCCGGTTTTCAGCAAGACGCCTATGCAGTCCCTGACTACCGACGACACTTCCTTGGCGGTGTCTTCTGTACCCGAGACCGCTAGTACCTCGGCCGTTACTCAGACTACAACCACCGAAACCACAGTGAGTGTTGAGCCTCCTAATGTGGACAGGTCCACTTCCACCCAGGGTGTATTTAGACCCTCTTCTTCCTTTTCCATTAAGGCCTTCACTAAGTCCAAATCAGCCATGCATCCCAAGAGGCCTGTTGCACAGGGCCCATCCCCAGGCCCCATGCCTAAAAAGCAGATGCTTAAAATGGCTGAGGATTTAATTTCCTATATCAGGGGTTCCCATCCCCCTCCAGACGAGACCCAGAGTGGAGGAAGACTCTCCCTTTTCTGAACAGGGCTCCATTTTCTCAGAACATTCTGATGTGGAGGAACACTCGTACTCCCCTTATGAAGATTCTGATGCAGAACAGTCCATTCCTTCTGTATCTCCCCCAGAGGATTTTTCTTTTGGGGAAACCTTGCACACCTTGAGGGAACACTTCCAGTGGGAAGGCCAAGACTTTTCTGATTCCAAGAAAAGGCTTAGGGAATTTCTTTTGTTACCTCAACACAGACCTCTGGCTATACCTCCTGTCCTGGACATACTTGATGATGTTTACTCGGAGGCTTGTCTTAATCCGGATTCCCTGCCTCCTGCACCAGTCAAGCCTGATAGGTACTACAGAGTCCCTAGCTCTCACCAATTTCTTTTCAAAAGCCATAATGCTGACCCTGAAACCATTTCTCAAGGCCCCAAGGGAATGAAGGCCTCTACTGCCAAGAATCCACTACCTTCCGAGAGAGAATCTAGATCCTTAGAAAGGTGGGAGAAAAAGGTATACACCTCGGCCACCCTAGCCATGAGGGCCTTAAATTGTCAGTTCCATATGCTTAAATATCAACAGTTTCTGTTATCACAATTAAGAAACAAAATGTCTCAACCTGAACAACCAGATTTGAAGGAATTGCAGGATATGATACATAGTGCAGAACAAGTGGATAAGCACACCTTACAATGTGGTTATGATGCCTTAGAGGCCTCAAGTAGAGCTGCTGCTACTGGAACAGTAATTCGTAGACATGCCTGGCTTAGGGAACAAAGCTTGCCTGATCATGTTAAAGCTAAACTACTAGATGCTCCTTTACAAAAGGATGTGCTATTTGGTACTAATGCTGAGGAGATACTACGGAAAATGGAAGAAAAAGCTAAATCTATGCAAATTGTCAAGGCTTTTCTACAGGTACAGCCACCTCGTTTTAGCAGAAATTGGCCTTCAAAAAACTGGTCCTTTCCAGCCACGGACAAGCCCCAGAGAGGTAGATACAGGCGCTCAAGGGGCAGAGGACAAACTCAAGGATCATATAGAGGCAGACAATGGCAAACTCAAGCACCCAGAGGTAGCGAAGACAGTGCACAACAATACAGAAAGCAAACCCAATGACTTCCTCCTTTTCATGCCAAGCAAATCTCAGCTGGCAGCTCCCTTGGGAGGAAAGCTGGCACTATTTTCAGGAAATTGGCATATTATCACAACAGACAAATGGATCCTGGACATAATAAACAGAGGCTACAGATTTCATTTTCACACTCTTCCAAAAATGAGAGGCATGCTAAACCTGCCACACAATTAAAGGGCAGAGGCACAAATACAAATTACAAAACTCATGGACATGAAAGCCATTCAAGAGGTTCCTACTCACGAACAAGGTCAAGGTTTTTATTCCAGACTTTTCCTGGTACCAAGAAAAGGAACTGACTGGAGACCCATTTTGGACTTATCCATCCTAAATACATTTCTACTCGTACCAAAATTCAAGACGCTCACATTACAGCAACTTCTTCCCATGCTGGGCAAGGGGTTTTGGCTGGTAACATTGGACCTCAAGGAGGCATACCTGCATGTCCCAATCAGACAAAGCTGCAGAAGATACCTCAGATTTCTTGCAGGTTCAATCCACTATCAATTCTCTGCATTGCCCTTTGGTTTATCTACTGCGCCCAGAGTATTCACGAAATGCCTGGCATCAGTAATTGCCTACTGCAGACTTCAAGGGATTCAAATTTACCCTTATTTGGACGACTGCCTGATCCAAGCGGACAGCAAGCACACTCTTCTGGAACATCTGGCTTATGCAACACGGTTACTGAATTCTCTGGGATACACAATCAACAAAGAGAAATCCAGGCTAACACCATCTCAGAAAATAACTTTCCTGGGTGCCAACTTGGACACAAACACCCAGATGGCCTATCTTACGCCAGAAAAACAAGGGCAACTAACTCCTACTTCAAAACACTAGCAAATTGTACCAGGTTTACTGCAAGGAAAATCCTGCAGGCTCTGGGCTTCATGGCATCTTGCATTCTTTTAATCCCATGTGCAAAGTTGCATATGAGAAAACTTCAATGGTACCTAAAAAACCTATGGTCTCAACACAGCCACAATTTGGAAACAATAATACCAATAATTCCATGTTTGCAAAAGGAATTTCTATGGTGGGCCCAAGCATGTCAGGCAAACACAGGTCTCCCATTCTGCAAGCCTCAAGCAAATCAAGTCATCACAACAGACGCCTCAGATTATGCCTGGGTGGGGCGCACATGACAGGCAGGTGCATTCAGGGCAAATGGTCCCAAAAGGAAAATCACCTTCACATCAATCAAAAAGAAATGCTAGCAGTAATAAATGCAATTACAGCATTCAAGGACCTCCTGCATCCAGGACAATTATTGATAAGAACAGACAACACCACAGTAATGTGGTACATAAACAAGGAGGAGCACATTCATATCCCCTGTGCAGACTAGTCATGACACTGTGGAACTTGGCTCTGGAATGACAAATCGAACTTCAAGCACAGTACTTGCCAGGTTTGGAAAACACGCTGGCAGACAATCTAGGCAGAAATAGGACAGATCCACACGAATGGAAGCTGCATCCACAGGTGTTTACAAAAATAATCCAAGCATGGGGAAGGCCAGACATAGATCTCTTCGCCTCCCACAGGAACCATCAACTGGAAAAGTTTTGTTCAAGGACTTCTCATCCAAAGGCCAGGAGGGTGGACGCCCTTTCATTCAGTTGGACAGCATGGACAGTGTACACTTTCCCACCTCTGCCTCTTCTATCCAAGGTGCTCTTGAAAGCAAGAGCAGACAGACCGAAGATGATACTGATTGCTCCAGACTGGCCAAGACAGCACTTGGTACCCACTCCTAAGGAGCCTAACACATACTTCTCCCTGGCCTCTACCTTTAATGCCTCTTCTGCTGACTCAGCACAGCTACAAAACTCTTCACAGTCAGCTGAAAACACTCAATCTTGCTGCATGGAAAATTCCTTAACACCTCAGCAGACCCTACTCTCCAAAGAGGTGCAGGATGTCATTCTGGAAGCCAGAAGGCCATCTACCAGGAAGACTTACTCAGCAAAATGGAAACTGTTTTGCTCTTGGAATGAGAAAAAAGGCCAGGACCCTAGAAAACTGAATTTGCCTCCGGTATTACAGTATCTAGCTGAGCTGCTGAACAGTGGACTTTCATTTTCCTCCATAAAAATCCATGCCTCAGCCATTTCTGCAGAATTCAACACAGATCCACCGTTATTCTCTCACCCACATTTAAGGCAATTCCTCAGAGGGGCTAAGAATATAAGACCACCAAGGAAACACCTCCTCATACAACCTACTTTGGGTAATCCTCCTATGGTGTATTTGCTTGCAACTACTCTTTTTTGATAACATTGCATTGCTTGTATTTATTTTATATATATATATATATATATATATATATATATATATATATAATTTATCTATTGCCTTCCTTTTGGGGGCACCTGACATCTGGGGCAAGAAAGACTGGAGAATATGGCGTCGGCTGTGATTTGTATACCCCTGTCGCACTGACTTCAGGGAAGAAGGCGACAACTACCGACGCCGGACCAAGACTTTGGAATTCGGCCGACCGAGGACCCGCCTGATGGCAGAGAACCCATATGTGATTACTGCAGCTGTATTAGCACTCGGAACATCTACATTTATGGTAGGTACAAAACTGTACTTTCCAGTATCCTGGAAGGTGGTGGTGGTGGTAACGGCAATACCCAAAGAGAGTAAGATCAATTGGATCCAGCTTCATACAGGCACATTTCAATACTAAACCATGATTATAAAGTGTTTATCTGTAATGGCTACAAGAATGGCAAAAGTGATACCAAAATTTATAGATATGGATCAGTGTGGTTTCATGGAGGGGAGGCAAACATTTGACAGTATTAACAGAACATTGATGATCCAGAGGGACGCAGAAGGTAAGAAAGTACAACTTTCATTGGTGGATGAAGAGAAAGTATTTGGCAGAGTAGACTGGGATTTCTTGAGCAGAGCAATGGAAGCATTTGCTTTCCCTGATAAAATATAAGGTTGATTAGAAGATTATATGAGGGATCAGAGGGGCGAATTAAATTGGATGGAGTCCTCTCCGATAATTTCTGCTTGGGTAGAGGAACAAGGCAGGGTTTCCCTTTTGTTGTTTGCATTATATTTAGAACCACTGGCAAAGAAAGTAAGGGACTCGGAAATTCAAGGATATAATTGGTATGGTAGTCAGGAAAAGCTGGCTCTATTTGCAGATATTATTTTATACATGATAAAACCGGAAAGGGACATTACAGTGTTGTGGAACATTTTAAGACAGTTTCAGATTTTCTCGGGATACAGAATTAATGAAGGTAAAACAAAGGCAGTAGTGGTGAATTATGTACCCACACATGAATTGGTTCAACAATATCCATATTTATGGGGACATTTTAAAATGAAGTATTTAGGAGTATGGATTAGAAATGATTCTGTGGTGGCAGCTAAAGGATATGTGGGAACAAACTAAACAGAAGATAATACAAAAATTGAGAAACTGGAAGTTTTGTTATATGGATATGAATACTAAGATACAAGTCATTAAAATGTTTAGTCCCTTTAGTCTTATACATAGGTCAGGCATACTTTCATCAACCGGAGGAGAAGGTGTGGATAACAATTAGAGTTGAAGGATTTTATCTGGGAAGGGAAGACAGCAAGGGTCAAGTGGGATAAGATGATTCTACCAATAGAACAAGCTGGACTAGGATTACCTAATTTGAAGGGGGTATTTTAAAGCAACACAGTTAAGGCTCGTACGCATATAGCACGGGCAGAAAACTATAATTCAAAGTGGAAAAGAAGGATGCAGACACAGGGAGGAAGATCAAGAAATAAGGAGAGATTGGAATTTTGGATGCAGACTCTTAAGGAGAACAAGCAAAATCATACAGAGTATTGTATTCATAAAATAGAAGGGAGTATTCTATAAACCATACCAGCACAAAAATGGAGAAAAGAGATTTTGCCAGTATGGTTGACTGTGGTCAGAGATGCAGATAATAGGCAAGAGGGGGCTAGAATTTATTGGAGAAAACAGGCAAAGAAAACATTGTATTGAGAGCAAATAACTAGAAAGGGAAAGGTAACAGAATGGGAAGAGGTAAAAAATTATTTGGACTGCAGGTTAGAGATTGCCTTCCCTATCAAAGATTGATATCAGAGTATAGGCAAAGTAAAAAAAAAAAAAAAAAGGGGGGGGGGGCTCCTAAATGAAAGACCAGCACTGGTAGAGTTTTTAATAGAATCTATAACAGAATCTGCCATTAAAAAAGGAATAATTAGTAAAGCATATAAAATGCTGCATGATAATTATAAGAATCAATTAGAGGAGCTTAGAAAGTATTGGGGAGAGAAACAGGATAAGCAGTTCACAGAGATAATAGGGGGATATGTGTATATCTCCCAAATATACAACAAAGTCTAGAAGATTTAGGATCTTTGTCTGGAAATGTTTACATAGGTATTTTTATACCCCTAGTAGACTCCAAATAATTTTTCCTCAGGTGGATAGCAAATGTTGGAGGTGTGGCAGGCAAGAAAAGAGGTATCTAGGAACATGTTTTTTGGAGATGTGATGAGTTGGCAGACTTTTGGAATTCCCTGCAGACCACTGTCGGAAATGCTAGGTGAGCGGATTGGGCTGACAGGGGAGATGATTTTTTGAGTTATGCTACATAATTGGAATTGCCTAGACATATTAAAGCCTTGCAGAGTAATTATGGTGGCTGCTAAAAAAGCAATTACTAGGAAATGTGAATAAACGTCTAGACCAACTTTACTTGAAGTAGTGAATATAGTAGCAGAGGGTAAAACAAGTGGAATTGGGATCTTTAGAAAAGGAAAGGAGCAAACTACATAGAAAAAAATGGAAATTGTGGGAACAGTGTATGCAGAGCAGGAACAAGGTTTAACAGGCAGGATTTGAATGAGCTATATAATGCTTAACTGACAGTGACTGGAAGGTTTATATGTGATTTATAATGTTTACAACTACAGTTGTTTCAATGTTGTCTGTGAATGTAAACTGTGTGCAACTAAAGTGACATTTTGTATGTTTTTCATTTATATACATGTAAGATTGCCTTTGTCATGTGTGGAAAGTTAATAAAGATGTTGGAAAAATTCTTCACACAACTTTTCCCAGAATTTTCACAACTCTTTTACTTTCCAAGAAAAAAAAAAGCGTTCTTGTCTCTTCCTCCCCACAAAATGAACACATACTTTCAACTTTTTTTATATGGTGTAGTCCCCTTTACTGGTAATTTATTACCAGTTTCCATAGGAAATCTTAACACTTTACTTTGTTGGTGTACCATTTTCTTTCCTTACTTTAATGGCTTTAATCACTTTTGGTACATTTTCCTGTGGATTTTACATAGTTATATTCTATACCACATCCTTCTGTCATTCTCTTTATCACCTTTTTATTTTCCATGTCAGTATTTTTTCTTGTTAATTTTTAATTTCTTCATTTACACATTCTATTTTCTCTCTTTCTTATTCTCATCATCTCCCAGAACTTTTGTACTTGTATTCTCATTATTAATTTCTCATTCTATTCCTTTACCCTCTTTAATATTCTGTACAAGTTTAAAGAAGCAGAATAAACTGGATTTAGTAATCCCAGCCCTCCCCCATTTTCACTCATGTACAGCACACACCTTTTCACTGGGTTTAATCCTGAACCCCATATACAATTTCCTTTCCTTATTTGGCTATATAAATAGTTGGCATATATTCAGTTTTTCCATTAATACAGTATTCACTAGATAAACCTTTTTTTTTTCCCTGAATGTTAATCTGTATGTCCTCCACAGAAGACATATTTCTTTCATTTTTTCTCAAACCGTCCCATTGTGCCATAACTACATATTTCCAAAATTATATCCCTAGGAAAGACACTTCATTCATTGAAAAATACACACTCTTAATTTTCACAGCACCCAAACTCTTATCTTTATTGAAGCTCATTCCCATTTTCTTTAAATTTCCATTCAGACAAATAAACATTTCTGTCATCTATATTTTGTTCTTAGCAACTACAACTGTATCATCTGCATATGGCAAAAACTATTGGAATCAATCCTCTCCTTTTGCATCACATATGTATCATCTTTCATTTTATAAGCTACTTCAGTCACTAGCACATTCATTACCAATGCAAACAGTATTCCATTCAAGGGACATCCTTGTCTTATACCACACTCATATTTCTTTACTCAGCCACCCATTCACTAACACTCTTACTTTATTTTGCTATGCTGACATACGTAACTATCCTAATTCTGCTGCCTCTTCAATACTTCTCCATAACATCCCATAAAGCATCATGTCCTACTGTATCAAATGCCTTGCTGATATCACCTATCATAAGTTTCGTATCTTCCGTTTTACTTGTATCATCCACAATCCTTCTCACAACCAATAACAATTCTTGACATCCTTTCCCTTTTATTCCATACATACAGACTTCCATAACAGCCTTCATCTTTTCACTCTTTTCTGTATTATTCTCAAAATTGTAATCTGTTGTATAGTGTGACGGGGTCTCCAATTTTTTATTTCATTCTTCTCATATGCCTTCCATATAGGTTTTAATATGCCACTGTATAACTTAAACCCTTCCTTCAGCCATTCATTCAACACAGTTACAAAACGCACTTTTTGTCAAGCTGTTAATTTCTTGTACATTCCATACCCTATACCATCTGGGCCTGATACTGAGTCAGCTCTTAGCCTCCTTAGTACTTCATCCATTTCACTAGTAGTAATTTCTTTTTTTAATTCTTAACTCATTCTGGATTTTCCTTTTACTTTCCAATCTCTTATTTTCCTTCTTTTTATTTCCTTCTCTCCATTCCGCGTTTCTGGAAACACTGGGAAACATAAAGGTCCTACCAAACACCCTAATATTGTGTGATTTCAATTACCCAAACATTAACTGGGAGAACTACTCCAGTACTAACTCCCTTGCCCAACTTTTCCTAGAATTTATAAACTCAAAAGCCCTGGTTCAACTGGTCAGCACTCCCACCAGAGGTGACAACATATTGGACCTGGTCATCACCAACATGGGCGACCTGTGTTCCACACCAGAGGGTCAACCCCTCGCTGGTTAGGTCTGACCATAAACAAATCACTTTGGATATCCATATTCCACCCCCACCCCCGGACAAGAAAACTACAGTGAAAAACTTTTCAAAAACAAACTTCACGTTACTTAAGACAGAGGTGAAAAGTTTCAAAGCCCCCATGCTGAAGGATAACACTGTTCAAGCTGCAAAATCCTTTACTAATGCATTCTGCAGGCAGCTACAAAAATGCATGGATTGTGCCATCCCAAGCAAAACCAAAACTCACTCCTCCAAGAAAAGGAAACTAGTCCGGTGGACTACTTCTATTGTATAGCTTGTTTATGGCAGGAGGAAACTAGTACAGAAAAGAGTAAAATCCCAAGAAGGGAAGACATCCCTGATCAGTATCAGCAAGAAACTACGATCCCTCATAAAATCATCCAAGGCGAGCTTTGAAAGAAAAATTGCCAAGGACTCCAAATATAACCACAAGGCATTCTTTAGCTATGTCAAGAATCTAAGTGGCAATGCTCAGATCATCTCGGAGTTAGTGCAGAATGGCACAAAATACACTGAACCGACCAATATTGCCAACATACTGGCAGACAGGTTTAGCCCAAACTTCACCCCCAAAAAGGCCCATAACCATACCAGAAGAATGTAGAGTCCCTGAAATCACAGACACTCTGGTTAAAACAGCCCTCTCCAAAGCCAAAAACATAGCATCAATGGGACCGGATGGTGTCCCAGGCTGCATCCTACACGAGCTCAAAGACGAACTAACCCCTCACCTAAACACACTGTTCAAACTCCACCTCTCCACAGGCTACATACCCATAGAGTGGCGCACAGCAACGGTTATTCCACTCCAGAAAGGTAGAGCCACAACAGACCCCGGGAACTATCACCCTATAAGCCTGACTGGCTTGGTCTGCAAGGCTATGGAGTACATCATCATGGAACTCATTAACAGAGACAGTGGGAACCTCCAAACACTGGACCGTACCCAGTTTGGCTTTAAGGGCAGATCATGCCTCCTAAACCTGGTGGACTTCTTTGAGACCTTTACCAAGGCTATAGATGAGGGAAAGGTGGTACACACAGCCTCCCTAGACATCGCTAAGGCCTTTGACACCATTCCCCATTCTGGTATTATAGACTAGCTCACCAGCCTGAACATAAACCCCTACGTCACAAGATGGGTTGCCAACTGGCTCACGGACAGAACCCACATGGTGAGAGTTGCGGGAGCTAGGTCCGACTCTAAACCGGTTACAAGTAGTGTTCCCCAGGGCTCAGTCCTAGGACCCCTCCTGTTCTCCATAGAAGGTACAGGCAAGCACAGGGGGACTATGGCTGACCAAGTTTGCAGACGACTGCAAACTAGGGGCTATAATTGTCTCTCCAGCTGACACAGACATCCTAAAAAAGGGTCTCACTGAGACGGATACCTGGTGTCAAAATCATGGCCTCAAGCTAAATGCCAAAAAGTGCATAGTCATCCCCTTTGGAAAAAACAAAGTACCCAAAAACTACCACATAGGTGGTAGTCCCCCAAATACGAAAGATGTAATGAGGGATCTGGGGACCCAAGTAGATAGTAATCTCACCTTTGATAATCACATTGTCAAAGTGGTTAGAAAATCCTTCTGTGTGGCTCACCTAATCACAAAAGGGTTCACTTCCAGATCAGAAGAGGTCTTTGTGCCCCTCTAATCATCAGACCCATCATAGAGTACATTGCCCCATTTGGGATGTACCTTACAAGACACCTGCAACAGCTGGAAAGACCACAGAAGTACCTCACCAAGAGGATCACTGGCCTCAAACTGATGCCCTATGCAGCTCAGCTGAAGAAACTCCAGTTGTACTCGGTTGTATACTGCCTACTCAGAGGTGATCTCTGCCTGACATACAAGGCCATGTCCAACCCAGAATTGATGGACATGCTCCACCTAAAGAAAACCTTATCCCCTCGAGCCACATGCTCTAGGGATCTAAACCTCACCACAACAATAAATAGGATGTGCTGGAGGGATAGATTACTGCCCCAGACACTTCCCATGCTTTGGAACATGATCCCAATCTACATTAGGCATAGCTCCTCGCTAACACTCTTCAAAAAAAACCGTGACGAGTAGATGGGAAACAGAAAGTTTACCTCGGGGTTCACTTCAGTGGCTGTGCTGGACAGAGGCACAGGGAACTAATCTAAGGGGGCGGCAAAAGCCAACACATTCTGGCTAGGCTTATAAATGCCTTTGGGCAGATAGCCTTAGTACCAACCTATGAACCTGTTATACACATCTTCCACATGCTGCACTACAATGCTCATAATTTACTCTCTTGTTCTTTTAACTTACATTTTTCATTTCTCTTATTAAACTAATGATCTCCTTTACTATTTTGCCCAAATATATAGATTACCTCTTCCCTTTTATCTTGTAAATAATCTCTAGTAATGCCTTTGTTTTTTTTTTTATTTTCTTTTTCCATATTGTAATAGTCTCTTGTATTATTGTGTAAGTGCTCAAATACATTTCTATACATTTTCCCATACTGTAATTTCTCTTCCTTTCTTGCGTCATCCTGCAGTTAAAAAAAAACTCTTCAACCCACCATTCAGAACAGTTTTTATAGATGTCCTTCATGGTTATATGATCCTTCCATAACTACAGTACTTCCTACTCTCTTATTTTATTCCCATAATTTCTCATAAATTCTTTTTATTCCCTTTTCTATTTTAATATAGTCTTCCTTCTATCACCTCCATCCGTGTTGCTAAATGGTCTGAAAAACCCATCTGTTACCCCCAAGCCTTCCAGTAATACAAAATAATCCATTTAGATCCAAGTGCCCCCTTCTGTAAGTCCATTGATTTTTGTTCCACACAGCTAATTTACTGTATTTTTTACAGCTTTCCCTTTCTTTATTATTTCCCCGTAAATCACAATTGAAGTGCCCTGAAATTATAAGTTACACATTAACCACCATGTAGTTTGATATTTGATGAAACAGATTCTCTCTCTCCTTGCTAGTTACATATAATGCTATAATTCTATAAACATGTTCTCTGCCTTTCACATCCAGAACAGTTAACAGTCCCATGCTTACCAGTGTTATGTCTAGTATTTTCACTGTCTTATAACAGTACACAGCATGTGAAGCACAACATTCACTTCCTATGTTCCATATTCTATTTCCACCCCACAATTTTTCTGTGTGCAGTCGTTTTTGTTAGGAATCTTAGATTCTCTAATAGAATAACATCCGCATCACATTTTGCATGCCATTCCAGTATCCCTATCCTTCTTATAGTCAGTAATACTTTTCACATTTACTGACAATACTCAAAAATTGTTGCTTTTACTTCTTTTTAAGTTTAAGGGAAATATTTTTAAATTTCCATTTTCTTATTTTGCTGTTCCCCATTTGAATATTTTCCTGCGTTTATGTACAAATATTCATTGATCCTCACTGGCTAGAACTTCAAAAAATTACTATCAATCCCTTCTCCTGACATGTCTTCCTACATGCGCTCTTTCTCCTCATTTTCACCTTTATGTTTTTGTCTGTCTTCTTTTCAGACTTCATCAGAAGTATTCCTCAAACATACAATTCAGCTTTAATAAGAATTATTTAATCAACACTAAGTATATAAAACTGGCTTGTATGCTGAGGAATAGTTCTGATGAAGTCTAAAAAGAAGCAAGACAAAATCGCTCTACTTGTGATTTATTTAGTATTTTATTAACGCTTGCTTTTGTGGTATTTGACTGGATTATTATTTTTTTTATAAGCTCCTACACTTTTACCACTATCATGGCAGACTTGAACTTCTCGTGTTGTACAGTTGTTTTTGGTTATTTGTACTGTATTCTGCACTATTCCAAACTCTGCTTTGCTTCTTGCTGTGTCCTTTCTCCCCACACTAATTATATTGTGCCTTGTCAACGTCATTAATTAAATGAGAAATGTCCCCTCAAAAGAAGCATGATTTAGCCTGGTCAGTGTATCTTAATGGCCCTCTATAACCAGCCACAAAAATAACACTTGGCAAGTGTTTCAACGTGTTTTTCTTTTTTTTTTCCAAACTTCCAAAGCAGCTTCCAACGTCCAGCCTCCACTCCATACTTTTCTGTCATCTCTTAACTTTCACAGTATTATCAACAGTTTCACACAGACTGCATGCATTTAACATCATCTTCCAGTTTCCAAACTGCAAAGTTACATTTTTTTTTAACTTTTAAGTTACTACCAGAAAATGAATAATTGTTCCTTGGATAAATGTCATCCTTTTTTTGAACAGTTACAGAAATTTCATCATCAATCCCATCAGTTTCAGATGTTAAGTCGTAGAAAGTCTCTGTCCAAGTTTAAATATCAAAAACTGAATTTCATCATCTTTAAAATCTGTAACAGTTACCAAAATGCCCCATACATATATTTTTGCCTGATGTCACTGTTGCATGTGTTTTAGTTACTGCATTATCTAATGGGAAAAAAAACTAGACTCATCTTCAGTTGGTTGCTGTTTTTCTCCTTTAGTTTTTGTCGCTGTCCCATAAGTTTTAACTGCTGCATTCTCTGCTGCCATATCACTTAGATGTTCTTCGTGTTTCACTGTTGCAGTCCTCACATATGGGTTGTCCGGCTCCCGGTAGCCCTCTAGTCGGCCCAAATACCAGAGTCCTTGGTATATGATGTTGGCTGCCGCCACTTGTAAAACTGATATCAGTACGTCGGGTATAAAGGGAGGCAGTCAACACCATTTCCTCAGACTTTCTTGCCATGGAGCACAAAGCAGATGCAATTCGCACTAGTGCTGGTTGGCCGTTTACCTTAATTTCGCTTTCCGACCACCAGGTTGAAGACTCCTTCAGATAAGTACACTGTTGGGGATCCTCTTTTCTTGCTTTAACGAATGTCAGATAAAGTTAATAACTGTCTTGCCTGTGGAAAACAGATTCTGCACCGTGATTTCCATTCCTATTGTATAACTTGCTTGGGTCTTGAGCACGATGTCCCTAACTGTGATCCCTGTGCTTCCTTTAACCCATGTGCCATATGCCGTAGAGCTAAGATTTTGTGTAAGCATTTCAGAGTCTGGCCTAAGTTCGTCGGTATGGAGTCTTCTGGTCTCCCGACTTCGGATATACCTATGAAGCACAAAGACAAGGACCGCGGCAGGCCTAGGGTTAAATGTACTGACGTCTCATCAGTGAAATTGGTCGTCAGCACAGCGGTAGTCAGTGAAGCACTTTTAAAGCCCCTGCAGTCCTCAGATTTTCAGCCGCAAGCCTCTGCCAAGACCTTTATGGAGTCCTCCATGCCGCAGGCTGCTATTTCGTCTTCAGACCCTCCGCCTGTCGCCGTCTCAGATGGGTCCGGAGCCGATGTCCTTCAAGGATGCATCTGCAGTCCTAACATATGGGTTGTCCTGCCTCAGGCAGCCCTTCGGTCGGCCGGATTCCAAAGTCTGGGTCTGGCCTCGGCTGATGTCGCACTCCACCCGACGTCATAGCTGCTGTGGTATAAAGGCATCAGCCGATGCCATTTTCCTCAGTCTTTCTTGCCGCGCGGTGCCCGAAGCAGAAGCTGTTCGCAAGTGCCGGTCGGTCAGATCCAGAGATTTCTACTACCGAAGACTTCTAAAAGGCTAAGTACCCCGTTGGGGACTCTTTCTTGCCTCAGCCGATGTCAGACAAAGTGAATAATTGTTTAACTTGTGGGAAACAAATACCTCATAAGGATTTCCACTCTTACTGCCTTCCTTGTTTAGGCCCGGACCACGACGTATCAGCTTGTTTAGCCTGTGCTTCTTTCAACCGACGGACGCTTAGACGTCGGTCGGAGTTTGCAGAGGAGTTTTTTGGTCCCGCTTTTGCTTACAAAATGCCGTCGGAGACTCCGACAGCACAATTAGTTAAACGCAAGGAAAAGGACCGACACTCGCGGTCCGCGGTTTCGGCTGAAACCACGGTTAGGCCAACCGCGGGTGTCTCTGTTTCGGCTGAAACAGAGTCCTCGGTTCTTCCTTAGGCCGAAAACAGGCCTCCGGTAGCCGAGCCTGCACAGACCATGGTTGAATGGGCTTCAGAAATTGTTCCTACAGAAACAAGCACCCAGGATTTGTCAGATACTATTCCTTTAGACATATCTACCCCTGCACGTGGGGCTGCTAGACCCCCTGCATCCATGTCTATCAAGGCTTTTGCCAGGGCTAAAGCAGCTAAATCTTCTAAGGCCTTACCTGCTAAAATTCCTTCACACAGGCCTACCTCTAGTTCTCAAATACTCAGCCTGGCTGAGGATCTCATTTCTTTGATCAGGGGATCCCAACCTCACCCAGACAGGGCCTCTCAACCCCCTCCAGAGAAGAGGCCTAGGACTGAACCCCTGGAACCTGTTTCCACAGACAATTCCTCGGATGATTCAGATATCTCTGACCCTCAGGAAGGCCCATATTCTCCTTATGAGGATTCTGATGCAGAAGACTCCATTCCTTCTGCTTCTCCTCCTGAAGAGTTTTCTTTTGGGGAAACCTTACATGCTATGAGGGAACACTTTCAATGGCAGGGCCAGGATTTTTCAGATTCAAGGAAAAGGCTAAGGACTTTCTTACACTTACCACAGCATAGGCCTTTAGCCATTCCTCCAGTACTAACAGTTGTTGATGATGCTTATAATGATGCCTGTACTGCCCCTGATTCTCTTCCTCCGGCCCCTGCCAAGCCTGACAGATATTACAGGGTCCCGGACACACACTACCATTTGTATAAGGCTCCTGTGGCAGATCCGGAAACCATTTCACAGGGCCCTAAGGCTGTGGCAGCTGCCTCGGCCAAAAATCCTCTCCCCTCTGAAAGGCAATCTAGAGCATTAGAGAGATGGGGTAAAAAGGTTTATACTTCTGCTACTCTTTCGGCCAGGGCCCTAAACTGTCAATTCCACATGATTCAGTACCAGGAATTTTTGTTAGACCAGCTAAATAAAAAACTGTCCTCCCGTGAACCTATAGACCGCAAGTCCCTTCAGGAATTGGTACATAACTCTCAGCAGGTCAGTAACCATTTCTTAAAATGTGGCTATGATGCACTGGAGGCTTCCTTTAGATCAGCTATGACTGGAACAGTGATTCGAAGGCATGCTTGGTTAAAAGAACAATCCTTACCAGACCATGTTAAGTCAAAACTCCTAGATGCCCCTATGGAGAAACAAAGTTTGTTTGGCTCCCCTGCACAGGAGGTTCTAAAGAAGGTGGAGGAAAAAGCTAAATCTGTCCAAACAGTCAAGGATTTCTTACAGGTCCAACCTCCGAGGTTTAGCAGAAATTGGCCTTCGAAGAATTGGTCCTTTCCAGACACCTCTAGAGCACAGAGAGGCAGAAATAGACACCCAAGAGGCAGAGGTCAATCCAGGGGTGCCTACAGGGGACGTCAGTGGCAACCTACCAATCAAAGAAGTGCTGCCACACATTCAGCTACAACCACTTCCACTGGACAGACACAATGGCTTGGCTCTGATTCCGCCTACCAGGGAACAACTGGAAGCACCCTTGGGCGGAAAGCTAGCTTTATTCTCCCACAACTGGCATTATATTACAGGAGACAAATGGACTTTACAAACAATAGACCGAGGCTACAGGTTTCACTTCCACACTCTACCAAAAAAGAGAGGAATGCCAAACCTACCACCAAGCCAAAAAACAGACGCTCTAAGGCAAATCAACAACTTACTAAGGATGAGAGCTATAGAAAAGGTACCGCCTATGGAACAAGGCCAAGGATTTTACTCCAGGCTTTTCCTTGTACCAAGAAAAGAAAATCATTGGAGACCTATTCTCGACTTGTCCACTCTGAACACATATCTCATTGTTCCAAAATTCAAAATGCTGACCCTCCAGCAACTTCTTCCCATGCTGGGCAAGGAGTCTTGGCTGGTGACTCTAGATCTCAAGGAGGCATACCTGCACGTCCCTATACGACCAGATTGCAGAAGACACCTCAGATTTCTTGCAGGATCAGAGCATTATCAATTCTCAGCATTGCCCTTTGGCTTATCTACTGCGCCCAGAGTATTCACGAAATGCCTGGCATCAGTAATTGCTCATTGCAGGCTTCAGGGAATTCAAATTTACCCATACCTGGACGACTGCCTAATACAAGCGGACAACAAGGCAAAATTAACAAAAGATTTCGAAAAGGTCATACAATTGTTGCAAGCCTTGGGATACACAGTCAACATACAAAAATCAAGACTAGTACCATCCCAAAGGATAACATTCTTGGGTGCAGAACTGGATACATCAACTCAGATGGCTTTTCTCACAGAAGAAAAACAAAAGCAACTACCAGTATATTTCATGACATTAACAACACAAACTCAGCTTACTGCAAGGAAAGTCCTGCAAGCCCTGGGTTACATGGCATCATGCATAATATTGATTCCGCATGCCAGACTGCATATGAGAAAGTTGCAATGGTACCTAAGGGAATGTATGGTCTCAACACAAGCACAGTCTAGAAGCCCAGATTCCAATAATTCCATGCCTGAAGCAAGAATTCCAGTGGTGGGCTCAGGCCTGTCTGTTGAACAGAGGACTGCCTTTCCACAAACCTCATCCAATCTAGACCATCACCACGGATGCCTCAGACCTAGGCTGGGGGGCACGTGCATACAAGGCCTATGGACCCAAGACCAGCTAAATCTACACATAAATCTAAAGGAGATGCTGGCAGTGAAACATGCAATCCAGGCATTCCGACCATTCCTTCAACAAGGTCACTTGCTGATAAGGACGGACAATACCACAGTCATGTGGTACATCAACAAACAGGGAGGTACACACTCATATCCTCTATGCCGGATGGCAATGGACCTGTGGAATGTGGCTCTGAATCTCAACATTCAACTTCAGGCCAGATTTGTACCAGGAAAAGAAAATACACTAGCAGACACCTTAAGCAGAACTACCACGGATGCTCACGAATGGATGCTGCATCCAGATATCTTCAAAACCATAACAAAGAAATGGGGACTACCAGAGATAGACCTGTTCGCCTCCCCACACAACCACCAATTGAAGAAATTCTGCACAAGAGCATACCACCCACTTGCTTGGAGGGTGGGACTCCCTTTCCTTCAGCTGGAAAAGCCTGACAGCATATGCATTCCCACCTCTTCCTTTGATGTACAAAGTCCTACTGAAGATCAAAGAGGATCAACCAAGGGTAATCCTGATAGCTCCAGACTGGCCGAGGCAACATTGGTACCCGCTACTGAGAAGCATGTCTCGGACACACGCATGGCCTCTACCTCTATGTCCCTTACTCCTAACACAGAGCAACTACAAAATCCTACATCCAAACTTGAAAACACTGCAGCTAGCTGCTTGGAATATTGCATAAGACAAAATAACCCAGATTTATCTCAGAGGGTTAAGGACATTATCCTAGAGGAAAACTTATTCAGCCAAATGGAAAAGATACCTCATGTGGAGTGCAGCAAAGGGGGAAAATGTTTCATTGGCAAACATAGCACACATCCTGGAATACTTAGCAGAACTGTTTCACAATGGCCTGTCCTACTCCTCCATTAAGATTCATGCATCAGCAATCTCAGCAGAATACAACATGGATCCTCCTGTCTTCTCTCATCCTCTACTCAGACAGTTCCTCAGAGGAATCAAAAACGTAAAGCCTCCAAGGAAACCACCTTTACCTACATGGGATCTCAACTTTGTGCTGGAAAAGCTAACACTTCCCCCTTTTGAACCGGCAGCAACAGCAGATTTACAGTTCTTGTCTTGGAAAACTGCTTTCCTGCTAGCAATCACTTCAGCAAGAAGGGTATCTGAATTACAGGCATTAATGGCAGTACAGCCCTTCATTATCTTCCATCAGGATAGAGTGTCTCTGAGAACCAACCCTGCCTTCATGCCAAAAGTGGTCTCCAGAGTATCATTGAACCAAGCAATTCATTTACCTACATTCTTCCCCAACCCACAGAACAGGGGGGAAAGACTGCTACATACCTTGGATGTACACAGGCAATTACGCTACTACCTGGACAGAACGAAAACCAACAGAAAAACTGAACAACTTCTGGTAGCATATGCAACAGGAATGCAAGGAAAAGCAATTTCAAAACAGACCTTCTCAAAATGGATAGGAAATTGCATACGATTTTGCTACTCTTTTCATGGAAAGACAACTCCTGAAAATATCAGACCTCATTCCACAAGAGCTACAGCCACCACTACAGCTTTCCTACGAGGAGTGGCTACCAAGGACATTTTAGAAGCTGCTACTTGGAGCTCCATGCATACATTTGCCAAGCATTATAACCTTCCTTTATACTCCAGATCCCGAGCAGGTTTTGCAACTGCTGTGTTGCAAGGGATCTTGACTACACCATATTTATCTTAGTGCCTCCTCCACCAGTATGGCTATGGTATTCTACCCATATGTTAGGACTGCAGATGCATCCTTGAAGGACATAGTACAGTTTTGTACCTACCATAAATGTAGATGTCCGATAGGTATGCATCTGCAGTCAGGATTACCCACCCTCCTTCCCCTCTGTGGTATTCCTAGGGTACCTACCCCTCTGTTAGCTAGCTGGGGGAAATTATTATGGTGTATTTGTTTTTGTATATATGTATATATATATATATATATATATATATATATATTTTTTTTTTTTTGCTCTCTACTGTTTGGAATTATTTGCATTTATTCAAATTTAGCCTTCCTAGAGGGCACCTGGCATCTGGGGCAAGAAACACTGAGGAAAATGGCGTCGGCTGATGCCTTTATACCACAGCAGCTATGACGTCGGGTGGAGTGCAACATCAGCCGAGGCCAGACCCAGACTTTGGAATCCGGCCGACCGAAGGGCTGCCTGAGGCAGGACAACCCATATGTTAGGACTGCAGATGCATACCTATCGGACATCTACATTTATGGTAGGTACAAAACTGTACTTTTTGCAGTCACCGGCTTCTGATGCCTTTTCTTTTCAACATGAGACCAGAACCAGACCGACTGCCTTAATTCAGACTTCTGCAGTTGCTAGGCCTCCCGAGTCCCTCTGGATTGCTAGTAAATCTTCCAGCCGCAAACCTACTCACAAGCAGGTGTCTGCCAGCCCTCCTGTACCTCAGTCCCAGTTGGTAAAGATGGCTGGTTATCTTCTTTCCCTGATTAGGGCCCCCCCCCCCCCCAATCAAAGAGGGCTAGGGAATTATCTCCTGATGTTTGGTCTGTCTCAAATTCTGAGATTTCCAGTATGTCTGCTGGTGAAGAAGGAAATTCTCAACTTTTTCTGGCTTTGAGGATTCTGATGCTGAGGACTGTATCCCTTCAGCCTCCCCTCCAGAAGATTTTTCTTTTGGGGATACTGTGAATACTCTTAGGGGGAGCTTTTTAAATGGGAATCTCAGAATTTTCCACAGTCTTAGAATCAGGGAATTTCTAGATTTGCCACAGCATAAGCCACTGTCTATACCTCCAGTTTTGGAAGATGTGGATGATGTTTTCATGGAAAATTCTTTAACTCCCAGTTCTGTTCCTGCTGCCCCCGGAAAACCAGATGGGTATTGCAGGGTTCCTGAATCTCATCAGTTCCTTTTTAAAAACCCTACTGCTGATCCAGAAATTATTTCTCAAGGCCCCAATGCAGCCACTGGTTCCGTAATTAGAAGGCATGCTTGGCTCAGGGAACAGCCTCTTTCTGAACCAGTTAAATCTAAGTTGCTGGATGTTCCTTTGCACAAGGACAATCTTTTTGGTAATAAGGCTGAAGAGGTACTGAAGAAGTTGGAGGATAAGGCAAAATCTATGCAAGCTGTAAAAGTTTCCTTCAGGTTCAGCCTCCTCAGTTTACTAGGCATTATACTTCCAAGAATTGGTCTTTCCCTGATCCTGGCAAGCAGGGTCGCGCTAGGCCTGGGGGTTTCAGATCTTCAAAGGGCTAAACAATGGCATACTCCTTCTGCTAAATCGGGGAGTTCTAAGCCAGCTTCCCAAAGCAAACTTTCTCAATGACTCTGGCCTTTTTGTGCCTACCTTTGCGGACCCTGGGTTTCCTTCATAGGTTGGTACTAGGCTATCAGCCCTAAGGCCTATACAAGCCTAGCCATAACAATTCCCTGGCTGTTTCTTCCCACACTATTTACTTCCCTTGGACCCCTTTGGGGGGAAGGTTAGCCAGGTTCGCAGAGGTATGGTCTGCCATCACAGATGACAAATAAGATGCTCCAATATAGTAAACCAAGGTTACAAGTTTTACTTTCACACCTTCCCTGTTTTACAAGGATACCCAGACATACCCAGAACTCTCAGGGTAGAGGTAGAAACCCACATTTCTTCTCTACTGACTATGGGGGCTATAGAGCCAGTTCCTGCAAATCAGGCAGGCCTAGGTTTTTATTCAAGGCTTTTTCTGGTACCCAAGAAAGGGGGCACCAGGTGCCCTATTCTAGATCTGTCCATTCTAAACACTTTTCTGGTGATTCCCAAATTCAAGATGCTCACCCTTCCAACAATTACTATCAATGCTGGGCAAGGATTCATGGCTGGTAACTTTGGATCTCAAGGAGACTTATCTGTACATCACCATAAGGGAAAGTTGCAGGCAGTTCCTTCGCTTCAGGGCTGGGGAGCAACACTTTCAATTCTCTGTATTGCCCTTTGGCTTATCTAATGCTCCCAGAGTTTTTATGAAGTGCTTGGC
The DNA here is from genome assembly GCF_019279795.1 of Protopterus annectens. Classification (NCBI taxonomy): domain Eukaryota; kingdom Metazoa; phylum Chordata; order Ceratodontiformes; family Protopteridae; genus Protopterus; species Protopterus annectens. Next base: position 1,233,830,412 of record NC_056729.1, on the reverse strand, counting down.
TCCAGCCATTGCTTTTTGCAGGCAGAGAAACATTCAGATTTATCCTTACCTGGATGACTGTCTCATTCAAGCAAACTCCCCAGAACAACTAGAAAAGGATTTGGATTTCGTGAAGAACATTCCCACCTCTTTGGTTTACACACTCAACGAAAAGAAGTCAAAGTTGGTTCCTTCAAGGGAGATTGTTTTCCTGGGAGCGAGTCCAAATACAGCCGCCCAGATGGTATTCCTCCCTCAACAGAAGCAAGAAGATCTTTCCGCTTACTTCATGAACTTGGTAAGCATGACCCAGCTCTCTGCAAGGCAATTCCTGCAAGCACTGGAGTTCATGGCTTCATGTATTTTGATGATCCCGTATGCAAGGCTGTATATGAGAAAACTTCAATGGTACCTCAAGAATCGTTGGTCTCAACACACACAGGACTTAGACTTGATTCTTCCTCTGATTCCCTTTCTACAAATGGAGTTCCTCTGGTGGGCAGCAGCCTGTTCTCAGAACAAGGATCTGCCTTTCCGCCCACCGCCTGCCAGCCAGACTCTCCCTACAGACGCCTCAGATGTTGCATGGGAGGCTCATCTGGAGGGCAGGGGCATACAGGTGACTTGGAGCACCCAGCAGATTCATCTACACATAAACTTAAAAGAATTGATGCAGTGCAGCAGGCCTTGCTGGCTTTCAAGGACCTACTCTACACTGGGACTCTGCTGATCAGGACAGGCAATACCACAGTCATGTGGTACATCAACAAGCAAGAGGGGACTCACTCTTACCCCTTGTGCAGACAAAGCATGAGACTATGGTCCATAGCAGCATCCATGGGCTTACATCTAATAGCCCAGTATCTTCCTGGGAGGCTAAACTCCTTGGCGAATCATTTAAGCAGACATGTTCTGGATCCTCACGAGTGGCAACTGAACAGGGACATTTTTCATTGCATCACTCATCATTGGGTTACCTCACAAGTGGATCTTTTTTCCTCTCACACCAATCATCTCCTTCCAACCTTCTGCACCAGGGAGTTTCACAACAAAGCTTTGGAGGGTGGATGCGTTGTCCTTCCCATGGACACATCTGTCAGTTTATTCATTCCCTCCTCTGCCTCTTCTTCCCAGAGTGCTGCTAAAGATTTGTTTGTGTCTTTCGGCTTTTCCCAGTTAGGGGTCGCCACAGCGGAACTCCGGTCCGCTAATGATTGGCAGTAGATTTTTACATGCTGGCTTGCCGGGCCTAACACACAACCTTCAACAAAGGAACGCCCATTCACGCATGTCGACACACAGAAGGCGCTCTAACTGAGAATTGAACGGGCAACGTCTAACTGTGAGGCGACAACGCTACCGCAGCACCACCACCGCAGTCTGCTAAAGATAAGGGACAAAAAAACAAAGGCTATTCTGATAGCTCCAGATTGGTTCAGGCAGCATTGTGATATCCCCTCCTTCGCAGCCTTTCCCAGGCTCAGCCTTGGCATTTTCTCCTGGTACCAGATCGGTTGGTTCAGGGAGGGGGAAAAGTTCCTTCATCCTCATCTTCAAACTCTGCATTTAACTGCCTGGCTAATACTTTAAATCTTTCCTAACAGGTGTTTGAAGTTCTTCATGAGGCCAGGAGGTCTAGCACAAGAAAATCATATGCAGATAAATGGAAGAGATTTTGCTCTTGGATGTTAGCTAAAGGAGAAGACTCTTCTCATCTTTCTCTTTCACTCATTCTTGACGACCTAGCAGGATTGCTTAATGGTGGACTTTCCTTTTCTTCAATCAAAATTCACGCTTCAGCAATTTCGGCTCATTGTTCTTTTGAGCAACCCATTTTTTCTCACCCCTTGATGAAGCAGTTCCTGAGGGGAGCTAGTAATCTTAGACCTCCTAGAAGAGCTCCTACTCCTGCTTGGGATCTTAATTTTGTCCTGGAAAAACTTACTCTGCCTCCCTTTGAACCAGCTGCCTCTGCAGATTTGAAGTTTCTATCCTGGAAGACTGCTTTCCTTTTAGCTATTACTTCAGCTAGAAGGGTATCTGAGCTGCAAGCCTTAATGGCAGTAGAACCTTTCATTATTTTTCACTCAGATCGGGTTTCTCTGAGAACCAGTTCCTCCTTTATGCCTAAGGTGGTTTCCAGTTTAACCCTTAATCAGTCTATTCACCTGCCTACATTTTTCAACAATCCCCAAAATAAAGGGGAAAGGATTCTGCATTCTCTTGATGTGCATAGACAGCTGAGATTTTACTTAGGACTAAATCCTTTTCAAAATCTGAACAGTTGTTGGTAAGTTTTGCTCCTGGGGCTCAGGGTAAAGCTATTTCAAAGCAAACCATCTCTAAATGGATTGCTCATTGTATTCAGTTTTGTTACAAGCAGCATGGGAAGGTTCCCCCTCAGGGTATTAGGACTCATTCTGCTAGAGCAGCTTCTACCTCTGCAGCCTGTCTCAGAGGTGTGCCTACTAAGGACATTCTAGAAGCAGCTACTTGGTCTTTTGTCCATACTTTCACAAAGCATTACAATCTACCTTTGTTTTCTAAATCCAGGGCTGGTTTTGCCTCTGCAGTTTTGCAGGGCCTCCTTACCAACCTTTAATCTGTGATCCTTCCTCCCCCCTTTGTCTTCTTATTGGGCTTTGAGAATCAACCCATATGTGAGGACTGCGACAGTGAAACACGAAGAACATAGTACAGTTGTGTAAACTTACCGTAAATGTAGATGTTAGAGTGTATTCATTGTTGCAGTCCTGGTTTCCCATCCTCCATTTCCCCTTTTTTTCTAAGGCACAGACTATAGATTTTTATTTTTTGTATGACGTGTCCAGGATGCTACCATTCCTGGGTTAGCCTGCTTTTGGGAGCTCCTGACAATTAAGGCAAGAAAAACTGAGGAAATGGCATTGGCTTGCCTCCCTTTATACCCAACGTACTGACATCAGTTTTACAACCGGCGGCAGCTGATGTCCTATATCTAATGATTTTTATTTTTTGTATGACGTGTCCAGGATGCTACCATTCCTGGGTTAGCCTGCTTTTGGGAGCTCCTGACAATTAAGGCAAGAAAAACTGAGGAAATGGCATTGGCTTGCCTCCCTTTATACCCAACGTACTGACATCAGTTTTACAACCGGCGGCAGCTGATGTCCTATATCTAATGACTCTGGTATTCAGGCCGCCTGAGGGCTGCCGGGAGCCGGATAACCCATATGTGAGGACTGCAACAGTGAATACACTCGAACATCTACATTTATAGTAAGTGTACACACCTGTACTTTCCTTTTCCACAAAACATTTCTGGAAGTATTGAGGATGTTAGTTTGCCATCTCACCCCGTGAAACAGCAAAACTGTCCCCTGGATCATTCTGCTTGATTATTTTTAACAGAACATCATCTGCAAGCCCTCCTGATGCTTGTTCTTTTATCTGCACTGCTTCATTAGACTTTCTTACTTCCCTCTCCATGGAGACAGCTAAACAATGCTCATTTATAATATCCACCTCAGGAATCCATGTTTACATTCTGAGGCTTCATGTCAAACAAAATGTTTCTACAAATTCTCACTTTCCATTTCCAAATTCTCTATAGCTTTTCTCTCCTTGTGTGTGTTCCTTAGGCTTCTTCCTTTCTGCTGTTGGAGATCTCCGGTGCCATCTAGCAGCTCCAAAGAGTAGGGGAAGATGTGCTTTGTCTAATGAACAGTAAAACACCAAATTCCATGAATATAAACCAACCAAACGTGAAAAAATACTAAAAGATGACTGTCCACACAAATACTGTGTAGTATTTGTGTGGACAGCCATCTTTTAGTCTTTTTTAATGCTTGGTTTTAAGATGTTCTTTGTGTTTCACTGTTGCAGTCTTCACATTTGGGTTATCCCTGCCAGTGTAGCCGCCGGCCCGAATACCAGAGGCTTCGTATTTCTGCGTCGGTTGCTGTCGTTTCAGGACTGACGTCAGGTCGTCAGTAGTATAAAGTAAGGCAGCCAACGCCATTACATCTGTCATTCTTGCCATGGAGCTCAAAGTAGAAGCAGTTCGCATGAGTGCCAGTCGGGCTACCTGACTTTCGTCCACTGATTTGAAGCTGAAGTCTTCTAAAGCTAAGTACCCCTTTGGGGATCCTTTTTTCTTGCACTAACCGATGTCAGAAAAAAGTTAACAATTGTCTCGCCTGTGGAAAGCAAATACCACACCGAGACTTTCATTCTTACCGCGTCACTTATTTAGGCCCAGACCACGACTTCTCCCGCTGTTTCTTCTGTGCTTTGTTCAATGCCAGAACTATCCACTATCTGGCCTTTATTGCAGTTAGATATTTTCACTTACAGTCCTCGAACTCCTATATGGCTTCGGTAAGCCATCTGACAGCAAATCTTCTGAAAAAACGCAAAGATACAGAGACAGACCGCGCAGGTCCAAACCTACCGACTGCGCTTCCTTTAAGCTAGTAGTCAGTTCTCCGGTCCTCAGTGAGGTGCTTTCGCAGCCCCTGATGCCCGCTTCCATGGATTTGCAGGCCACTACCGAGACCCTTTCAGAGTTCGGTATACCGCAAAACTCTTCTTCGACTAAGGATCCTGTAGTCGTCTCTACCTTGGATGGCTCCAGAGCAACTGAGCAGGCACCGACTTCCAAGGAAGTCCTTTGCACTACCAATTCTTGACACAAACCAATGTCTTGTTTCGCGACTACTGTTCTTTCGAAAACTACCAAGTTTCTTAGGCCCAGGATATGAACCACACCCAAGAAACTGACAACCCAATCTCAGGCACCTGCTTCCTTGCCTCAGTCTCAGTCTCAAATGCTTAAAATGGCAGAAGACCTTATCATGCTGATCAGGGGAAGCCAAGCTACCCCCTCTAAAAGGAAGAGAGATCTGTCCCCTGTAGTTTAGTCTAAACAAGAGTCAGATGAGACTGATGCATCTGAATATGAAGACATGCAACCACTCTCTACTTATGAGAATTTTGATGCAGAGGATTCCATCCCTTCCGCCTCTTCCCCCAGAAGATTTTTCCTTTGGTGAAACCCTTCATACCTTAAGGGAGCATTTCCAGTGGGAGAGTCAGGACTACCCTCAGTCTAAAAAGAGACTCTGGGAATTCTTAGATCTCCCACAGCACAAACCCTTGGCCATCCCCCCAGTCCTGGATGGTTTGGAGGATGTTTTCCTGGAATCCAACTTGACTCCTGACACCCTCCCTCATACACCCAGAAAACCAGACAGGTACTACAGTGTCCCTGACTTGCACAAATTTCTTTTTAAAAATCCTACTGCTGACCCTGAGGTAATTTCTCAAGGGCCTACAGGGATTAAAGCAACCTCTGCTAAGAATCCCAGATAGGGATTCCTGAGCACTAGACAGATGGGGTAAATAAGTATACACCTCAGCGACTCTTGCTATCAGGGCACTAAATTGTCGGTTCCATATGCTAAAATTTCAGCAACATACCCTGGAACTCCTCAAACAAAAAATGTCTTCCATTCCTGTTTGTGCAGAATCTAAAGAGTTACAAGAGTTAATGCATTCTGCAAATCAAGTAACTAAACGCACCTTGCACTGTGGTTTTGACACCCTAGAAGCTTCCTGCAGGGCAGCAGTCACCGGATCTGTCATTAGAAGGCATGCATGGATTAAGGAACAGCTCTTGCCAGACCATGTCAAATCTAAATTGTTGGATGCCCCCTTGCACAAACACAACTTATTTGGCACTAAGGCAGAAGAGGTCTTAAAAAAGATGGAAGAAAAAGCAAAATCTATTCAGACAGTTAAGGATTTCTTAACTGTCCAGCCACCCAGGTTCAGCAGGCATTGTCCCATCAAGCACTATTCCTTTCCTGCTCCCACTAAGCCAGTCCAGCCCACCCCAGACCCTGGGGAACCAGACCCCCAGACAGCAGCCACAGGGAATGCAGAGATCTAAGCAGTGGACTACCTTCATTTGAATACCAGGGAGATGTTCGTTTTTCACTGTTGCAGTCATCACATTTGGGTTATCTGCTTGCAGTAGCTGTCAGTCGGCCTGATTAACAAAGTTTTGGGTCCTATATCTGTTGCTGTCTCTTCTTCCGTGATGTCAGGTCATCAAGCGTATAAAACATACAGCCAACATCATTGCATTAGTCTTTTTTGCCGTGTGATGCCCGAAGCAGGAGCAGTTCGCAAGTGCCGGTCGGCCGACTCCTGAAATTTTCGTTTTCGAGTTTCAGAACTGAAGTCTTCAACTAAAAGCTAAGTACCCCGTTGGGGAAACTTTTTCTTGCTCTAAACCGATGTCAGTAAAAGTAAATAATTGCATTTCTTGTGGAAAGCAAATACCTCATAAAGATTTTCATTCGTACTGTATTCCTTGCCTAGGCCCTGACCTCGACGTACCTCACTGTCAGTTTTGTGCCTTATTTAAACCACAAAATATCCATCGTCGGTATATTTGCTCTTCTAAATATTTTGGTGCTCTGTTCAATTATCCTGATATGTCTTCGGTAAGCCATCCGACTAACAACATTCCGAAAAAACGCAAAGATAAAGACTGAGACAGGCCGCCTAGGTCCAAAGCTGCTGACTATGCTTCTCCTAAGCCAGTCACCAGTTCATCGGTACTCAGTGAGGCGCTTTCGCAGCCCCCTGATACCCGCTACTTCAGATTCACAGGCCTCTACTGAGACCTATTCGGAGTCCTCGCATACTCTCAGGGAGCATTTTCATTGGGAAAGTCAGGATTTCTTTGATTCTAAAAAGAGGCTTAGGGATTTCCTACTCCTGCCCCAGCACAGGCCTTTAGCTGTACCTCCTGTACTGGGCATTGTTGATGATGCCTTTTCGGAATCTAGCATGGCCCCTGACTCTCTACCTCCTGCTCCCACAAAACCTGATAGATATTACAGGGTTACTTACTCTCCCAAGTTCCTTTTCAAAAATCCTACTGTGGATCCTGAAACCATTTCACAGGGACCCAAGGGCATTAAAGCTAATACTGCCGAAAATCCTACCCCTTCTGATAGAGACTCCAGGGTGCTGGATAGATGGGGTAAGAAGGTATACACTTCTGCAGCTTTGGGCATTAGGGCCTTGAATTCCCAATTTCATATGTTAAAGTATCAGCAGCATATTATTGGATTGCTTAAACAGAAAATGATGTTTCCTGATTGTGCTGAAAATAAGGATTTGCAGGATTTAATGCATTCTGCTGAACAAGTTGGTAAACATACGTTGCAATGTGGTTTTGAATCACTAGAGGCATCTTGCAGGACTGCTGTAACTGGGTCTGTACTTAGAAGGCATGCTTGGCTTAAGGAGCAATCCTTGCCAGATCATGTTAAAGAAAATTACTGGATGCTCCCTTAAACCAGGACCACCTGTTTGGCAACAAGTCAGAAGAAGTTCTCAAAAAGATGGAGGAAAAAGCTAAATCTATGCAAACTGTTAACTTTTTTTTACAAGTACAACCGCCAAGATTTAGTAGGCATTGGCCTTCTAAGAATTGGCCCTTTCCTGCCTCTTCCAGACCTTCCCAGTCCAAACCCAGATCCAGCAGAGCACCCAGGCTTCAGTCCCAGGGGATGCACAGGACTAAGCAGTGGGGGGCCTCCACTTTCAAATCTGGAAGTAATAAAACTCCCCCCTGTGGTAAACTGTCTCAATGACTGACTTTTTAAAACTTCCAAGCACTTCTCAACTGACTGTCCCTTTGGGGGGAAAGATTGCACTTCATGCAAAGAACTTGGGGACTCATTACCCAGGACAAATGGGTTTTAAATAGTGTCCCAAGGATACAGATTTCACTTCCACACATTACCAACTCCAAGCGGTTGACCGGATCTACTTCCAAATCAGTGGGCAGAGGCCCAAAAGCAAGTACTCTTTCTCTTAAGCTTAGGGGGGCTATTCAGTTGGTACCAGAAGAGGAAAAGGGACAAGGTTTCTACTCGAGATTTTTCCTGGTACCCAGAAAAGACAATTCATGGCGTCCTATCCTGGACCTGTCTTCTCTAAACAGCTTTTTGGTGATTCCAAAATTCAAGAGGCTGACTCTTCATCAGTTGCTTCCTATGCTAGGCAAAGATGCCTGGTTGGCAACACTAGATTTAAAGGAAGCATACCTGCACATTACAATCAGGGAATCTTGCAGAGGATACCTACACTTCAAAGCATGCTACATGCACTGTCAGATGTCCTTCAAGAATGCAACTGCAGTCCTGACATATGGGTTGTCCTTCCTCAGGCAGCCCTTCAGTCGGCCAGATTCCAAAGTCTGGGTCCGGCGTCGGCCGATGTCGCTCGCTCCCCGACGTCAGCACGGCTGGAGTATAAAGGCATCAGCCGACGCCATCTTCTTCAGTCTTTCTTGCCGTGCAGTGCCCGAAGCAGAAGCAGTTCGCAAGTGCCGGTCGGTCAGCTCCTGTGTTTTTCAGTTACCGAAGTCATCTAAAAGCTAAGTACCCCGTTGGGGAACATTTTTTCTTGCCTCAGCCGATGTCAGAACAAATTGAAAAAGTTAATAATTGTTTGTCTTGTGGTAAACAAATACCTCATAAGGACTTCCATTCTTACTGCGTCCCTTGCCTGGGTTCAGACCATGACGTCTCGGCCTGTGCTGCCTGTGCCTGCTTTAATAAGCGCACTCTAAGGCGCCGGGCAGAGTTTGCCGAAGAATTTTTCGGAGAATCATGCCGTCGGAACAACCGACAGCACAAGCTACCAAAAAACGAAAGGACCGGGACCGACATCCTCAGCCCACGTCTTCCACTGATGCAGCGCCTAAGCCCTCCGCGAGTGCTTCGGTCCTTACGGAAGTGGTAACCCAACCGCTCCAGACCGACGACACCACGTTAACTCGGTCTTCGGTCTCGGAGGCTACACCGGTACCGGTGATTGATTTTCCTCCAGAAACCGAAGTTCTGGAATTACCCGACACCATCCCTGTGGACAAGGTTACCCCTGCACGTGGGGCAGCCAGGCCGCCTGTATCTATGTCCATCAAGGCCTTTGCACGTGCTAAGGCCTCCAGCCAGGCCAAGGCCCATCCTAAACCTTCTTCTCAGGCCCCTTCTTCTGATAGACAGATCATGTCTCTTGCTGCAGATCTAATTTCTCTTATCAGGGGGTCTCAGCCTCACCCAGACTGAGGTTTTCAGCCACCTGCTGACAAAAGGCCCAGAACTGAGCAGGCAGACAACCTCTCTTCAGTTGAAGCCTCTGGGGATTCAGAGCATTCAGATACCCAAGAAGAATCCTTCCAGGCCTATGAGGACTCTGATGCTGAGGTGTCAATTCCCTCTGCCTCTCCTCCAGAGGATTTTTCCTTTGGTGAAGTCCTTCACTCCATGAGGGAACATTTTAAGTGGCAGGGTCAGGAATTTTCAGATTCTAGGAAAAGGCTACGTACCTTCCTTAAATTACCCCAGCACAGACCTTTAGCTATCCCTCCAGTTTTGGATGTCCTGGATGATGTATTCTCGGACTCCAGTGCTTCCCCTGATTCTCTCCCTCCTATCCCTGTCAAGCCAGACAGATATTACAGGGTCCCTGATACTCACAAGCATCTCTTTAAGGCCCATTCTGTGGATTTAGAAACTATTTCACAGGGCCCAAAAGGAGTGGCTGCCTCCTCAGCCAAAAATCCTCTGCCTGCTGACAGGGAAGCAGGGTCCCCTGGAGAGATGGGGTAAGAAAGTTTATACCTCTTCCACCCTTGCCATGAGGTCACTTAACTGCCTTTTTCATATGTTTCAGTACCAGGACTTTTTGCTGGATGATTTGCAGAAAAAGCTAGCCGCTCCTGAGCCTATAGATAGAAAGGCATTGCAGGATTTGGTTCATAATACACAGCAGGTTAGCAATCATTTTCTACAGTGTGGTTATGATGCATTGGAGGCTTCATGTAGGGCAGCTATGACAGGGGCTGTTATCCGTAGACATGCTTGGTTAAAAGAACAGCCACTGCCGGATCATGTTAAAGTAAAGCTCCTGGACGCACCTCTGGATAAACAAAAGCTTTTTGGTGCCAATGCTCAGGATGTGTTTAAGTCTATTGAGGAGAAAGCAAAATCAGTACAGATGGTAAAGGATTTTCTCCAGGTTCAGCCACCTAGATTCAGCAGAAATTGGCCTTCAAAGAATTGGTCCTTTCCAGACTCTGACAAGTCTCAAAGGGGAAAGAGCAGGCGTGCACGAGGTAGAGGGCAATACCAAGGTTCCTACCGGGGCTGTTAATGGCAACCACAAAATCAGAGAAGTGGCACAGGTAGTTCACCTGCACCACAGGGACAATCTCAATGACTTACCTTTCACTCCGCCTACCATGGTTCAAAGAGAAGCATCTCTAGGCGGAAAATTATCTTTATTCTCAAAAAACTGGCATATTATAACAAAGGACAATTGGATTCTGGACATAATAGACAGAGGTTACAGGTTCCACTTCCATACCTTACCTACAGGACAAGGCATGCCAAACCTGCCACCAAATCAAAGGGCAGAGGCGCTCATAGAAATCTCAAAGCTGTTACAAATAAAAGCAATAGAGAAGGTTCCTCCTCAGGAACAAGGCCAGGGATTTTACTCAAGACTGTTCCTTGTTCCAAGAAAAGAAAAACAATGGAGGCCTATACTGGACTTGTCCGTTCTAAACACTTTTCTCATTGTGCCGAAATTCAAGATGCTGACGTTACAGCAACTTCTTCCCATGCTGGGCAAGGGGTCTTGGCTGGTTACTCTGGACCTCAAGGAGGCATACCTGCATGTCCCTATCAGACACAGTTGCAGAAGATACCTCAGATTTATTGCAGGAACAGAGCACTATCAATTCTCAGCATTGCCGTTAGGATTATCTACTGTGCCCAGAGTATTCACGAAATGCCTGGCATCAGTAGTGGCACACTGCAGACTCCAGGGGACGACTGCCTTATACAAGCAGACAGCAAACAAAACTTGATAAAACACTTGGATTATATCATTCAATTGCTGCAGGCTTTGGGATACACAGTCAGCATGCAAAAATCAAGACTACTGCCATCCCAAGAGATTACCTTTCTAGGAGCAAAACTGGACACACAGCTACAAATGGCTTTTCTCAGAGGAGAAACAAGAGCATTTGACAGATTACTTCAAAAGCCTAGCAAAACTAACCCACTTGTCCACAAGGAACACCCTGCAGGCCCTGGGGTTCATGGCATCTTGCATTCTGCTAATTCCTCTGGCAAGACTACACATGAGAAAGCTACAATGGTACCTAAAAAGCTTGTGGTCTCAGCACAGCCACAACCTAGAAGACATAATACCACTCATACCATGCCTGCAAAGGGAATTTTTGTGGTGGGCTCAAGCAAGCCACTTAAACGAAGGCATGCCTTTCAGCAAAGCTCCAACAAGTCAAACTGTTACAACAGACGCCTCGGATCATGGATGGGGGCCGCACATGGATGGCAGATGCATTCAAGGACAATGGACTCGCATGGAAATGCATCAACACATCAAAAAGAGATGTTGGCAGTGATGCATGCAATAGAAGCCTTCGGAAAATCTCTTCAGCAAGGTCATCTGCTAATACGGACAGACAACACAACTGTCATGTGGTACATAAACAAGGGGGCACTCATTCCTACCCCCTCTGCAGATTAACAATGACTCTTTGGGAAAAGTCCCTGAAACTGAACATCTACCTGCAATCCCAGTTTGTTCCGGGCAAGGACAATGTTCTGGCAGACAGGTCGAGCAGAGACTTCTTGGATCCACACGAATGGATGCTACACCCACGCATTTTCTCACAAATAACAACTGCATGGGGGAAACCGGATATAGACCTCTTTGCATCTCATCTCAATCATCACCTGGCAAGGTTTTGCACGAGGATACACCATCCTGTAGCCTGGAGAACGGATGCTCTTTCCTTCAGCTGGAATGCCCTAACAATTTATGCATTCCCTCCTCTACCGTTAATCACCAAGGTGTTACTGAAAATCAAGGCAGAACAACCAAGAGGGATCTTGATAGCTCCAGACTGGCCAAGGCAACACTGGTATCCACTGCTACTGAGCATAACGCACACCAAACTGTGGCCCTTGCCTCAATGGCCTATGCTTCTGACTCAACACAATTACAGGGCTGTTCATCAGAACCTGCAAACCTTGAAGCTGACAGCTTGGAGGGTTCCATGACTGTGGCCCATGACTCCCTCTCCAAAAAAGTTCAGGAAATCTTGCTGGAGGCACGCAGACCTTCCACCAGAAAAACCTATTCGGTCAAATGGAAGAGATTCAGCATCTGGAATGTCAACAAGGACCAGGATGCATCACTGATGAACATACCTCAGATTTTAGAATACTTGGCAGAAATGTTTCACAGTGGCCTCTCATACTCTTCCATCAAAATCCACACTTCAGCTATCTCAGCACATTACAACTGTGATCCACCTGTGTTCTTGCATCCCATGCTAAGACAGTTTCTAAGAGGGATAAAGAATATCAAACCTCCAAGGAAACCACCAATCCCTGCATGGGACCTCAATTACGTCTTAGAAAAATTAACTCTTCCTCCTTTCGAACCAGCAGCATCTTCAGAAATGCAATTTCTCTCTTGGAAAACGGCTTTCCTGTTGGCAGTCACCTCAGCAAGAAGAGTCTCTGAGATACAGGCCCTCATGGCAGTTCCTCCTTTTCTCATTTTTCATCAAGACAGAGTTTCTCTTAGAACCAATCCTTCATTCATGCCTAAGGTGATATCCAGAGTGTCTCTAAATCAAGCAATTCACCTGCCGACCTTCTTTCCTAACCCTCAAAATAAAGGGGGAAAACTTTTGCATACTTTGGACATTCACAGGCAACTGCGCTACTACTTGGACAGAACAAAGATCACCAGGAAATCTGTCCAACTGTTTGTAGCCTATGCTGCTGGAGCGCAAGGAAAAGCAGTTACCAAACAAACTATTTCAACCGGATCTACTTCCAAATCAGTGGGCAGAGGCCCAAAAGCAAGTACTCTCTCTCTTAAGCTTAGGGGCTATTCAGTTGGTACCAGAAGAGGAAAAGGGACAAGGTTTCTACTCGAGACTTTTCCTGGTACCCAGAAAAGACAACTCATGGCATCCTATCCTGGACCTGTCTTCTCTAAACAGCTTTTTGGTGATTCCAAAATTCAAGATGCTGACTCTTCATCAGTTGCTTCCTATGCTAGGCAAAGATGCCTGGTTGGCAACACTAGATTTAAAGGAAGCATACCTGCACATTCCAATCAGGGAATCTTGCAGAGGATACCTATGCTTCAAAGCATGCTACATGCACTGTCAGTTCTCTGCACTGCCCTTTGGCTTATCTACTGCACCCAGGGTATTCAGAAAGTGCCTAGCTCCAGTCATTGCATTTTGCAGGCAAAGAAATATTCAGATATACCCATACCTGGACGATTGTATAATTCAGGCAGAAAACCAGAACATAACTTTTGAATCATCTGGCTTTTGTACAAAGGATGCTAACTTGTCTGGGGTACACCATAAACGAAAATAAATCACATCTGGTACCCTGTCAACAAGTTATATTCCTGGGAGCAAGCTTGAATACAATTTCCCAGATGGCTTTCCTCATGCCAGAGAAACAAATTCACTTGACAACCTACTTCAGACAAGTGGCCACAAAAACCCTGCTATCTGCAAGGCAAATAACTGCAAGCCTTGGAGTTCATGGCCTCCTGCATTCTTCTAATTCCATATGAGGAAACTACAATGCTATCTAAAAAGCCTATGGTGTCAGCATTCTCAGGATCTAGAAGCAATGTTTCCTATCATACCTTTCCTATGCCTAGAGTTCCTTTGGTGGGCAGAGGCCTGCCACCAAACAAGGGACTACCATTCACACTGCCCCCTGCCTCCCAAACAGACGCATCAGACTATGCATGGGGGGGGGGCACACCTGGCAGGGAAGTGCATTCAGGGCAAATGGAAACCAAGTCAAATGCACTTGCACATCAATCAAAAAGAAATGTTAACTGTACAGAATGCTCTGACAGCCTTCAAGGACCACATCTTCCAGGACAATTAATGGTAAAGATGGACAATGCCACTGTTATGTGGTACATAAACAAGCAGGGGGGTACACATTCTTACCCCCTCTGCAGACTAGTCATGGCATTGTGGAGCACAACCTTGAGCTACCAAGTGCATCTACAAGCTCAATTCCTGCCAGGAAAACTAAATACACTGGCAGACGGACTAAGCAGAAACCTCATGGACCCACACGAGTGGAAACTGGAACCAAGGAATTTCAACACGTTGACAAGCAAATGGGGGGAACCCAGATATAGACCTGTTTGCCTTCCCCCAGAACTATCAGTTGGAAAAATTTTGCACAAGGACTCCCCCACAGACAAGCTTGGAAAGTGGATACTCTGTCCTTCAGCTGGAAACACCTATCAGTTTATGCCTTTCCTCCTCTGCCTCTGCTCTTCAAAGTATAACTAAAGAGCAAACAAGACAAACCAAGGACGATTTTGATTGCACCAGCCTGGCCATGCCAACACTGGAACCTCCTCCTGCACAGTGCGTCACTGTTGGCCCCATGGCACCTGCCTCAGAGTCCTACCCTGCTGTCTCAGCAGGGGAACGAGATTCTGCACACTCAGCTTCAAACACTGAACCTAGCAGCCTAGCTAATTACCTAATCTCTCCTTTACCATCCCTCAGTAAACCAGTGATGGATATCATTTTAGAGGCAGAGAGGCCTAGTACTAGAAAATCTTATGCTGAAAAATCGAAAAGATTCTGTGCCTGGAACCAGTCTCAAGGGATGAGAACAGCAGTGCCCAATTTACCTCAGATTTTAGCGTCTATATTATATTGTACAATGAAAATAGCTAACACTATTTCATCATACCGATAATGTCTAAACAAAATATCGAATTAACGGAACAGCAAATTTTTTCCCTGGGAAAAAATTTGCTGCTCCATAAAAGAAAAAAGAAAAAAAAAGCTTAAACACAAATTTAACTGGGGGGCTTTGCCCCCCCCCCCACTCCCCCTACTTCAATATACCAACTCCGAGATTGCACCATAGTGGAGGAAATGGCAAAGTTCTGAAGACGGCCCACAAATTTTTTTTCCCTTTGGAAAAATTTGACATTCCGTGACTGCTATTTTGCCATTTCGACAGTATCGGATCGACTAAATAGCATTCACTATTTAGTCCATTTGATACTGTCATATAGACCCAGATTTTACAATACTTAACTAGATGCTTCACAAGGGCCTGTCTTTTTCCTCAATAAAAATTAATGCCTCAGCCATTTCAGCTCATTATAACACAGAACCTCCCCTCTTCTCTCATCCACTGCTCAAGCAGTTCCTGAGAGGGGCCAAAAATGTAAGACCACCCAGCGGAGATCCAACTCCAGCCTGAGACCTTAACTTTGTATTGGAGAAACTCACCCTTCCTCCTTTTGAGCCAGCTGCTACTGCAGCTTTAAAATTCCTTTCTTGGAAAACAGCTTTCCTTTTAGCAATCACTTCAGCAAGAAGGGTATCTGAATTACAGGCCCTTATGGCAGTGGAGTCTTTCATCATCACTCATGCGGACAGGGTGTCCCTCAGGACCAATCCCTCTTTTATGCCAAAGGTGTGTGGCCCTTAATCAGTCAGTTCATTTGCCAACCTTCTTTCCTAATCTACAAAACATAGGGGAATGGATACTGCACTTCTTAGATGTGCACAGACAATTTAGATTCTACTTGGTCAGGACTAAACCTTAAAGGAAATCTGAACAATTGTTGGTGGCATTTGCTGCAGGGACAAAGGGGAAGGCTATTTCAAAGCAAACCATCTCCAATTTGCATTCTTTTCTGCTATAAGCGTCATGGAAAACCTGTCCCACAGGTGATCAGACCCCACTCAACCAGGGTTACATCTACCTCTGCAGCCTTTCTCAGAGGTATACCTACCAGGGACATCGTAAAAGCTGCTACCTGGAGTTCTGTACATACATTCACCAAGCATTACCATTTGCCATTTTTCTCTAAATCCAGAGCTGACTTTGCCACTTCAGTCTTGCAGGGCCTTATAGCTGGTCTTAATGCTATCTAAATTCCTCCTCTCATTCTTAGCTTTGGAAATCTACCCAATTGTGATGACTGAAACAGTGAAACACGAAGAACATAGTACAGTTGTGTACACTTAACATAAATGTAGATGTTCGAGTGTATTCACTGTTGCAGTCCTGGTTACCCTCCCTCCAGCCCCCTGACTTCTTTTGCTATACCTCTTCTCTCCTTTACAATGCTTAAAAGCTTTCTGGTGTATTTTCTTTTTTGTTGGAGGTATAACCTTGTATATTTATAGATTTAATTGCTTCCCATTAGGGGGGCACCTGACATCTGGGGCAAGAAAAACTGATGTAATGACGTCGGCTGCATGTTTTATACCCCCTGACGACCTGACGTCATGGAAGAAGACAGCAACCGACGTAGGACCCAAGACTTTGTTAATCAGGCCGACTGACTGCTACTGCAAGCAGATAACTCAAATGTGATGACTGCAACAGTAAATACACTTGAACATCTACATTTATGGTAAGTGTACACAACTGTACTTTCTAAGCCACCCCCTTATGGTAAGAACTCAGTGATTCACCTCCCCCACCCCCTCCCTTTGCCAACTTTCACTTACCCCAGGAGGAAAACTCTCTTTTCACGCAAGCACCTGGGCCACCATTACCAATGACCATTGGGTTCTCAACAGTGTCCCAGGGATACAAATTTTCTTTCCACACCCTTCCTACCCCAAAAGGGTTCCCAGATCTGTCTCCAACCAGTGGGCAGAAGCGCAAAAGCAAGTAATTTCCCTGCTCTCTCTGAGGGCAGTAGAGCTCATTCCTGCAAAATAGAGGAGCCAAGGTTTCTACTCCAGAGTTTTTTTTGGTACCCAGAAAAGAGGACACCTGGAGCCCCATCCTCTCTCTATCTATTCTAAACACCTTCCTGGTGATCCCAAAATGAAATATGTTCACCCTCCAGCAGCTGCTACCCATGCTCTCCAAGGATGCTTGGCTAGCCACCCTATATCTAAGAGGCTTACCTCCATATTCCTAGCAGGGAATCATGCAGGAAATATCTCATTTCAGGGCAGGATCTCAACACTTTCAGTTCTCTGTGCTTCCCTTTGGCTTATCTACTGCTCCCTGAGTTTTCACAAATTGTCTGGCTCCAGCCATTTCCTTTTGCAGACAAAGGAATAGCCAGATTTACCAATACTTAGACGACTGCCTAATTCAGGCAGACAGCCAGGAAAACCTGCTCAAGCACTTGGCCTTTGTAAAGTCCCTACTAACTTCCCTAGGGTACACAATCAACGAAAAGAAATCCAAACAGGTGCCCACCCAAAGGATTATTATTCCTGGGAGCAAGCCTGGACACTGCATCCCAGATGGCATTCCTTACACCAGAAAGGCAAAATTTCCTGACAGCCTACTTCTCTGAACTAGCCACCCAGACCCCAGCTGTCTGCAAGGAAGATCCTGCAAGTTCTGGGGTTCATAGCATTTTGCATACTACTCATTCCATATGCCAAACTGCATATGAGGAAACTTCAATTGTACCTAAAAAGCCTTTGGTGTCAACACTTTCAAGACCTGGAGACACTCATACCTATAATTACTTGCCTCAGAAAATATTTTCTTTGGTGGGCAACAGCATGCTCCCACAACAAGGGACTACCTTTCTCTCAACCCCCCTGTCACCCAGACCCTAACCACAGACTCATCAGACTATATCTGGGGTGCACACCTGGATGGCAGGTGCATACAGAGCTAGTGGAGCTCACAGCAAATCCCTCTGCACATCAGCCAAAAAGAGATGATGGGTGTCCAGCACGCCTTGATAGCTTTCAACCCCCTTCTCTCCTCAGGGGCTCTCTCAATCAAAACAGACACCACCACAGTAATGTGGTATATCATCAAGCAGGGAGGGACTAGCTGCTACCCTCTATGCAGGCTGGCCATGACCCTTTGGCACTCAGCCTCTGCCATGCAATTCCACCTGTTAGCACAATTCCTACCAGGTTGTCTCAACTCTCTGGCAGACCAATTAAGAAGAAATCTTCTGGACCCACATGAGTGGCAGCTCAACAGAAGAATCTCCACCCTAATAGCTCAGAAATGGGGTACCCCAAAGGTCGACCTGTTTGCCTCCCGCACCAACCATTAGCTCAGCAAATTCTGCACCAGGGAGCATCACTGCATGGTTTGGAAAGTGGATGACCTATCCTTCCCCTGGGTCAGTTTATCGGTCTGTGCCTGTCCTCCACTCCCTCTCATCCCCAGGGTACTGCTCGAATTAAAGGAGGAAAAATCAAGGAGAATTCTTATAGCTTCAGACTGGCCTCAGTAGCACTGACCCCCCCCCCTTGCTGCGCAGCCTGTCTCCACTGCCACCATGGAATCTTCCTCAGATTCCAAACCTCCTGACCCAGAGGGAAGGGGAATTCATGCATACCCAATTGCAGACACTGAGTTTGGCAGCTTAGCTTAATCCCTAACCCCTGATCAATTTGCCAACCTCAGTAAACAGGTTCTAGATGTTATAAGTGAGGCCAGATGCCCTAGCACTTAAGTCTTATGCTGACAAATGGAAAAGGTTCTGCACCTGGATTCAGGCTAAGGGAGCCAATACATCACAGCCCTGCCTCCCTCTCATCCTGGATTACTTAGCTGACCTACTACACAGTGGACTCTCTTTTCCGTCTATTAAAATTCATGCCTCTGCTATCTCTGCTCATTTTCCCACTGAGCAGCCCCTTTTCTCACACCCCTTAATCAAACCGTTCCTAAGAGGGGCTAGCAACTTCAGGCCACCCAGGAAAGCACCAACCCCAGCTTGGGACCTTAACTTTGTGTTGGAAAAGTTCACCCTGCCCCCCTTCGAACCAGCTTCTTCTGCAGAGCTAAAGTTTCTCTCCTGGAAGACAGCTTTCCTTCTGGCCATCACTTCAGCCAGAGCAGTCCTCTGAGCTGCAAGCACTCATGGCTGTGGAACCCTTCATCATCTTCCATGCTGACAGGACATCCCTCAGGACTAACCCATCCATTCATTTGCCCACCTTTTTTCCTAATCCTCAGAACAAGGGAGGAAAGGATCCTGCACTCTAGATGTGCACAGACAGCTCAGAGTCTATCTAGACAGGACTAAATCCTTCAGAAAGTCTGATCAATTGCTGGTTAGCTTTGCTACAGGGGCAGAAGGCAAAGCCATCTCCAAACAAACCATTTCCAAATGGATAGCACACTGCATCAATTTCTGCTACAAACAACACGGAAAGCCTCCCCCAAGAGGGTGAGGACTCACTCCACCAGAGCAGCCTCCACCTCTGCAGCTTTCCTCAGAGGAGTCCCCACCAGGGACGTTCTGTAGGCTGCCGCCTGGACATCCAGCCCTTGACTGGTTTCAAGCTTACCTCACTGGGAGACGACAAGCAGTAATGTGGCAAAACAAGCTCTCCTGCCTACTACCAAATACCATAGGAGTTCCTCAAGGTTCCATATTAGGACCTCTCCTCTTTTCAGTCTTCATAAACGACATCCAAACAGTCATCCCTGAAGCCACCTGCATTCAATATGCAGATGACTCGACTATAATATGTTCCAATGCCTCTCTTGCAAATCTACTAACTACCACCCAACATAGCTTCACCAAAGTCGAAAACTGGCTTGCCAACCATCTCCTGATCTTAAATCCAAACAAAACCAAGTTACTTCTCTTCTACCCAACCAATAGATCTCCGACTGAAAACTTCACTATAAAATCCAATAATGGGACCATCATCTCCCCAGACACCTATACAAAGATATTAGGAGTAAACATTGACAATAAACTCAGATTTGATATACATATCAACCAAGCCATTAAGTCAGTCAACAAGAAACTTGGGACCCTATATAGAATTAAAGCCTTCCTTACCCCGAATGCCAGGGCAGCCACAGCCCGTTCACACCTTCTCTCTACCCTACTATATGCCTCTCCTGTCCTCACTCACCTTAACAAATCTGATCTGGCCAAGCTCTCATCCTGCTGTAATCACATTGCCAGGTTCGTTACAGGCCTACCCTACAGAACACACCACTGTACTAACCTGAAAAAGTTTGGATGGATAGAATTCCCACACCTTCTTCACCAGTCCCAACTCCTAGAGGCCTTCAAAATCCTTAAACAACCTGAGAATACCCCAGCACTAAAAAACTTAATGACTCCCTACTCCAATCTAAGCTGCCTTCGCTCAGCAAACAGACTCCTTGTCCAAACAACTAAATCTCTCAACCTAGGTGGTAACGCGCTATTTGCCAACACCACTGGTAAAATATGGAACTCTCTCCCAAATAACATCACGCTTGCAACTTCTCTAAGTCAATTCAAAAACAGTCTAAAACTCCACTTCAAGTCACACTGGCTATGGCCTTGCTCAAACCCAGACTAGCTCTGTGCCATTAACTAAAACATAAACAACTAGCTAAGATGATAAGTACTTTGTATACTGTGATAAAGAAATATGTATCCTGTCTAACTCTGTCATTATACTGCCTACCGTCCTTGCTAATATGTTAATGTTACATTTGTAGTAATCTCAGAAATAGTAATGGCAGTCTTGTACTTGTATGTAAATAGCCTATGTTTTTGTTAAGTTCTTTCAGCTCATTTACTGTACCTAATTATCAATGTAACTCTGTTGGAGCTTTTCTCCCCGGGCCTCCGCTGAAAAAGGACATGTATCCAGTCGGACCATCCCGGTTAACAAATGTAAAATAAATAATTAAATAAATAATTTGTTCACACTTTTACCAAACGTTACCACCTGCTTCTCTTCTCCAAATCTAGGGCAGGGTTTGCCTTTGCAGTCTTGCAGGGCATCCTGTCCAGCCTCTAGTTTCCTTGACTGCCTCCACCCATTTCCTCAGCTTTGGGAATCGACCCAAATGTGATAACTGCAACAGTGAAACACGAAGAACGTAGTACAGCTGTGTACACTTACCATAAATGTAGATGTTCGAGTGTATTTACTGTTGCAGTCCTGGTATCCCTCCCTCCATCCCCCTTTTTTCTTCTCTTTCCTTACAAGGGATATATTGGTATTTACTTTCTACTGGTGGGGTTCTTTCACCAGAACCTGGCTCCTACTTGTGGGGGCTCCTGACAGGTTAGGGTAAGAAAAACTGATATAATGGCATTGGCTGCCTTACTTTATACTACTGACGACCTGACGTCAGTCCTGAAGCGACAGCAACTGACTCAGAAGTACTAAGCCACTGATATTTGGGCCGGCCGAGGGCTATCCTGCCAGGGTAACCCAAATGTGATGACTGCAACAGTGAATACACGCGCACATCTACATTTATGGTAAGTGTACACACCTGTACTTTCTGCAGTGCCCTGGCCAAATTTCCCATAGTAGTATAGCTTTCACCTCAGGTCTATACTAATAAAATGCCACTAGCCTACTGGGACTAACCCGGTCAACAAAGGATTAATAAATACCTTTACTTTAACAATTCAAGTTTGCTGTTTCATATTTCTCCCAGTTGAACTGACTCTGTCTTCTTTACAAGTGGTTAGAGTATTCTTGAATATTACATATTATACCACTGAGAGAACTGGAACACCCAATTATCTTTGTAGGAGGGAGTTATGATTCCAATTTTTTGAGATAGCTGATGATTATGTTTTAGCTGGCTGTCACCTTCACTTGTAAACTAGCTGAATTATAAACCCTGATGACCACAAATTTCTACTGTATTCTACCCCGACACAGTGGCCTTGACAAGTAATTCATCCTTCATGCATTAGTTAGTCCTGAACCTGATTGTATACAGCTGCTAGCATTCTTTTCTAAACCACAGAATAGTGGAGAGATTTTTTTACAAGGCCTAGCTATACACAGAAGATAAGATGCTTTATAAGTAGAATACAGAATGGAGAAGAACAATTGTGTTTTGTTCCTTTTAAGAAAGGAAAGCTAGGAAGTCCTGTATCCAGCAGACACTGTCCAAATGGTAAGCCAAATTCCATGCTTGTTATGACTGTCATTGAAAGTCCAAACAGAAGCTCATTCTATTCGAAAAGCAGCTACTTCTGTTGTCTTTTTAAAAAAAGTTTGTGCATGGAATATTTGTGAGGCTGCTAATATTACTTTCACTGTACTTTCACAAGTACTGTTAAGTTGGACAGTTTTTCCAGGAGCAAAGCAGGATTCACCACTGCAGTCCTGCAGGGTCTGTTAGCTTCTCCATCACTGGTGCAGCAGCAATGATCCTAATGATGAAATAAGTACTGCTGTGCAATAATTTACTGTAGCAGTAATAGTAGATGTTTTAATACTAGAACATATACAGCAGCGGGGACTCCTCCCCTTCCCCCACCAGCACGTACACATAGAGATATTTACCTATATTTGTATGTATGTAGATATAGATAGATATATGTCTTGATTGAAATCACTTTTACGTAATTCCTGACATATCGGTTGTCCCTACTGACATCCTGCTGGCTACCAAAGCTTTATGTTCACTAGGTCCTGCTACCACGACACCGTTGGAGGACCGGTATTGCTCCTGAGGCCTTGCAGACTGCAGATACATCTAATGAACTGTGTCTCATTTCAGCAGGACTGCAAGGCATTCCTCAAATTTTAGTAAGAGAGAAAATCCCAAGCTCTAATACAAGTCAGACACAGTTCCAAACCTCCACATCTCAACTAGGCAGATTTCTCACTTAAAAATAAGTAGAAAATTCATCATATGGTCTCTCCCTCAGCAGCTAGAGAGGAGGAGTGGATGGACTTCTCACAAGGGTTCTTCAAACTATTATGTCTTTAAAGCTTTCATCCTTCAGGCCCTCACAGCTACCAGCTACTCCTCTTAAACCTACTCTGGTTTCCTCTTCCTCTGATGAGGAGCAGAACTATGACTCTAACTATTCTCTGGACTGTTACTCTCAGATGCATTCTCCAGAGCAAATCTCTTCTGTTGGAGGGGACTCCCTGTTAACTGACTCCCCTGTAGAGGTGGCTTCTTTTGGGAAGACTATACAGAACGTGATGAAACACATTGATTGGTGATCCACACAGATCTTTGATGATCAGAAGAGATAGTACACCCACTTAAAGATGGACATCCTTGCCCCTTCTCCAGTTCCACCTGTCCTTGAGGATTTCAAGGATGTCTTTCAGTCCACATCTTCAGGATCTGATTCTCAACCACTAGCTATTAAGAGACCAGATAAGTTTTACAAGATCCCTCATGACCTTAAATATCTATACAAGAACCCTGTGGCAGACTCCTCTACTTTTTAGATAAGTCCTCCAAGCTTCTGCTGAGAGCTAATGCCCTGCCTAGCAATTAAATATAGTAGGGCTGTGGCTAGATGTCAGGAAGAAGGTTTACATTTCTGCTGGCCTTGCCTTTAGGGCAGTTAATTACCAGCCTGCACTGACAAAATATTTGATCTCTCTTCTTTGCATCAGATGCAGAGCTTTCTTCCACAGGTCACTTATATTGTTAGACGCGCATTAAGTGCTGTTGTGATGCTTCTTCTAAGGCACCTGCCACTGAATCTGTTTTCAACACATATGCATGGCTTTGCAAATATTCATGTATGCATGGATATGCAGTCAAACCTATACATGAAGGTTTTAATTAAATAAATTCAAAATTCTTCTTTAGACAAAGGCTTATTGTTTGGCCCTCAGGCTACCAGTATGTTCAAAACTGTCTAAAACCAAGGTAAGACCGTGAAACTGCAGAAAGATATACTCTTCTCGGTTCCTAGATACTTTAGGAACTACCCAGCTAAATCTACCTTCTTCATTAGAAAGAATCGTAGGACAGTCCAGAAACAAAGGAAAGCCCCCAAGAAAAGATTATCTGAGAAATCCCAAAGGGAACTCCCAGCTGGGAGGCCACCCTTTGGAGGCAAAAACCTGTGACTACCCCTTCACCTCTCTCTAGCCACATTACCACTTTTTCTCAAAGGCTGTCACTCTCCCTGGACAGGTGGTAAGCTATTACCACAGACCAGTGGGTCCTCTCCATCATCAGGGATGTCTGTGCAATGTCTTTGGAAAGCATTCCTCCTCTGAGAGGAATGCCAGTGCCTCCTCAAAACCAAGCATTACTTCTGATTCCCATTATTTAAGACATCTTCAATCAGGGTACCATTGATCAAGCCCTAAAATAATTCATGGAAAAAGGGTTTTATTCCAGGATTTTTCTAGTCAGAAGGGCAGTGGAGACCCATCCTAGACCGGTACATCCTGAAGGACGTCCATCTACACATTCACAGTTGTCCCCCTTGCAGGAGATTTCTCATTTTTCTTTCTCTGGCTCCTCTCATTTCTAGTTTACTGTTCTGCCTTTTGGTCTTTCCATAGCCCCAAGTGTGTTCACAAAGTGCTTAGCGCCTGTAGTAGCTTATCACACCCAGAATTCAGATTTCCCCCTACCTGGACAATTTTCTGATCCAGGCTCTCTCTTTCCAGAGATGATTCTTCAACATCTTAAATTCACCCTCCATATTCTAGCACAAGGAAGTGTGTGTGTGCATCGAGGGTGGCATGGAAAAGATCACAGTGAATGCAGAGGAAATGGAAACCCCAGTTCCTGAAGGAAATGAGAGCTGTTTTGCAAGCTGTGTAGATTTTTGTCCTCCTTTGGAGACCAAGACCACCTCTAGTGTACACAGATAACACCACAGTTATGTGGTACATAAACAACCTTGGAGGCACCAAGTCTTACCAGATTTGCAGGTTAGCACAGTGGGCATGGAATTTGGCGACACAAATGAAATTCACACTCACGGCCACATACATCCTGTCTTGGGACAGTGTGCTAGCAGACTGCTTACGTCATTCCCTGAAGGGAGCCCCACATGTGGACCTTGAACTGAGAGGTTTTCCAAAGCATCACACTCTTTAAATAGACCTGTTTGCTTTGCCAAGCAGCCATCTTCTCCCTCAGATCTGCACAAGGGACCCTTGTCCCACAGGAGGACAGATGCTTTCCCTTTCCAGTGGACAGGGAAGTTCTATATGCCTTCTGTCCTCTGTCTCTTCTTCCAGAAAATATTCTCAAGGCACAAAATTAAACACCTAAACTCCTCTTAATGGCTCAATTTTGACCAAGGCAACATTGGTTCCTCCTGCTATGTTATCTGTCAAAGGAAGTTACAGGAGGATTTCTCTGCAGTCTGACCCAATTACTTAGCAAAAATGATTTATGCTCCCCCTGAATCTTCCATTCTGCAGCCTAACCCTATGGATGATAGGATTTTAATCCCTCAAAGACCTCTCTCCTCTGAAGAGGTGGTAGATGTCCTACAACAGGCTAGGAGACCTACTACCAGAGTATCTTAAAGAGCTTAAATGTAAAAGGTTTTCCTTCTCGTGTTGCAAACATAGTCAGGATCCACTCATAGTACAGTTCTCTGTGGTACTGCAATATCTTAGTCTTACCTGTCCATAAAATCACTTGTCTGCCATTAATACCTGCTTCCCATTCTTAAGATCTTACCTTTCTGCCCTAAAATACATTCCACTAGGGCAGTCACTTCCTCAGGAGCTTTCCACTAAGGAATACACTGGAGGTAGCCAATGCATCTTTACCAAATACTACAAAATTGATGCTTTCTCCAGGTCTAGGACAGCCTTTGCTATGTCAGTCCTGTCTAGAGTGCTGAACACCAACTTCTGAATAGCCAAGCACCCTTCCTTCCTCCATCATCTCTAGGAATCACCTGTATGTGAGGAGTACTGCAACAGTAATTTCAGTCATGACATAGTACAGTTGTGTAAAAACGTATCATAACAGTAGATGTCCTGATGACTGCAGTAGTCCATACCACCCTCCATCCCCTCTTCTCTTACTCACTTCCATCTTCAGTTGTCTCTCCTCATTTGCTCCAGCATTTGCTATCTTACTTGGGTATGAGGGAGTTTTCTTACCAATTTGAGCGATCAACTGAGAAGGGTCTCCCCTTATGCTCCTAAGGCATGAGTTGTCTTCTTTTTCACACCATCCCACTCACTCAGTGTACACTGCGAGTTTCAGACTATTAATCCTTTTTTCTATCTTACTTTTAAAATCTGTAAAATCTGGGACTAAGCTACCAATCACTGGTGAACCTAGGAACTGTTTCTCGGAAATTAGCATGGAAGTATTGCTTCTGTTTTGCTCCTGGTGAAAGAGAGAGCAGATGGACATTATTTCCTAGGATTTGTAAAGATTTCCAATCAGTAAAAAGCCTGAAAATTGTTAGAAGCCATTTTGGGTTAATGCAGCTGCTTTTCTCCTGTTGAGAGAAGGAGCAAAGTAGGAGCAGAGGGATCTCTGTCCCTGTTGGTCTCTGATAGCAGTATGCATGGGACTCCGTTATGTAGTCAGGTTTTGATGCAAACTTCTTCTGGGCTTTTCTGCAGCTTGGCTTTTGTTGTGTCTAACTGCTGTAGTTTATATCTAGTATCTAATAAGAGAAGGCAAAAT